>NC_143410.1:15870000-16489166 GCF_059467195.1 Physcomitrium patens | reverse complement strand
ATGAAAAATGGGAATTACGGAATACGAAGTGATCATTTCAAAACACTAATTGTCTCACTAACGAAGAACTTCACAAGCAGAGGAATAACCACGGAAGCTTGCACCGAAAGGGAATACGAGAGATCGAGGAAAAACTGTTAAACGTTAGATGATCATAATGAGTATGTTTCAATTATGGAAACCACGTTTGTGTACATAATCGGGAAACAAGAATAGCAGAGCACCGTTATATCCGCTATTTCGTGATAAATGAACAGTGACAGGATAAAAGATAGCATGAGCAATATATCAGAACCACACTTCGACGCCAAAATAATTTTAACAAAGTGTACAAGCAATTAGTGTGCACGAATCCACCAACATTCTCAACGTAAATCTTCACTTCCCATACCTCTTCACGCATTAATACTAGGATAAGTAATTAACTATTAAACCCGTAAACCTGCAAAAAAGCACGCCAATGGATAAGTTGTCAATCAACAACACTAAATGTTGAAGACCTCTCCACAGTTGAAACCAGGACTGATGCCCGAGGAGGATTCTGCTCTAACTCCGAACCTCAGGAAATAAAAGCCGTCACACAAACATGGACGAGCAGTCGCAGTCGCCTGGCAGGCTGTGGAGCTAGTACAAGGGCACCCACCCTCACGTGCCAAAGCAATCAAAGAGGCGAGAACAGTATAGCAAGGGTGCTAGCCGAGTTGAAATTTAGAAAGAACGGAGCAGCTTCGGAAGCTTCTCCAAGCCACAGCGGCAGTGTGGACACACACACTACCACTTGGATGGATGGATAAACCAAGAGTGGAACCAAGAGTGGAACCAAGAGTGGAACCAGGCAGCGTATGAAAGAGAGGGGTCGGTGGTTCCAAGAGCTTCAGGTTGCGGAGGAATGTTCTGGATGCTGCTCCATTTGCTAGTCCCTCCTCTCATGGATGGATTCTTCATGCGCCGACGACGGATATCATCCCCTGTTGATGATAGGGCTTCTTGGTTTCAATCACACATAGTTTCACACAAGTAATTTTGGTAGTGGATGTTGAGTTGAAAAGTTCCCCTTCTGGTTTTTGTCTATGTAGATTGCCCTCTTTATTTACACTCATTTTGAAAGTGATGGTGATATGGTGATATAAATCTCTTATATACATATATATATATATATATAGAGAGAGAGAGAGAGAGGGAGAGATATATATATATATATATATATATATAATCTGTTTGAAAATCTATCTATACTCATAACAAGTTTTCTGTTTGAAATTTAAAACTATACAATACATGCATGTGAATTACATTAATTTAAGCCAGATTGAAACATTATTTTCTTGTATGGCAAATATATCCTTACCTAATGAAAAATAATGATAATAAAAAATAAAAGTTTATCTTATTAAATGGGGACTGTAACCATACAAACATTAAATAATCAAATATCGAATGTATCATACATAAACATCAAAAACATGAAACATGGTAAGAAAGGAAGAAAGAAATGAAAATGGGAAAAATAGATAAATTAAATAATGTTCCAAATACAAAAATGTGTTTTGGATACATTAATGAACATTTGTGCTGCATTTGTGTGTATGATTGCATGTATGTATCCAGATTTGTAAATATTGAGAAGCAAATTTGCACATTAATTTTTAGACATCAAAAAACAGATAAACACATTTCACTTATATCAATAAAATTATTTTAATAACATTATTCTAATTTTATACTCACATGTTTAGATTATCTGTTGATTGGACCCAACAAAATGTGCCAAGGGTTGGTTCAAACCAACACCATATTATTATTATTTTATCTGTATTAAACATTCACTTTACAAGACTATTTTTCAAATTTTATCTGTATTACACATTCTCAAATGAAAACAGGCCAACACCATACATCAAATCAATTAATTTTTCTCTGAAATTTTCCGCCAGCAAAGAACATTATGAAGAAATTTAAATCCTTCTAGATTCCATGTTTTTCAAACAGTACAACAACTTATAATTTTTGAACACAACAAATTGACTGCGGCTTAAAACAAATTTGTTTGAAGCAATATTTTAATAACATATTGAAATTTGATACTAGTTGAAATAATTATCCCAAAGAATTCATTCTATCTTCAATTTCAAAAAGAGTTATGTATTGTACTTAGTAATACTATTTCACTAGTTGGTTTTGATGCCATGATGTAAGCTCTGAAAGCGTCATTTTTACAAGTAAACAATCATATGTATATATATATATATATATCACATCAAACAAACACATGTTTGTGTATACGTGCTTTGTTAAAATATTTAAATTCAGGTTCCTCACTTAATTCTATTTTATTTCTTGCCTATTCATATTATATATATATATATATATATATACGTACACTCACATACATCTGCATATTATGTAAATGCAGACAAACAAATGTGTTTTTATTAAATCAGACATTATTCAACTTTTCAAATCTTCCGAAGGGGCCCATGCGACGTTATCAATTACTCTTTTTATTTTTTTCATTTCAGTTACCACTTTACAGTTCCGGGATATATTCTAATTATCAATTTTCGAAATAAAATAAACTTAAATTATAATATATCAGGTCTCAAATTGTGCATATTAATGAGCGTAGGAATTTTGAATGGAGATCCCACCCCATTTGAGGAGAAAAGGGGGGGCAAGGGGATGAGGCAGGTTGAGGCACTCAATGCCACGCTGCCAAGTGTCTCCCCCTTGCCCGGGGGGAGACCCTTTGCCCTCCACGTTTGAACTTCATCTCCTCAACGGCTCTCTACCGTAATATACGGAACTAGTCCGTACGTATTCCATGGAATATCGACTCTATACGATTGGTCGTACTTTTGGTCGTATGTACATGATGGATGCAGTTATGGATGAATACTAACGACAGCCACTTCTCATGATTAAGCTTAGATGGTTTGAATGTACTGTTCGCTCTGCATCATTGTTCTGATAAATATGTTCGATTTGGTTTGATTCAAAAATAAAATTCACTACAGAACGGCAGTTTACAATAATTTCCTCAGTTGTAACTGCTTTGCTGCAGCTTTTCGAGCCGTAATTAGAATATTGTCTAGAAAGCATTCTGATCGGTCACAAGCTTCTTTTGCTTGATTTTTACATGTAAGAATAAAATTTTTGTTGATCATTATTATGTTTGATTTTTTTTTTCAATGGATGTGGTTAATATCATGTGAATTGGAACCTTTGTACATCACAAAAAAATCAAAATTAAAATCAAAAGAAATGATCATAGATTATTGTATTTATTTAACTAAAATCCTTGCCACAATCAAGTCAGTACAGTTGAGTGATAAATACAGCAATGTCTTTAGTTTTTAATATAACTATTGTAGTGTAGTTGTTGGGATTCGTTAATAATAGATGGGTCACATATTGTTCAGATTTTGTAACAACACCCTGTTCAATGTAAAGAATCCTGTTCTGTCCTAAATCCAAAAGTTGTGTGTGAAAGTTCCAAAAACTTTTATTTTCCAAACACGGAGTTGTGAAATTTTCATACGCACAATATGTTAATTTACCGATAAGTATATATTTTTTAACATAAGATTGCTCGGATTATGTGTACCTTACAGACAACCAGTGTCCATTGGTAGCTGTATAATGTGAAATAGATTTTTAAGAGTTAAATAATGTACTTGACATCAATTGTATGTACTTTCTGTATTCATTTTAATATTTTTGAAAGTGAAAAATCTACGGGTACTTGAAACCTACAATATTTTTTTTTCATACTGTCCATTATTTGCATTGCAATGCACATTTATACCAATCATTCATTAACATTATTATCAGACAATTTATCCTAATTGTCATAGGAACTATTAATGTTATACTCTTAAAATGTCTCCTAAAATAATCATAATTATTATTTTACAATTAAATCAAGGGATCCAAACATGAGTTGGACAGTACCTAAGCTACAAACTATAAATGATACAAAATAACCAATCGTTAACATTAAAGATTCCAAATGTTAGAAATAGAAACTCATTACGTAATCTGAATCACCAACATATAAATTTCAAAAAGAATAGTTAAACAAATGAAACTTCTAAAACTCCATATATGCAAAACTTATAAGAAATCATATAACATGAAGGTTGAATAAGAACAAGAAAACAAAAAAATCTCCGGGTTTCATATCCAGGAAGGGGGAGTTGACCTCACGTGATAGGCAGAAGCAACGAAGGAAGGGTCCGCCGCTGCAACTAGGATGGCGATAAAATCTACTCTCCCATTCGCTGCTACCAACCTGGGATACTCTCTGTGACAGTAACCCACTGGCTGAGGTGGATAAGCTGGTGCTTACGTGGACGCAGCCCATTGCCACGCTGTAGGCATCATGACGTGGCAATAACAGGACTGCCACGTAGGATTGTTTGTTTGTGCGGTGCCGTAGGATCCTGCGCCGACCCTCACCGTTGATCCCTCTTCCTCCTCTCATTGCTTCACATTTGGGAACGTGTTCCCAATCCAATATCGCTGCCACCTGGATATAAGTGATTAGCTCGGGGCTGATTCAATCTCCGTTAGGGTTCTTCTGTATTGGGTTGGAGACATTCAATCACGCGTTAGATATCCTTCCATTGGAGATAACCATTTATGCCCAAATGAAAAATAAATATACCAAGGCAAGTTGTTATCATTATCAAAACGAAATGGCATGTAAATCCATTGTTGAGCATTTTGTTGCTTTTGATTAAAATATAACATTGAAGCAACGAGATGACTTCAGCGGTCAGGGAAATAAAAGTTTTAATTATTAAGAAGCTGATTACTCTACAATATTTGGGATAAAATATAAAAATAGAAGTAAATGGGTATTTCTGGACAAAGTATTTAATGCAGGAAACAAATTTTAAGTCATGCTTTGTTCGTGTTCACTTTTGTGCAGAATGTGGTGCTTGTTGCAATGTTCCAAACATTGGTTTAATGTCTGAATTCGATTTATTTTTTATTATTGTTACTATCTTGGTAGTGAATAAGCAATATTATTGAATCTGATACGTCAGAGCATGACTGAGAGTATTTAAAACAAGTTAGTGTAAAATTTGAAAGACATGTTTAGACACATTTACTTAACAACAGTGAATTTTAAAACTGAAATAAGCATCACTGTGAACCCACCACATATTAGATTATTTTACAAAATCGATATTGTGTAAAGATAATGCAGTTTCATCATCACAGATTAATTGCTCTTTCCAACTATCAGGCTTTTAAAGAAATTTCAGTAAATTCTGTGACCATCCCCAAATCATCAGAACTAATACCGTAATCGAAGAGAAAAAACTAAAAAACAATTTGACACACACACACACACACACGTATATATATATGTATGTATATGTATATATACACGTTTTCTACCTACGTGCATAAATATTGCAATTTCCCTTGTCATGTTTTTTCTAAACACCAATGCAAGGCATGTGATACGTCATAAATACGGAGGAATTTTGAGCACTACTTATTTATTGAAATACTGTACACAAATAATTTGTTTCTACCACTTTTATATCACTTTGTTCGCTACAGTTGATAATCCTCAGGTATGAAAACATTCATTTGATTTTGATTTTGATTTTTTTATTTGTTTGACCTCAATCAATAAATCTATCTCCTGGTTTGTTCCGATGCGCGGGGCTGCCTTAGTTAGCGGGCCGGTTGAACTGGGCTAGGCGGGACCGGGTTGAGGAGCCTGGCACAGCCCTAAATCGGGGGCAGTAGGAGAACGCGGCCAAAACTGAGGGTGCCGAGCAAAGGGAGCGCAGGCCTGGCCGGGACAGGACGTGGATTCGGGGACCTGGAGAGCGCCAGTGTCGTCTCCTTCGGCTCAACACCTCATTGCGCCCCTAACTATACTCCCCTGCCCTGCCTGACGCACCTTCGCCTTGCCTTCGCAAGCTTCGCCAGCTCCCCTCCGCAGATCTGGAAACTCTCGCCAGCTACTACTACCGCAGCTCCGGTACTCCCTCAGCTTAGCGGCCCGTCCTTTTATGTTTGCTCTCGCCGCCGTTTTCTAGATCGTAAATAATGTGCTGGTGCTTCAGGAGGTTCGGGCGAGGTTCGAGGTCGGCGTGAGGGCGTGCAAGGGCGTATTGCTGTTAGTGTTGTAGGGACTTTTGGTTGTGGCTCGGTCGGGATTTGGAGGGAGTGCAGTTTCTGCGGCGCTGCAGAGGGTTTGGTGTAGAGTGTCGCAGATCATTCGAGGTGTTGTGGAGCAGCGTGTGCAGGTTAGGGGTTGGAGATATGGAGAAGGCAGCTGCCGTGGTTGTGGGAATTGTCGAGGAAGCTGTGCGTGGCGTGGTTTAGATAGATCTGAAGAGCAGGGGAGATCTGAGGTCAAGGTTGAGGTTGTTGTTGGCGCGTGGTTCTTCGGTTCGTGCGAACATGTGAACTTTGCAGATTGTGGAACCTGGAGTTTGGCAGTGTTCGAAGTTCAGGTGTTTCAAGATCTGTAACCATGCTACACCACACTTGGAATGCGTGTTAGAAAGGCAGGCTGAAGCCTTATTTTAGGATTGCGGCTGTATAGCGGTGGGCAGGGAGGGACGCAGTCATGAGCACTTCTCGCTTTATCAAGTGCGTTACTGTAGGAGATGGAGCTGTGGGGAAGACGTGCATGCTTATTTCATATACCAGCAATACATTTCCTACTGTAAGCTGCGATAGTCTCCGAACTGGCATTATCCCTGAATAGGTTTCAGTTTTCTTAGCTTCCCTTACTCTGAACCCTTTTCGGGTCGCAGATCCGCTTTTTTAACGTCGTTTAATCTCCAGGGTCAATGTCAGTATTGCATTTCAATGTTCACCTTTAACACTTCTAACAGAGGCGTGGACACGCGTGATGATATGGCATGTTCTTTGTATGGACCACTGTTGCATTTTCCTTGGCTGAAAAATGGAACTTTCGTCTCACAGGATTACGTCCCTACTGTATTCGACAACTTCAGCGCGAATGTCGTGGTCGATGGGAATACCGTCAACCTGGGACTATGGGATACAGCAGGTAACACACGCAATAGGATAGACTTCACAGTTCGCGGTTGTCAGTTGCACTGGTAGTTGGTGAGGAAGTCGGTGTTTATTCACCTGTGATTTAGTGAAAGCATCATAATATATGAGATAGCTCTGATCAGCAATGGTTTCCTCTTTTTCGCATCAGAAGTCTCACCTTACACCATTCACTCAAGGAACAGCCTGGAACGATCTTATTACATTTGTGACGATGGAGATAGTTTTCGTTGAACGCAGGTCAAGAAGATTACAACAGACTCCGACCTCTTAGTTACAGGGGTGCCGATGTGTTTTTACTGGCATTCTCTCTCATCAGCAAGGCTAGTTATGAAAACATCTCTAAGAAGGTAATAGCCCCTCTCAGTTTGTCCTTAATGTTTTTATCCTGAAGTGGATGCAGACGACGAGTTGATACATTGCAATCCTCTATGCACTATCTTTACTGACGTTTTGTGATTTGGCAGTGGATTCCTGAACTAAGACATTATGCGCCATCTGTGCCTATCATCCTCGTGGGAACGAAACTAGGTCCGTACCTTTACTTGCCACAATAATCTTATCGAAGTGTTCTGTATCGAGGTTGATTCGCATATTCTTAGATTGCAACATAGGCAATGTCTTATTATGTTGCAGCGTCTTCCAAGTACCTGATTAAGGTTTCTCTCTGAACACTCTTTTTTGTCCGTTTTTTTTCTTTTCTCTTTTTTCTCAAATGCACGCATCAATTGGCAGATCTTCGAGACGACAAGCAGTTCTTCGCTGATCATCCAGGAGCGGCTCCAATAACTACCTCTCAAGTACGCCTTGAAGTAAATCTTCTGTGCTTGTAAATGCCTTCAAGTATTTTGGTAGTATGAAAATACTGTTTTCCTAGCAGTGCTTACAAACTAAAATGATGGACCTACCTTGGGTACAGGGTGAAGAGCTCAGGAGGTCAATTGGAGCAGCCTCATACATTGAGTGTAGCTCAAAGACTCAGCAGGTACGGTTGTGACCATATGTAGAAATCCGCTTGTGGTGCTACTCATTTCCCTGGCTGATATCCGAGCTGTATTCTGTGCTTAGCTTGAAAGAGCTGGTGGAGTTAGGTTTTTCTGTAGGTGGGAACTTGCACCAAGATTATGTCAACTATGTAGTGCACTGTGTCAATTATTTTTTTGTTTGATGGCGATTTATTGTATTCTATTGCAGAATGTGAAAGCAGTTTTTGATGCCGCCATAAAGGTGGTTCTTCAGCCACCCAAGCAGAAGAAGAAGAAAAAGAAGCAAAAGAACTGTGTCATTCTCTAATTACGTGGCGGTCCTTATGATTCGGCTCAGTTTTTGGAGCTGGTCATAGTCATTGACTATCAGGCTTGGTCACACTTGGGTTACTACTCAGCTGATATTTAGTAGTGTAGGTTTCACGGGTGATTCGCCACAGCCTATTTGCGTCTTCTTCTCTGTAGAAATTGGGATCTCATGAATTGTAGTGTATTCTTTTCTCCTGCTGGTAATTCGGTGATGAACATGGGGAGTGATTTTGTTGATGGTGCGTCCTGCACCATTGACCTAAGGGGCTACCTCATCTCCAAGAAATGCTTTTGGTCATCAGGCACTGAGCAAACATCTTCTGCTAGCCAAAAAGGGGCTGCAGTAGGAAGCTTTGTAGACTTATCAGGCACTTGCACTGGAAGCATCCCCACTTCAATGCACTTGCATTATCTGTTGTGTTTTTCACCTCTGAGACCATTGTTTTTGTCTACAATGTGTAGATTGCTTTATGTAGTCGGTCACAGCCATCATGTAGCAGGGTGTACCTTTTTCTTCTAATGAAACTGTCGCTTGTGTTCATCATATTTACTTTTTTTTCTCGATGTTCGGAGTACCCGAGCTTGAACTTATAATCAAGCGTACGGACATAATTGCGAGAACATTGTGAACTGTTTGATCTCCCGAATTGAACAATTGTGATCTTTTAGTGTGTTTGTTTTATTGATAAGTTACTGTACTCAACTTGTGTGCAGGAATTGTAACTGTTTTTTAGTGTGGGCTGTCTTGACTGTGGTTTTCTTCGTTCGTATGACTAAGCAGTAAAATTATGACTCCCGTGCAATTTCTCAAGCTAATGAGCTTCGCAGTTTTCTCAATCAAGTTTGCGTAGACTCCTGAAATTGGTAAAAAAGTAGCATAGGATTCTCTATTTGCTACAGCTGTCTATGATTAATGTGGTATGGTCTTCAATTTGAAATCAATCTTGAAGGACATTTTTGTAAGGTTCTAGTTGTGCTTGGAAATAATTAAAATATTGCCTTCAACATTTGTTCTAATGTTCCCTTTCGGGTTTTTGAGTTTACTAGAACTTAACAAACGATACCTAAGTACGTGAAGTTATGAATAGAAATTTAATTTAGTACTTCAGTTTAAACACTGAACATAAGGCAAAATGCTTTTATGCTCTGCAACGGCTGTCAAAGAACTTATCAATGGAAAGCCTTCAAACCATTTTGAAAGTTTTTACTTTTGTAAAGGTAGTACTTGACCTGTTTGAATATAACAGAATAATTTTACATATCTTCGTAAAAATAATTGTAATAATCTACTGTCTTTGTTATTTTCCCTTAACAGTAAATTCCAAATATGATACATTCTTAGTTATTACTCCTAATATGATAAATTCTTAGTTATGATAAACTAACAGAATTATTCGAAAAAACTATTCAAAGTATAGTAATTATGATATGAATTGTTCAATATTTCATTTAATTTTAAAAAAGTATTTGCATTCATAAAAAAAAAAAAAAAAAAATCTATTTAAAATGAGATTTAAATTTGAATTAGTATAAAAACCAAAGAGTACAATTACACAAACGTAGGAACAATTAAGAAAATTTATGCTTACCATACATCAACTTGGATTATTGTCACAACTGGTTGGGTTAGAAAATGTGCCCAATTGGTACCACAGCAATTGTTTTTCTTCTTTCATGGATAGGTTTTGAGCAATTTTAACAGATATTATATATGCCTGCCCTTGCTTACACTCCCTCCTGCTAAAATCAGAACTTAAGGCCAAGGGGAGTATAGGCAAAGGAAGCGTTGACTAGCGCATGGGGAGTGCTATGGTAAAAGATTAAGGAGAAGCAATTAGTCAATCTAGAAAAGGACAAAACTTTGTATCAATATAAAAAGTCTCCAATGAAGGCCATTGGAATTGTGATTGGCATCACATGAATGCTGCTAAGATCCACTTTCTCCCTAATCTAATGCCACAAGCACAAGCCCTCTCAGTTCCTGACTTCAATATAAAACGTGGGCCATGGGTAGTACTTCTCATTCATGTGACGTTACCAAAGTACCTCTCAGTCACCATTCTTGTGAAAGTCCTACCAACGTCAAGTTTGATTAGGAATATAAAATATAAAAATCACTAATTTTTTTTTTTTTTTTTTAACAATTGTACTATTTTAAGTGATTCTTTTGTTGCAAATCATTATAGAAATGAACTCACATCTATTAAATAGAAACGAAATGTCGTTTTTTAGGTCTAAGTTTGGAAGACTCAACACCCTCACACAATTTATTGTTGAGCATAAGTTGTAAAGTTATCTAATTCTTATACAATATAATTCTACACAATTCAACTTAAAAAATCAACCAAAAAATTAGATCTTTCATTGCATTATTTCATTTTTTATATATATTTATTTGAGCTTCTCAATCTTATCAATTAGCAATAAATATAATGTCGGGTGAGGTTGCACACAAACCAAAATTTTCAGAAATCATAAGACAATGTAAAGAAATCGCAACCAAATTTACTTGATCTTAGGATGTATAACCAAAAAAGTGATTATTCTAGTAAATAATACAATCAATATTTTAAATTTTATTCATAGTCACATAATTGTATCACATTATTTTTACAAGTGTATATCAAGAGCTACAATCTTGTGCAATGTATAATACAAAATGAAAGGTATGTAGATTCATTTAATTTTTTTAAAATTTCTTACAATAAGTAAAGAAATTTAATTTTGGCAAGAATGTCTTGCTTATGTTTTAGTAAATATAAATATATTGTTGAATATTGTCAAGAAAGTGGTGCATCCACAAAACAAAGACTATAATTGTAAATAAAACTACTTACTATGAATTAGTTTGTTCAGCTTAAACAAAGACCTTGTAACAAATTTCTTGTGAAACTCACAGGAAATGTCCTGTGTCATTATCTAAATCCTATCCTTGTTCAATAAATTGCATTGATTTAATAGCTTATAATCCTATTTTTTTAGAATAGCAGTGAGTAGCCTAAATTGCAAGGCCTTGATAAGATTGATTTTCATTTCGCCACTTTTCATGATTAATAATGTTTGATAATTTATATATATATATATATATATATATATATTTCTCCAATGGATGATATTAATTAATAAAGGGAGTGAATTGTGTGTATATATATATATATATATATGATTAAACATTATTCTCTTTTTTATTTTTTTATATTTAAACCTAGTTATATATTAGTTATATATAATTTAAATACTACAAGAATATTATTATTATCAAACGTCTATATAATTCTAAGATTTTTGACTTATTTTGGTTTTTATTTTTTTAAATTAGTTATAGCCTTAGTTTATCTAAAAAAAATAAAATTAAAAATTTATATATTGAAACAAAATCATATACATAAGCACCATATATAATGATAGCTCTATTTATGAATGAACTAGATATCATCATAATAAAGTTTTTGATACATTCTAATCTAATATGGAGATTATGAAGATGTTTTCAATGTAAATAATGCACAAATTTTATTCCATTATGAATCTATTGATTAAAAAGTTGATTATATAAAAAAAGAAAATCAACCAGCTTCAGGATTAACCTACAATCTTTTAAATGAGAAGTTTGTCATCTTTAAGACACCAAATTTGAAAACTATGTGAATGTATTTCTTTTAAATACTTAAAATTATCTTTGTAAAATAAATTTCTAATTTTGTATATAGATTATTGAAGATTGAATAATATTAATATCCTCTATGTTCAATGCTTTAACTTCTAAAAATATTAATTCAAATTACAATCTACAATAAAATTATAGTGAACTTGTTATTTTTATGTAGATTAAAAAATTAGATGAATAGGAGATTTTAATCAAAACTTCTTTTAGGTAGTTTAAATACAATATTGATCTGCTTAAATTTATAAAAGCTCTAATTACTTCTTAGAATTTACTTAATAATGTCTTTTATTGATTTTTTTGATGATTTTTTTGTTTGTCATTTCAATTGCATTTTTTTTCTTAATCCAAGATTTATAAAAAATAAAATAAAATCAATATCTCAGATTAGGATGTTGTTTTAAAGCCATTACTTATAATTGTATATAAATAAGATTTTTTTACCAAATATAGTTTTATCACATGATTGACTATATGCTATTTCTTCTCATTTAAGAACCTTTTTAAAAGAAAATACTAATCATAAGAATAAAAATAATAATTTTGTCAACTGTGGACTTGATTATTACATAGAATTATTCTAGAGAAGAAAAATTTGAAGTGGTTGAATTTTTTATTGATTGTAAAAATATCTAATATTACATATTATTATATGTTTCAAATACTTTTTTAAGTTTAAGGGAGTATGTTGTTACAGCATACATATATAATTATAGTCTAAATGCAATCTAAATACTTCCATCTCAAATTTTAAAAAATGATCTGCAAATTGTAATAAACTACATATTTTTCCTTTCTAACTATAGGAATTAAAACTTTCACCTATAAAATAAACAAAGCTTTCTGATTAATTATTATTTAATATGTTTTAATAACATATGTAATAAAACCTTGTTTTTAAAATTAATAAAGATTTATAAGATTTATATTTATTTGAGTATTTTGATCTTTAAAACAATATTTTCGATATATATTTATATATTTATATATAGTAAAATATTTAATTGAAATTATAATATTCTCTCCTGGAATAAAGATTATTTCATGCAATGAAACAAAAAAATAATTCATTGATAATGATTATAGCTATTATAGATTTCTTTGTTAATGTTCAATTCAAATGAGAATTTCTCTTTGCATAAACTTTTAAAGTATGCTTTTGAAATATGATTGTATTATATGAAATAGGACTATAGAGTAAAGGAAAAACATTCTTCGATTATTTTAATTAATCTAATACAGAAACTCAGTATGAAATTTAAGCATTAAAAATAATACTTTTGATATAACATCAAACCCTATGAACATAATTAAAATTTATATTTTTTATTATAGTAATATGTATATGATTTTATAAAATATTAATTAATGGTAAGTATACTTCCTATCCTAAATCAAATACTGATAATTTTTTTAATTTTATATTTAAAGAACCAAAGGTTTTGTACATTGATTATTAAAACTAATTTTATCAATAAATATGTAACAAAAATATTTTTTATTATAATAAAAGGCCATTGTATGAAAAGCAATTTACAAAGAACTATGTTCTAAAATGCTCATAAGATATGGTTATTTTGGCAAAAAATCTGTTATGCACTATCAAGGATTGTTAAAACAATTGGACAATTCTTTGATATTAGTTAGATTTTGATATAATAGAAAAATAGAAAAAATTAAAATCAATTATTTTATACTAATCATTATTACCATATATATATATATATATTATAAATTAATCAATATATTTATATTGAATCTATTGATTAAATATCTTTAAATAAACAATTTTTTAATATCCTATTTATAAAAAATCTTCGTACTTAAATACAATCCAACTGCCGTTGTACACTAACAAATATTTTTTTTTGAAATCTTGGATCCGAAGTTGGAACATTTTACCCTAAACCCTAAACCCTAAAAAGATGATGTTGTATTATCAGATATTTTCAAGTAGTGCACAAGAACAAGAAAGTTTTCATTGATATTCTTACCCAAAAATTACTACCAATGTTCAATTTTGGTTTTGAAATATTTTACATTATTGCTGTGTATTAACTTTTTTTTTGAAGTGTCTTATATTTTATTTTTGATTACGTAATATTTTACATGACGTTTTAAAATTAGAAACTAAAAAATCTATTTTTTGTATTTCTGAAATCAGGTATTCGAATAAGTGTGATATTTTACTATAATGTAATAAACTATTTGGTGATTTATTTTTTAAAATTCAGAGTTTTGTTTCTATATATATTTTTAAACAACCAGAAGAGATTCAACTTACATTATTGTGTCAATTACTTTTTTTAAGAAGAAAAATTTGATGTATTTATGTACGTATAAATTTAATTAGATAAAAATTGTAGCAGAAATAGAATTAAAATTTAGATAGAGCATTACAAATACTTTATAAAATATTGATTTATTTTTTAAATATATTTATCATAAGCATTTATATATGAGGTACAAATAAAGTTATATACATGCATTAAATCGTATGTTTCTCATTATTCAAAAATTATCTTATGTGATTTGAGTGAATATAATTACAGATAATATAAACATGACAATAAAATATACACTATTTCAGATCGTTTGATGAATTTTGAAACTATGATTCTTTTCTTTGAGATTAAATTTTTATTTATTGTTCTCTTTCTCTTTCTATTCTTTAATATGTACATTGACTTCAAATATGAGTCCAAGTTATAAAATAAGAAATATCTTTAAATATTGAGATTATCTTTATTTCTTTCAAGTTTTTTAATTTAAACAATTTATTGGTATTAGATTTTTTTTGATTAAAATTACGAAAATTAAAATTTTGAGGTTAATTTTGTATGAGGATGAGAAATCATATTAGGATTTGAAACTCAATTCTTTAATTTATAATACGAACTGTATAAATGTAAAACAATTTAATCTGTATGAATATATATATATATATATATATACACACACACACACAGGGATTCAATATATGTATACAATTGATCATATCATTAGCATAAAACTCTTTTAAGTGAGGAATAACAAATTACAAATTTAAATAATGCCAGTTTTTGTTGGTTTTTGTTATTTTCTTTTAGTTTTTTTTAGTTTTTTTTGGCACATATATATATATATATATGCATATATTGCCTTTATTTTTTCTGCTCTTCCATATCATTTGGTATGATGGAAACATTTCTTGAGTTAAATATGATTTGTTTTCCAAAATATTTATGTCAAAGTTTTTCATTCCAATAAACTCTTACATAGACATATGTATTGTTATTTTTCAAATGACAAAAATCTTTTGTCTAAACCTTTTGAATTTAAGTTTGTTCATTGGAGCAGACTATAGTTTTTTTTTGGAATGATTTTAATTGATGTCATCCAAGTTTTTTCTATGGTCCAGCAATTTTTAAATAAAGTAAACTTTCAAAGTTTACGGAAATACTCAATTTAAAACAAAAAGTAACCCACTCAAAAATCTAAAAAATAGAAAGAATTTTGAAATGTTTCTTTAGTCATACTAGACCCAATTGAACATGGGTCATAACTCATCCAACTGTTAAAATAATCGCCAGCCCTTTTGAATAATTCATTTAATAAAGAGATTTTATTAATAAATTAATTTATTGACAATATCTAACAAAGTAAAAGGAATAGCACTTGTGTGATATTACTCATGGGGACCACAAGCACTTTCAGGAACTTACTAGTAATAAATGGGAAAAGTAGTGAATATGAGAAAAGGCACTAATCACAAGAGCTTCTTCTCAACGAATGATAATATCAATCTCAACAGTTTCGTTTATTCATCCATGACATCAGCAAAAGTATGAGAAGCGGAAGGAAGGACTAATTCTTTCCTTCGCGATTTCCAGTCAGCAAAACGGTCCACGTGGTAGGTTCAATGCACCGGGGTAGGGCTGAGCTGGAAAGTAGGAGCAGAGTCTCTTTCCAAACTGGTCCCCCATTGTGCCTTCACTTCAGCCTACGTCGAGGGGCGCCCATGATGTGCACCTCAGACATCCAATCTGCCACGTCACTGAATTGCTTCGGTGACGGTGTGTGCCACGTGTGCTGAGATCTTTCTCGGCGGCTCCGTTTCGGCGGGTTCTGGTGGACTTGAATGGAGGTGGACGCTCTTAGGATGAGAATGGCGGGGACCGGTCGCCGCTTCTGTACTTAATAGAACCTCCCAACACCGTGCCGAGTTCTTTTCGTTTCTTTTCTTCCTTCTAGTTCTATCTTTGAGTGAAAATATATATATATATATATATATATATATATATTTTTGGTGTTGATGTGAGCTTGGGTACGCTAACTGTTTGTTTATGTGTGCGTGTTTATGTGTATTCCCTTATCCATAGCAATTTTGATCCTCTTTTCATGAATAGTTTATTAGGGGTGTTATTTGGATGCTTTCTTGTCAGATCTATTCTTCGGACATGAGTCATCAAGGGTGATATTCTAGAAAAGCGGCTTGGAAAATTTCATCCTCTTAAAATGGGTTGTAAGTTTCCAGATCAGGAGAGGAAGGCGCAGGAGGATAGAGCGCTTCATTATAATAATAAAAATAATATCCTATACAGGCTGTTGTTACCAAGTTTTCTTTTTTCTTTTTTCTTTTTCTTTTTGATAAGTAGGGTGGAAGTGAGTTTTTTATGTTATAGTTATTAAAACCCAATTCGTTTTAGTTTAGTATAGATATGTATATTTGTTAGTTTAATCTCACTGTCTGCCACACGAGAAGCTAATTCATTTCCAAAGGAAACCTTGAGTAATGAGGCAATTGTGGCCAAAAATACTTAATTTTAGACATTGTCTTTTCCAAGTTGTGTCTTGTTGAAAGGTTTCATTGGATTTGGTAACAGTTTGCAGATTTATTATGTTAAAACATCTTTTGAGAATGACCACTGCATGGTGCCATATATCTATCATAAAATATTGGTAATTTCAACCTTACTTATTTTTACACCCTTGATCAAGGATTGAAGTAACTTTTGAAAGACATAGCTACTTAGGCATTTTCATATTTAGTTATTTTTTGGAAAATTATATTTATATCTATATAAAATTCAAACGTGTTTCATTCGTCTTTTCTTTTGAATTTCAAAAATAATACCATGGTTATTTCACTCGTATTGTTATTGCTATGTTTGGCCAAAATCCATAATCACTTGAAAACTCCCATTTACTAACTCTAGTGCAATTTTATTTTTTCAACGTTTGCTGATTTGGGGTATAAAAAATATATTACTTTCAAGGAGCCAAATATACTATTTCAATTGAAATGAAAATTGAATTTCACGATAGATCACATTACAACTAACAAGATAGGATAAACGCCAAGAGAGTAATTCAGAAACCCTAAACAGATGAAAAGGACGGACGCAGCATCAAAGATTCAGAACCCGCTGGGGCGGGTAGGGCGGGCAGGGTGGGGGAGGGGGGCAGTGAAAGAGAAAGCGCGGGGTGAGCGCAGTGACCTGGAGCTCCTATCCAGGCTGACAATGAAGCCTATCTCTGATGGCACGACGGATTGACTGACTGAACTGACCTGCTGACTGACAGGATCGGTCCGGACCGAAGCGGACGGGACCGAATCGAACCGAGTGGGCCGGATCAACCGGACCCCAGCAGTTTATCCAACCCGCGCCTACAAGTGCCGCTCAACTGGCAGAGAGTGACCTTCCCATCCCGCCCCCGCTCAGTATTACAAACACCCCCACACTCTCTTTGCCTTCATTGCTTGTTTGTTTGTTAGTTCGTTGGCTTGCTTGCCCCCGCTCTCGCAGTTTTATCTTGTTACCATTTCGTCACCATCGAGGTTCAGTGCTGCTGTTGCTGCCCGATCGCAAGCCTTTGTTAAGCGTTTAATCCTGCTGCTGCTGCTGCCCGATCGCAAGCCTTTGTTAAGCGTTTAATCCTGCTGCTGCTGCTGCCCGATCGCAAGCCTTTGTTAAGCGTTTAATCCTCCTCCTGCTGCTGCTGCTGCTGCCCGATCGCAAGCCTTTGTTAAGCGTTTAATCCTCCTCCTGCTGCTGCTGCTGCTGCTGCTATAGCGTGTAACTTACCTAGGACATTTCTCTTCTCAGGTCTGAACTAACTGACGGCAGAAATGAGTCAACAGCCAGTGTTGTCTAGTCAATTTTGAAGCATTGTTTAAATTGAGTACGGTTTTTCGGAGTAGCGTGTTGGCGGTTCATGTTGCGCAGCAGATTGTGTTAAAATTCATTAGCTATGTGCAGCATCTACCTCTTATGCTTTTTTTTTTTTTTTTTTTTTTCCTCCTCTTATTCGTTTTTTCTTTTTTCTTTTTTCCATGTGTTGTGACAGTGCAGGAGTTCGGCGGTCCGTCTGTTTCTGATCGGCAGAGAATAGTGTGGTAGTGGTGTTTTCACGTTAGGTCTTGTGATACGCGAACTGTGAAGATGCTTGCTGTGGTGCACAAGTCCGTGGCGAAAGCTCCGGCGGAGCTAGTTGCTCCCGACGGCGGGAGCCCCGACAGCCGATGCCATGGCAGCGAAATCTTGGCTGCGTACAAGAAGTCGTATCCTGATGCTATGGCAATGCATTTTGATAGAGACAGTTTCATGGCCTTCAGTCACTCGAAACAAGCTCTATTACGTCCAAGGTATGATCCAAGTGTGGAAATTCTTCAGCTGTCGTTGCTGACTGGTGTCGCATTTGTTTAATCGTTTACATGAGGTAGGGTGTTACTCTGCTGGGCAATTCAGAAGAATCTTGTTGAAACGTATCGGTCAATTTATAAATCGTACAATTTGTTTTGTTCGGGAAGTCCGAACGATATCCCTTTGGGCTGCATGGAAATATTTTTAAAATAAAAATTGGAAGTGAGCTTACGCGATTTTCGTCTGTTGCAGGACTTTCTGTGGTGTGGATGATGTATACTGCATGTTTATGGGGATGCTGGAGAATCTTCCGCAGCTAAGACATACTTATGGATTGTCGAAGATGATTAATGAGGTTCAGCTCATCACAGAAATGTACAGGGTCCTGCGTGATCGAGGTCCTTACTCAGCGGACCAAGTTATCCAAGACCTATCAGGTCCATTTGCTTTCGTACTCTACGACAACAAAACTAAAACGCTTCTTGTTGCCTGTGTAAGTGGCACCTACATCCAATTGGCCGACTGGGCTTCTCTATTTGTGCCATATTAGTTAGTTGTGCATCAGCGTAGTTGCGACGAAATGTTTTCGGGAGCTTTGCAATGATTAAATTAGGGGTAGTTCATCTTCCTCGTTTTCCTTTTGAAGCATCTAATGGTAAACATGGCGACTTTGCAGGACCCTCATGGTAAAGTGCCATTTTACTGGGGAATTGCTGCAGATGGTACCGTTGCTTTCTCTGACGATGCAAAGCTTCTTAAGCAAGGGTGTGGCAAGTCTTTTGCTCCTTTTCCACAAGGTACATTCTCACCTATTTTCAGAGGGACATTCTGACTGCAATCGTGGTTATGGCTGTGTTTACATGACTCGTAAACCTCAATAATTCTTCATTCATAAATATTCTTGGCGTTGGATGAGCAGGTTGTTACTTCTCGAGCGCAGGACTGCATAGCTTCGCGCATCCAATGTCTCCATTGAAGCCTGTTCCAAGAGTTGATAGTGAGGGACAAATGTGTGGATCAATTTTCAAGGTGATAGCCAAATCCTCGGAACGTGCTATTCATTTATTTATTTTTATTTTTATTTATTATTATCTTTTCTAATATGCATTGGATTGGTGGAGATAAGCATCGACACCTGTTAGTGCATAGCATTTGGAAGGGATTCCAATCAGTGTAGTGTGTTCTTCACGCCTGCTTTTTTAAATCTGTAAACGTCCTAAAACTAACAAAAACTAGCTGTTTTTTTCCTGAACAGGTTGACAGCCAATCTTCATTGAAACCCGTGGGACACGGCATTACCTTCAACCTTCCAGTCCCTCATTCTCACCATTAGGTATATAGAATTTCGTGTGTCCTGCACTTAACATCATCTTGAAGCCATGCAATGTGGCGATGGAGGAAGAATACATTAAGTGGATGGAAGAGTTGAACAAAAATTACGCAAGCGTGGTGCAGATGGAATTCTCTACACTTCCGGTATCGCTTTTGTGGAACTGCATAGCAGTCCTATGACAGGATTGATACAGGTATTACTGAGGTCTGAGTCTGGAACATTCAGTACCAGGTCTGGAGAAAATGTGAACTACTGGTAACTAATTGTACCGCAAGTTGTAGAGACCTTTATTATACGGCTGTAGTTACTTTGTATAGTGAATATTTGTTTTCCCCTGTATATACCCGGAAATCACTCCAATTCTGTTACACTGGATAACCTGGTGTCAAGTTGTCACGAAATTGTAGGTCATTTCAATTCTAACTTACCGTGTACACACACCAATAATGACATTCGAAGTCGTATGATTTAATTTACATTGAAACATTGGCGGAATCGTACCATAATCGTTAGTCTACTTCGATTCTCTCAGTGATACGAAAGTGACGAAGACGACGACTGTACTGCACTCACAGTACACACCCTGCAGAGGGAGGACCATGTCATGTTACTGATCGTAACCACATCATTTACCTGCCAATAACGGAAAATCTGTTTTCCTTCTTAAAAATAATGCAGCTGAATCCCTTAGAAATGTCTAGGAATTCTGGAGAAACATACTTTACAACATGCTGTTTGTGTTATACACGCACTCTAAGTTGTACTATACCAAACCATCTACAATGCAATCAAGGGCACTGCTGTACGCAATTCAGTGCTCAAGTTCGTGCAGGCATGTCGGATGCAGACATTAATTGACCATATCACTCAGTGACCGTGTCGTAATTTCTAACCAGCTTTCACAGAGCACGAAGTTTATTACTGACACGTGTGAGCATAGTAGGCCAATACACTCAGTGCCAGCAACAAAATTGATATCCGTGGTAACTGCGTCTAAATAAGGTGTGACAACAGATAATTTGTTACTTAATGGAATATACTCAACTTGCTCCTTAAAAGATTTAAATGAAGTAAAAAGGACACCAGTTTTTTCAACACTTATAAAAGTGCCCAACAAGAACAACAGCAAGAACAAACCCTTATGATTGCAAATTAATCTTCAGAAACACTGGCAAAATGCACACAATACTTCTGAAAAAGTGCGGCAATCTAGGCATGATGCCAACCACAATGTAGTAGTAAGCTAGTACACCGTACCATACAGCACCTAACTTCTGAACGCAAAAAAGAAAGCTCGGACTAGAAATCATGTCCTGCTCTCTGGATAGGTGGTTGACCAATCCGGTCTTCTGTAGAGCCAAAACACGACTCAGTGTAGGAGCCTACTACGAAGCACCTTTCACTGTTGGACGTCAGTTGGAACACCTTTCCAACTGCTTGTCCAAGTAGCAGTAAACACAAAAGCTCCACACTAATGAAATCCCACTGCCCGGAATACCGATGCAGTCAGAGTTCTACGTGTGATCAATTCATGCCGCATTGCTTATGGAGAGGTTCCCGAGCTCGTCGGTTGGAGCAACCGGAGCCGCTTGAGCCATGCGCAAGACGTCCATAGCTTCAGCAACCTTGGCCCTCAAGGCTTCAGGAGATTCAATTAAGTGTAGAACTTCAGTTTGATCCATCTCCAGAAGCATACCCGTCACCTTGCCAGCATAATCATGCTCCAGCTGGTCTACTAGTGGATAAAGCTGTTCACCAAGCATCTGAAAATACAGAAATAAAACAAGAGTAAGTGACGGGAGAAGGAGACAATTCGGACAAAACTTCATTCAATTATGATAAAAATAATAATCTTTCGAAATGAATGAAGCAATGGACAAGTTGAGAAGCATACGGCTCGCTGTTGTTCAGGTGGAGCAGAAGCCAAGGCCGAAGCCAGCGCACTGATTGGAAGTGGCTGCTGAGGTACACCAGAATCGACATTTGCAACTGGCAGACCTCCTATTTCCAAAGGCACAGGGACCATAGCACCCATGATGCCCTGAGGAGGGACAGCAGTATCCGGCATGTTTCTTGCATTGGGAGTATAGCGGAGGTTCCGATTTCCACCTCGTTGGATCATCTACAAATCAAAAAACACAATGAGACACGCCGCCCAAAGAAGAATCAGTGTTCCAAGGACAACGCTTTCGGGAACGACCCAGAGCTAGAGCGTAAGGGTTGCGACTGAACAACAAAAGATACCGAGAATATCTCAATAGAAAAACCACATGAAAAAAATAAGCATGACTCCCTCATTCCAATCCCAAGTAGAAATCAAAATGATGCTGAAAAGAAAAACTCTAAACCTGCTGCTGTAGCTGTTGCTGTTGCTGCTGCGGTGCCCCACCACGTCTACCTCCAGCGCGCTGTCCTTGTTGTCCTTGTCTCAGTGGAACATTCGCGTACCCGATGTAGTTTGGAAACTGGGCTCCACCAGGTCTAATGATTTGTGGCTGATAGCCAAATGCAGCAGGCTGCACGAAACAGAACAACATTCAAATATTAACTTAAATCTTCCAAGAGATTTCGCATCAATTAATACCAAATTGCAACTTAAGTAGAAAGCACGATAGACGAAAGAGGACTGCAGAGTAGATGTACCTGAAGAGGAATAGGTCCAGAAGGATGTTGTCCGTAGTAAGGCATCTGAGGACTCATGCCTGGACCAGGATGATACATTGGAAGACTCGTTGGAACGGCAGGACTGACAGAAGTTCGCATCTGTGCGAAAGCTGCCTGCAAAGTGAATTGTGTAACGATAAATAAACAAGCACACCAAAAAAACTGAATCCGAATGTGTAGTAAAGTTACAAAAACCACATGAAGAAGATAATATCAAGTTTCAAACCATCGACATACAGGACTTGAAGTTTCAAACAAACATTCAGATTTACTAACCCAGCTCGACCCACTTACTTGCAACCTTGCCCTCCTCTCCTCTTTACGCTGTGCCAAGGCTACATAAAGAGGCTTGCTTCCCACCATCTTGCCATTCATTTCGGTTACCTGAAAGTTATTATTACCAATACAATCAGATCATCATCAGTTCAAATGGTGATTCTCATGAGATTCAAATTGAGATATTCAAAACCGAAAATCACCTGTAAACAATCTAATACATTTTAGGTATGGTTAAATGCAGCGTATTTTGCGCAATCCACAAACAAGATTAACCTCATCACTTCCACCAAATGTACTACGCTACTGTAATAAATGGTTACAACAAGTGATACCAAAAGGCTAGGACGAGCGATAAAGAGAATGAAAAGCGATGCTCATGTTAAGCATACCGCTCGTGTTGCCTCCTCAGGTGAGGAAAACGCGACAAATCCAGATCCTCTGCTCTGGCCCTGGGGATCTCTCATCACCTGGAATTATTCATAGACATGTGAGTTATACTTAAAAGACGAACTTAACTTCACTGGCAAGGACTTAGCATCCAGAAGGAAATAAATAAATAAATATAGGCTAAGAACAGAACATTCATTATAAAATACTGACTAACCTTGCAGGATGTAATAGTTCCATAATCAGCGAAGAGCTCCCTCAACTTCTCATCATCAACAGTATCATCTAAATTCTTTAGGTAAAGATTTACTCCTTGGTACTTTTCAATCCTTTCTTTGCGTTCCTGCTCAAATTTCGCCCGAAGCTCAGCTTCCCGCTCTGACTTCTTCTGTGCCCTTCCGACATACCACTCTTTCTCATCCCTCTTTTTACCATTTAAGGCCTCAACAGCCTTAGCAGCATTGTCGGGATGCTCGAAGTTAACAAATCCAAAGCACTTCGACTTGCCATCACTATCCCTCATCACCACAGCGCTACTGATTGTACCATAGGCACCAAATACGTTCTTGAGATCATCTTCAGTTGTATTCTCTCCAAGGTTTTTCACGTAAACATTGTTAAACTTGGAAACTCCACCTGATTGATCCCTTTCCTGACGGCGTACAAAAGGGCCGACGAAAACTTGCTTGTCGTTCAACAGCATTCCGTTAACTTTCTCAATAGCCGTCAGAGCTGATTCTTCTTGCTCGAACTGAACGAACCCGTAGCCTTTTGACTGACCAGAACCATCAACGGCCACCTTGCATGACAGGATGCCACCAAACGCAGAGAACGTATCATGAAGTGCCTTGTTGTCAATGGTCTTGTCCAAATTCTGCAGGTCAAACCCCGAGTAGGGAAAAAAATACTTTGATTAGTGAGCTTACTTAATGAACATGCCAAAAAGCCACAAAAGTAAAATACGAAGGATTGCAAGCAATATCAGCGGAAAAGTTAGTCGTATACCTTTATGAAAATATTTGCTGTACCGCTTTTGCGAATACTGGGATCCCTATGAGAAAACATGATACGAATTGGATTCCCGTTCAGAACTGAAAAGTTGAGAAGCTCCAAGGCACGAGTAGCTGACGCACGTTAAAGACAGATAAACCCCGTCAGATACTCAATGAAACACAATTATACCTCTTCAGAAAATTAATATGAAATGTCTGTGAAACGTCACCCTGTACATACTACTCCCACGGTCAAGGATAGAAACCCTCCTAAAAGAAATGCGAACGATTACTTATGGCATAATTTTAACATACCAGCAAAGTTAAAAGAAATGAAAAGAAAAGGAACTATCGTGCTGATTTTCACGAACTACTTGTGCACAACTCAGAATCATCGAGGAAATGAACGGACAAACGCATTGAACCTAATTCACATGGACAAACGACATACCATTATACATGAGTTCCACTGCTACGTAGAACACATAAAATAGTCAAACAAGAGACAGTAAGGCCACGATCCACCACTAGATTACCATACAAATACTCGTGCACACCTCCCCTTCGAATTCAGAATGCATTCGATATACAAAACCCTAGCCACAATATATGCAGTAATTGCAACAGACTAGAGGCAAGTTAAGATACGACTCAAGTGACAATGTCACTGGTTCGGAAAACATACCATCTTGAGCGCTGTTGTAGTTGACGTAGGCATACCCCAAAGAGCGCCTAGTGATGAGATCACGGCAGACCCGGATCGATACAACTTGCCCAACCTGAGTGAACAACTCGTATAACTGAGCTTCAGACACATTAGGCTCCAAGTCACCAACGTAAAGAGAAGTTGAGACAAACTGAGCCGGCGGAGGGGCCCCGGCGGATGCCTGCGCAGCCTGCTGCTGAACTTGAACTGGAGTCTGAGCCATGATTGCTACTGACACAAGGATCTGGTTCCGGATTAAGCAGGGCGGCCAGGAACTTAGGTGCAAAACTGCCGAGGACCCTTCGAAGGTTATCGCAGGCAAGAAGGTAAAAAAATATGTTACTCGCCCGGGTATCAAAGTTCCTGAATTCTATGTTACGAGGCTTCTATGTTTATATAGTTTTAGACCCTGACGGACAGAGGTCTAAGAGCAAAAATGGTGGCAAAAATGATCGCACCGCGTCTTCTCTCTCTTCTCTACAACTTTCTCTCCCCCCTCCTCTCCTCCCAGTCGGAATCTTTGCGACTCCACGCACACCACCACAAAAAAAAGGCTGCGGCTCTGCGAGAAAAGAGCGCCATGACACAGCACCCACAGTTTAATACCCTGTCAGCCAACTATTGCAAAAACTTGCGGTCGCAGTCGCACACAACAAAACACAAACTCGCGACACACTTGCACTCGATACTAAAACGGAAGGAAAGAGACAACAATAACAACAACAACAACAACAACAAGGGAATAAAAATAAAGTAAAATAAAATAAAACCTAAGCATTAGACAGCCTATACTGATTCAGAGCAGCGAACAAGATCACCCCGAACCCTAGCCAATACTCCGAGTATCAAACACACGACGAAGAGCAGAGCAATAGCCTTACCCGAATGAAGGAGACGGCGGCGCGCCTTGAGCGGCGAAGGTAAGGCTCTAGCAGTGGTGCAGTATATATTTTTTTTAATTTTTTTTTGTGTAATTTTCCACTTGCTGTCACAGCCGCACGACGCTGCGAATGGGGGACTCGAACGTATTCATCAAAAATGAGTGGGACGAGGAGAACTTAGCCCTAGGAGCGGCCGAGCCTCATCATGTCCCGTGAGAAGGCATGAGTGCCAAACAGGCAAGGCCGGGGCCAGCGCCTGCTGCAACTCCACTCGACAGCAAAGGTGAGGGGGGGAGGAGTGCAACGCACAGAGGACGGAGGCGCAGCAGCGACAATAGAAAAAATTCTTGAAACCCCTTGCCCCCTTCCCATAGAGCTCCCTCATTTCCCTCCCCCCTTCTGTTACACGCCGGGTACCATCTGTGTACCAGACGGGTATTGGACCTCGCAAGCCGACCAGGCCACCACGGCCTTGAACTGGCGTGACGAGCTACGATTACGACTGGGTCGAGGGCGGGGGCGGGAGGCATGCACTGTCACTTGACAGTGACTTGAGCCACATGACCGGGGCTTCCAGTCTGCCATGTGACCCTATCCCACCCTTTCTTGCAGGTTCCTGTCATGGATGCCGTCCCATCATACCGGCCCAGGCCTTCCCCACCCTCTTGCCCCATTTATTTCCCCCTCTACTTTTTTCACTCTATTTAATCTCCTCGTCTGTTTCTCCCCGCATGCCTTCAGTGATTTACATTGCTTCAATTTTGATAATAAAATAAATTTTTATTAGACACTTACTAATTGTGTTTTTTAAAAAAATTAGACACTCACTTGGTTCACAATAAAATGATAAAATAATTCCTTCCTCCATAAATATTAAATGATTAACGTAATTATAAAATACTTGTAATTCATAATTAAAATGTTGTATTTGAAACACGTTGATACAGACATAATTAATTGAATTAAACACATTGATGTCAAAAAAAGTTTCAATGATGTTTATTTTTACCAAACATACTTTTTACCATTAAATTCCAAAATATACACATGAATAATAAGTTACTTTCGTTTTAAAGAACTAACATTTTTCCCTCGATCTTCAATTCAATTCATAATTATTAAAACAGTCTTATGTATAACTCACCTAAGCTTTAAATAAGATGGAGTTCAACACTATTTAATTCTTCTACTCTCCACTTCACCTAATTTTGAACTATATTAAGATTCTTATACGTAAGTCACAAATATCAACATTAATGTTTATTTTTACGAAACATTCTATTTACCATTTAATTCATTCATACAATGTACAGATTCTATTAAAATGTAAACAGAAAACCTCATCCCCATCGCCGACGACTGCGTTCAGCCAATTCGTGGTGGACCACTCTTGTTTCCTACGAACACTGTTTAGGGTTTCAATTGCCGAGTCCAGCAACTTCGGTCGTGACGAGCTCCACAAATTTCCACAACAGCAAAATCTCGGCGACGACGTGCGAAGAACGCTTGGCACACAGGCCAGTGCGCGTTTCGGTGCGGGGCAACGTTGCCTGCTGCAGCCAGCTTGTTGCACTGCTACGACAAACGAATTTAGGGTTTGGAAGATTTCGAGATACCATAAGAGCTTATGAATTTCCACCACGGCTCTTGTACAGAATTGGAGGGTTCTATATGGATTCTTAGACTCATACTTCTTTGGACGTAAGGCTGTTGATGCTGCTGATGTTGCCAATTCTCGGGAGTCGTGAACCCAAATTTGAGCCAGGAACCTTGATTGGTCAACCAAATCCTGTCAGAGCATGTGATTGCCTTCTCGTGGTAGGGTAATTGTGCTCTTGGCTGCAGTGTGGGATTTCGAGTGTTTTAGTTTATTTTTATGGTGGATCGTCCATTTCTGCATGCTGGTCTGTACTGATTTGGATCGAGTTATCGGAATTTGTAGATTGGAGGTGATCTTCTCTTGTGGGTTGAGGTTTGAGGGCCAAGATGAAAGAAGAAGCAAGTGGTAGAGGTGGTAGGGCTGGCTTGGGAGGTGATCTTAATTCGCCAAGATGGCTGTGTCAAATGTGTCGACATCCTTTTATTGTCACTGGCGCGGACACTTTTGCCGAACGATTCGCAGCCGAGTCTGGACGGTCAGGTACGTTTGTTATCTGGTTTGCCAGCAATTATAAATTAAGATTTAATTCGATTGAGTCGATGTGTATTAAGCTTATAACCTTAGGTTCCGGCGAAGCTTGTATTGAAGCTAACAAACACCGGAATCGCCTGGCCTTTGATGTAATGATCTTATTGATTTTGACAGTGGAGTTATATACTGTCCCCAATAGGCGACGTCAGAATGATTTAGACAGTAATCTTAAGATTGATTTTTATAACAAATCCGAAAGAGTGGCGATTGTGCTGTTAGAAGTAATCGTCCAATTATCCTTGTGTAAGCCATCGGGATGAGTATGTGTTTGATAAACAAAATTACTTGCTTTGTTTTCAGGGGTGCAAGCACCAGCGCATGGAAGTGGAAGCGTTCTTGCAAGCAGCCGGATGGATCACTCTTTTGTGGTGTTGCCGAAGCAGGGTGGACTTAAACCAGGATTTCTGCCTCCTCGTCCTAGGACTGGGGGACTACATTATCCAACTCCTGGTACGCTCTCCTTAATTTTGCAAAGAAAGAGGGGTTTATGTAATCTTCTTCTAGTCTATTAATTTATTTCTAAAGTACACAAATATTCTGAATATGCAGTTAAGGAGAAGTTTAAACTTTTGAACCTTTTAGTAGTAATTGTAAACGGTTAAATTATTCCAGTCTGTACATTCCTTCCTAGATAAGGTGGTCATTTTCTGAAATTTGTTAAGGGTGTCCTGCCCGTAGTTCTTTCCAAGAATCACATGCTTATTCAGGGGCTACTCAATCTGTAGGTGCCAATCCTCATCCAATAGTTAATACTGGCGACACTCATGGTGGACGGGCTATGGATGAGTCTTTCGTAGTGCTGCCTTCCGCAGCAGCATCTTTGTACACGTTTGATCCTCTTGGTGAGGCAGCCGTTGTTCACATGGGAGGGATGGGTGGAAGCAACAGCGGTGGCCAGCACACCAGTAATGCAAGTTTTAATGCGACTGTTAATGTCCTCACTCGTGCGTTTGAAATTGCATCGAGTCAAACACAGGTAGTTTTCCTCCTGTATTTTTCTTTTCATGACGGTATCTCATGTAACCCATGTGATTACAATCAACCATCATAATATCATGCGCTTGCTCAGAATTTATGGTCACTGGATGTCACAATATTTTAGCATATTGAGGGTTAGGCATTGCAATTGTTCAACACCGTTTCGTGTATTCAGATGCTGGCCTGTGCCAGTACTTTCACCTTCCTGGTTTTATGTGGCTCTAGAGCTGAGTTCGATCTGCACTATACTGATAATATTTTCTTTGTATCTTTCTTCTTCGTTGGATTTAGGATGATTAGATGTGTGCGGCTACTGCAGTGATTTCATTTTGGTGACTAAATTACTAGAAGCCATTTTTTCAACAGGTAGAGCAGCCTCTATGTTTGGAGTGCATGCGTGCATTATCAGAAGAGTTAGACAAGCAGATGGAAGATGTAAACAATGACATCAAGGCTTACCATACTTGCCTTGATCGACTTGAGAAAGACTCCGTTGAAGCTCTTAATGAAGAGGATTTTCTGAAAGAAAAACTCAAGGTGTGGCTCAAACCCTAACATGCAAAACTTTCTTACTCTCCTAGATAATTCAACCTTTCACCCACAGAAAAGTATCTATTGCTATCCCTTAAGTGTTGTGCTACTTCTCTAGCCTTTTTTTCAATCATTTTTAATGAGATCATTGTAACATATGTGGTCTTCATTTCGGAAGCTTCCAATTTTCAATCCTCCCATATTTTGCTAAATCGAATTCCTTTCCATTGGTTCTGAAGGCGGAAGAGGATGAAAGGAGGTTGGAAGCAGCAATTAGGGACATTGAACAACAGAAGGAAGAGACAATGGCTCAAATCCATGACGTTGAGCTCAAGACTGAAGACTTTCTAGAGCTTGAAGAGAAGTAAGATGAGACAAAGCTTGATCTACGTTGATACCTCTATCCTTCCGAATATTGGTGGCGTAGCAGTCGACCTTATAACAGTTCAGTTATGTTAGTGCGCTCTATTCAGGTTTCCGTGACACTAATCTTGGTATGTTGTCTTTGCAGGTTCTGGCATGATTTCAATGATTTTAAGCTGAATCTGACCGTGCATCAGGTGAGTTAAATTGTTTCCTTATTTTATCCTCGTATTTCTTACACACTTGGTTGTGATTTTTTGTGCCTTAAGTGAACCAAGTTTAGTGTGAAGACAAGTGCAAGTTAAAAGTCTGTTATCAGTTCGCTGCCTATGGCTGCCTTATTCGAAATGTTTAGTGACACATTTTAGTGACCGCATACAGGAGGATAGAGATGGTATTTTGGCAAAAATCGAAGTTGTCCAATCGCAGCTAGAGCTCTTGAAACGCACCAATGTACTCAATGACGCCTTCCATATTTGGCATGATGGAGAATTCGGTACTATAAACAATTTCCGGTTGGGACGTTTACCTAACGTGCCGGTAAGTACTTTCCTGCGTGATAGACTTGCAGAATATATGTCGATTGTATATAAGTATTGTTCATTATATGACGTCCTTGCAATTCCATTTTTTTTGAGGTAGTAAGATTATCTGTAGTCTTCTACAGGTGGAATGGGATGAGATCAATGCAGCGTGGGGTCAGGCGTGCTTACTTTTGCATACGATGGCTCAATTCTGCTGCCTCAATTTCTCGTATGCATCCTTAACCTTATTCAAGTGTAGAAGTCCAATTTGGTCATTTTGTTTGATGATGTCTGTTCACGGTGGTTTAATTTGTTCACAAACTTCTTTGGTCAAAAGTGCGTAAAAACTGCTTTCGTGCTCTCCTTGATAGATGAGACTTGTCATGAGGTCTTGGGTGCAATTGACCATATATATATGACTGAATGTTGTATTTGTATTTCTTAAAGTAAAACTTTTTTCAAAGGTTGGTAGAGGATTTTGAAATAGGCGCTTTTGGAGCGTTGGTGTTTATTTCCCTTATTCTACATCTTGTCCCTAAGTTCCTGTTTTTTCCATCACGCTGTTACAGCTACCAAATAATACCAATGGGTAGCTACCCCAAGGTTGCAGACAACAAAAATACTTATGAGCTGTAAGTTTAGATAAACTTGCATCTTCCAACGTATAGTGAAAAAATTGGCATCTTTCTTTTAGCCAATCTTGTTTCAAATTGATTAACCAAGGCGGTGGTACTGCGTATCAAGAATCTACAGTTATTTTTTTTGTGGAGGATTTTTCCAATTGTAGCTTACAAAACATTACAGGCATGACCTATCTTTCTTGAAACAGGTATGGACCAGTGAACCTTTTTTGGAGCTCACGGTATGACAAGGCCATGACCTTCTTCGTTGCGTGTCTGAAGGAGTTTGCTGAATTCGCAAATGCCAAAGACAAGGAAGCTAATATTCCACCTGAAAAGTGCTTCAAGCTCCCGTACAAGTTAGCAATCCGCACCCACTATTTACCCTCGTTTGACTCAAATTCTTCTATTTTCAAAGAAATAATAATTAAAGCCAAAGTTTTAAATTTTGTGTGACCTGTTGAAATGAAACTCATTGTGTTCATAAATCATTGAACATTCTGAACTCACACGGTGACGTTATTTTGGGGCTTAAGCTTCTTTCAACCCTACTATAAGAAAGCAGCATTTGTGACTTTTATAACTTTGGTGGTACACACGGGTAGTTTTGCTGCTTAAAGATCATCCCTCATCGAAATTGTGATCGTTATGCAGGATTGAGAATGATAAAGTGGAGGAACTCACCATTACACAGAGTTTCAACCGGCAAGAAAGATGGACAAAAGCCTTAAAGCTCACTCTTTGTAATCTAAAGTGGGCTCTGTACTGGCTGATCGGGACTACTGCATCCCAACCAGCATCATCAAGTGCATCAACGGGCATTTCCTCTGGCCCAAGCAGCTCCTCCTCTCGTGGCAAAGTGGGTTGAATCGAACTGGTTCGACTTGAGCTGCATGGTCCACAGTCACGCAATTTGTAACCCGATTGATGAACATCCATTTGACAGCCTTGTTGCTGTCCATCCCTAGACATGGTTATTATCCCACATGTGGCAGTCAGCAACCTCAGCAGTTGAATAGAGCAGCCAAGGTAGTCACTTTGTCTACGCATGCTCCAAGTCTCGAATAAGTAGGTTTTCTTTAGGGCGGATTGTACAATATGTACTTTACTTGTATGAAAAGGTAGGTGTACTTTTGAATGCATACGAGGGAGAAAATCATTGTGGGTGCACTCTCAATGAGCCAAGAATGAAAATCTTGAAAACGTTGTACATGCTGTACATTTGAAGGTGGAAGACTTGTCCATCATTCAGGTGATGTTAAAATGTTAACTGTTGCCTTGTGTTGGTCTCAAAAACCTTGAAGCGTTCTGAATTGTGAGGGTAGTTCTGTTTTTACTCTGACAAGTGGCAATGGTTTACACTAGTGATTTTCTTGGTTTCAGAACCTAGCCCCACTTGAGCCACTCTGAGCCAACCTTCAAGCAGCTCTTTCTCCCTCTCGTGGAACTGGGTTGACTTGAGCTGCCTGATGTATAGTGATGCAATCCGTAATTAATTCGTGAGCATCCATGTACAGCGGTGTCGCTGTCCATCGGTTGACCTGGTTGTTTTCCCACATGTGGCCATCAGCAGCCACAGCATTTGAATAGGCAGCTCAGATTTTCACGAGTTCACGCATCCCCGTAGTGGCTTAAATGAAGGCTAAATTCTGGATCCTTAACCATTTTTCTTCAAATATGGACTTGTTAAAGTAAGTAGCACAATTTTGATGAAGTTTCTGTTAGTGAAATCGTACAGGATGTGAAGCATGATAAACATGGTCAATTTTTAGGATTTTTCAGCCTGTATCTATGCAACTAGTTAGGCAAACAACAGTACAAATGCTATTTGTTTTGAAAAAAATAATAAAGAAAATCCACGTTTACGACCAGATGAGATGTAAATCATATACGTATTATTTTATTTTATTTATCAAAGCACAAGGTTGCAAAAACATTTGCATAGAGGTGACCCAGGGAAGATAATGTAATAATTTTTTTTTTGAATTAAATGACATGAGTATTCTATGACTTTTAATTTATGTTTTTTGAAGACACATCGTGATCACACATTTTAGTGACAAGTAACCACAACATTACAAAACCTAGTTGTCTTGCAACGATGCAAGTATTTAACAAATAATAAATGTTTTGACTGATCAACAGTCTAAGTTTGTGAATAGTATTTAATATTTATGATGGTAAAAACCAAACTTGGTTTATTTTTATGATTTTGATTTTGATTTTTTTTTAAAACATACTACAAAATTAATAATATTTTTACTATCCCAAGGGATTACCTATAGTTATTTTAAGTAAGTATCAAATGTTAAGTAATTATGTGATTATCTTTACTGTTCTCACTACAATAGTTTGAAAATAGTTTCATTTCTTATGATTTCATAAACTTAACATAGCAATTGTTTATAAGTGCCATAGTGAATGTGTAAGTATTTTATTTGTTTTATATTTTTGATAAAAAACATGAGTTGACAATTTATGATGCCTTTATCTTATGCCTTAATACCACAATCAACCTGAAAGGACGATCCATTTTTAATATGTAGATTTTTTCTTTTCTAAATTTCATTATTTTTTTATTCATTTATTTAAAATATTATGAATTGATTGGAGTTTTTGTCTCACTACCAAATCAAAAATAAAACGAGTAGAGTCCATTATAAATTTATGGAAATATTTTTAATTGAGTAAAAAAAATCATTTTTACATCTTATCATAGAAATAGTTTGAATTTTTATTTTAATATTTATAAATACATAAATAAAATACTTTTTGAATGAAAAAATAATTCAATGATTTTTTTTTATTTTTTTTTTTTCAAAATTACAATAGTGGAAGTTACATTATAACATAACAGGACTAGAAAATGACTACACTTTAATGTAAGACTTCTAAGATAATCACCCAAAGAAAATAAACTTTTAAACAGAAGAAGAAGAAGAAGAAGAAGAAGAAGAAAAGAAAAAAGAAAACAATTTTCTTATAAAAAAAATATATATATATATATATATATATATATATATATTATTATTTTTTATAAAAATCTATATGCATGTTATAAATTCTTTATTGGCTGTTCTACTATTTTTTTTGTGAAATCCAAAATGGCTGTTGTATTTTAAAGGTTACTTGAATACAATTCATTTTTGTTTGTTTGTTTGTTTTAATCATTATTAAAAATATTTTAAATTTCCATCAATTTTATTATATAATTATTATTTTATATGTAGTAAATTATAAAGCATTCATTTACAATTAGATGTCATGAATGTGATCATGCGTTAAACAATGAAAGTTAATTAATTTTTGAATGCCTTGTTAAAACTTGGTTTTTGGTACACTGCAACGCCATTAGTAGTTTTTTTAATTACCCATCAACCATGAAATTTTTATGAATAGAGTGTCTCTTCATTCTATAGAGTATTTTATTACTTTATTTATTTACTTATTTATATTTGCAACTAAGTACAAAATGGTGATCAACTTACTTGTCACATTTTATAGCCAATGACTAAATCTATTGAGTTGCAATTAAGATATTGAACTTAGGTACATTTAATACTTCTTTTTTCTTTCCAACCAACCTAAATACAATAATTATTAAAGAGTAAGTTCTAATATTCAACAAAAATAATAATAATAAAATATAATATCTTTTTAAAGTTGCATTGTAAAAACTAACCTTGTCCTTAAAAAAATGATTAATTTAGAATAAACCTTGTGAAGTCTAAGTTTAATTATGGTTATTATTTGTAAGAAATAACCTAATACCAAAAGTAATAAAGGAGTGATACATGGAATAATATTTATATACAGAAGTTAATCCAAAATAAATTGTTGAAATATGGCAAGATTTTATAGAAAGTGATGTGTAATAAGATGAAAAATAATAATAATTAAGCAATAATAATAAAACATCTATTAAAAAAATCCATAAATAATTAAAAATACACCATCAATAAAAAAATAAACATAAATAATACATAGAATTCAAGAATTGCACAATGTAACCTAATAGTGCATGATCTATAAGAAATAACCAATTTAGGTTAATAGATGTGCTATGTATTAGTACACCCTCTTGCTTTTTTTCTTTGAAGATATAAGATCCCAAGATGCTATACACACAATAATTCTCTATTAATATATACTTTATTTAGTGACAAAAAATTAAAGAATATAAAAATAAAAATAAAACACACTACTACTACTACTACTAATAATAATAATAATAATAATAATAATAGAATAATATAAAAGAAAAAATAGAGAAGGAAATGAAGATGAATGGTAGCAACTTAGTAGTCTTTAAACGATGAATATGCTATTAGAGAACAACCATGACAAAGATAAGGCTTTGGCAAGCTCCTGTGCATAAGTGCAAAAATCATTGTGAAAAAGTATAGTTTTTATATATTGAGCTTGTGATTTTATTGTAGATCTAATCTTTAATTACCTTACATATTCTATAAGGCATCAAAAACCTTCCATATGCATAAAGGCGCACAAAGATTTTCAACTTAGAATGGGATAGATTAGGATTTTAGAATTATTGAAGAATTAGTACAAAATGCAAACCTAAGAAATGTATGTTATTCATAAGCAACCATACAAGAAGAAAAAAAGTTCTTCTTACAATAGTATGTAAAAATGAGATTAACTACAACTTATACCATGGCAGTAAAGATAAGGTTGGCACATGTATTAATATCACCTACAATGTCAAAAAAAAAGTGACATGCAAAACTTGCAAGCAATGAAGATAGAATAGAACAATAACTTATTGCTATAGCCACATATATGAAAAAACATGCAAATATCCATCCTATATGAGTAATCCTAAGTGAGATCCTTCTTGATGGTTTGTTTTGAAGCAGTAAAGGTTTTTTGTTAGTTAAGAAAGTTGTACATGTAATCTTAAATGAAGCCAAGGTATAGCAAAAAATAGATTATTTTCAAAAATGGTTGTAAAAGCATACTTTGTGGGAGATAAATAACTACATAAGTCTTTACAAGAGTGGATGGTCAATCTACTAAAGAAAATTGAAGAACCTAAATTAGGTTAAGAATTTTAAAATAGTTTCTTTTAAGTAATTAAGAGAGAAGAAGCTACCACTCAAAAGTTGTTGATGCATACATCCCACATCTTTTAATGGAAGTCATTCATATTTCATCTTTGGATTCTAAGATTTAATCTTGTTCAAGATGTTGAGATACACATGTTAGTCTAGATAATCCTAAAATCAATACCAAATGAATTCTAAAGTAGTGATTAAGATTTGATTCCAAGTCTAAGATTTTTTTTGAGTAAGTACAGAAGAAACTCGCATTGTTTGGATTAAAATTCTATATAGCTCTTAAAACCAAAATATCATTCAACCTAACATTGGACATTGTAAATCCTATTATCAAAGATACAATATTTATCAACATTGATTATAATAAATTATTGATTTAATGCCACTACTATCTATTAACATTACATCTTGTGAAAGAATATTTGGTTGTGCAAAGATCAAGATGGATGTGATTGCATATAGTAGTATCCATAGAATCTCAAAAAGAACAAAACCAATCTATGCACCTTATTGCTACAATGTCTAGAGAAGTATGAAGCTAGATCCTTTCCTCAATAATAGTTCTATCAATCCATCCTATTAGAAGACAATCCTTGCTTAATGTAATTCATTCAATAAACTTATTTACCAACTTTAGTAACTCGACTAATTTAGGATATAACCAATACAACCAGATATGAATATAGTTTTAGATATTATGTCATTTCTTGATAAATGAGAAAGCTTAAATAGGGTATAATAGAGAAATTGAGAGACATTAAAAAAGAATGAATTCTTATCCAATACAAGTGAGTTCTCAAACATAAATGAATTCTTGAAAACTTACAATAAGTGGCAAGAAAGAAAAAAAAAACATGTACATCAATGTCCAACACAACACATGCTCTATTTGAGATGATACATACTTAAAACAAGGAGAGAAAATTAGACAAAAACACAAACAAGCCATATAGTCCATACATGATTAAGCAAAATAATCAATATATGATGCCTTTTTCAAAACAAAAGGTCACATTGTCTTTACCAAATAACATCTAATTCTACATTAATTTGATAACATTAAAGGATCCTTGGCCTATGAAACTAAAAAAAATTCTTAAACAAGGAATGGAAGGAATTTCAAAGATGGACTAATTTGAAAATGGCAATTAAATAGAAAAAATATCTAAATTGAAACAACAAATAAGAATTACATAACATGAACTCATAGGGCATATTTACTATTGAATAAGGAGTCATCCTTTTGTCATGTAAGAAATTTACCAAATAATATCTAATTCTATATAGCAATTAGAAATATAATTTGCATAATATAGTTCGTGACAGAGATGCACATAAACGAGACTATTTATTTATTTGGTGTCATGTTGGGAAATAGTAAAATATATAAAAATATTATAAAATATTATAAAAATTTGATTTGTAATAAAAAATAAATGAAGAAAAGATTAAAAATAAAATAAAATAAAAATAAAAATTATAGATATAAATCAAGATAGGTTAGTATAAACTTGAGATAGAATGGTATGGTGCTAAAGTGAAGAAATATGAATTGAAATGGAATAACATAGACTGGTGTTGACTTTTGAACCGTTTTATCCTTCTCCTTTCTTTGGACTCTCTCTTCTTAGGAATAATTAGTCATTCTTCAATATTTTTCTTTGGAGGTTTTTTCATAGTATATTTCAAATTTTGATTTGAAACTTTGAGGAGTTGTTTCTCTCTTTATCAGCTTTCTAAAAAGCTCTCTTTTGCTTCAAGAAGAGTTACTATAAAAGTGTGGTGTCTTTTTTGATTAAGAAAGAACCATGGACTTTTTAAGGTTTTACTTTAGAGGTTTTTCTACAGTATATTTCGAATTTAAATCTGAGATTATTAGAATTTATTCTTTTCTTTATAAGATTTCTAAAAATCTCTTACTTAATTTAAGAAGAGTTATTATGAAGTTGTAGGATTTTTTTGGATAAAAAAAGAGTCAGCTACTCTTTAGGATTTTTTTTGGAGGTTTTATTTAAAGTAGGTTTGAATTTGGATTTTAGATTTTGAAGAGTTATTCATCTTATTATAAGATTATTAAAAATATTCCACTTATTCTATAAAAAAGTTACTGTAAATTTGTGGTATCTTTTAGTACCTTTTATTGATAAAATAGAATCAGTTGCCTTGTACTAATATGACCAATATTTTTTTTTGCTTATGAATTATGTTATAAAGAAATTTAGGAAGTAAAATTTGGTGTATATATGTAAGAATTGAATATCTCTTCCAAAAGCTATCACATGCTCAAATCTAATGAAGTATGGAGCTATGATATATATTTGAATAAAAAAAGAATGTCAGCTATTACATACTATTAAGAGCTTCAAGTACATATGAGGTAGTAGAGTTTATTTGAATGAAAGACAATGTTTGATCATATCTAGTTGCAGCTAGAAACTTTGTATTTTCTTAAAACAAACTCTTATCTCAATATATGATCTTTAGGTTGAATTCTTTGAATGACAAACTAAGACAGGTCATTTAAATTTACTCTCCTATTTTATAAGTAGCTGCAAGGTTAAAAACTAGAGAATGTATTCTTTGGATCTCATCTTGTATATTATTTATTTAATCAAAACATTTCTTAATTCAATAATTAGTTAGTATTTTTAAAACATAATTATGTGTTATGTTTTCATCATCATTAAATATTGATCACCATACAATATTAGAAGTTATTCAAGGGCAAGCTAAACCTCTCTTATTTTTATTAACATGAAGATCAATTTTTTTTATTGAAATATTTAGGGACTTAATGCATCTAATAAGGTTTCTTAAGTTTATAATTTATTTTGGAATCACATCTCTACACTTGTTGTATTATGCCTATAAAAATAGAAGCTTTGGAGGACTAAACTTCTTGTATTGAAAGACACCATTTAGCTTGATATGAGCTTCTATAAGCAAGAGGCGTCTATTGTATACAATAATATAATATAATTAGATAGAACCTATAATAAAAGTAATTGTCTATAGATAGAGCCTTGTATGGTCCATTAAACTATTGATGATGGATACTTTTAAATAGACCACATTCAATAAATATTCCTACATAATATACTTAATATAAATATTACTATCTTGAATATCTATATTTCTTTCAAATTTATTGAAAGGTGTGGACTTTGCTCAAAATTATTACATATCTTATTGAAAAAAATATGAATGGATTATTAAATGTGATAAAAAATTTACTAAAAAATATGATAATAAATCTAATATATATAGTTTCTTACTATTAATATATTAATAATACTTATTTATGACCATCATCCATACCTTTTATATCAATGACACCTCCTTTGCTTCCAACATGAAAAGATTTAGTTGAGACAATAGATGCCAAGATGATATGCAGATTATGGCTTGGTTAGACAAGGTCTATACCTTTTATTTACTTGGAATTTCATCTACAAGTATAAAATATCACATATATAGGGACAACACATACTTCAACCACTTGTTAGTGCAAAATCATGTACGACTACTTCTAAAATCTAAGCGATATTTGCAGTATATCATAAATTATTATTTTCTTAAAGATTTGGCAATATATAAATAGATCCAATATCTTTAGGCAAACTACATTGATCTGTCATTTTAAAAAAAAATAGATATTACATAAATTTCTATAAGAACTTATGTATTTAAAAGGCAAGAAAGTGGCATATGAAAGAGGCTATATTTTGCCAATAACTTGTAGAGATAGTAGTTGAGTTATAAAATATTCCAAGTAAATTGAACTTATAAGAAGTTATTGCAATATATCCCAACAATCTAAAGGCACTAAAAGATAAGAAATTTGAAAAACAAATGCTATACAATGGGCTTAAGATAAGAATTTTGGAGATATGTGCTTATAAGAGTATTTTAGAGCTAATTATGAACAATTCATAACCTCATATATAACAAAATTAAAAGATTAATTTAGACAATTACATTCCAATCAAGCTGCTATGTTGCATATATGTATAGATTAATTTTCTTGCTTATACATATGTTATTTAAGTAAAATTGCAACAAAAGACCCGATTATCAAGTAGTTAGCTCTTTGTCCACAAGGCTAGACAAACAAATGGAAAATATGTTGAAAGCACTATTAATATTAATAAAGCTAGCTTGTCCTCTTAGCAACATGTCTTTGAATAAGTCATTGAATCTCAAGAATATAATATTAGGATTCATATGATTTATATTAGGACAAAAATATCTTAATATGATTCATAATAATATTGTGATTGGACATCTTTTGCCAAAGTTATCAGAGGTATTATAGCTCTTCTACATTAAGGTAGATGTTAGTGTACATTAACAAACTGGTAGCCAATTACATTGTTGAATCTAGATTACAAAATTTATACAAAAGCATTGTAGGTCAAGCTATAGCTAGTCCTCATAATTGTGATTAATGTAAATCAATTGGCATTGTGATCAACAAGGTTCATCTTAGATAATCTTTTTTTCACTCAAGAAACCATGGCATGGATATAGCAATTGAACCAGCTATTGTTATTTTTTAAATTGGATTTTTCAAAAGCATATGATATAGTGGAATATAATTTTTTATTTAGAGCTATGGCAATACTAGACTTTTCAAAGAAGTTCATGGATATGGTATGGCTCTTGTTGAAAGATGCATTAGTTAGTCTCAAGGCTAATAGGATATTCTGAGATTCTTTTTAGTAACAAGAGAAATAAGACATAGGTGTCTAATTGCTCCTTATTTTTTCTTGATTATGGCTAAAGTAATAAACACTTTAGTTGCAAAAGATATAATAATTAGGAATATGTATGTAATTGAGCTACCAAAATTGGATTACCAACAAGTCTTAGCTTAATATGTAAATGATACATCCTAGATTTTCTTAGAAAAAGAAGACTGAGTTAGGTGCTTATTTTACATACTTAAAACTTTTTATTTAGCATTTGGCTTACTATTGAATTAGTTAAAATCTATTGGCTTTTGGAAATGCAACCATGCACTTTTTAGATTGTTGTAGATAAACCGACTTAGAGTTTCACGAGCAGACCTAGACAATGTGAACGATTTATTAAGAATACTATTTGATTTATTTTTGACAACCTCAAATATAGATGCACTCTTGTATGCTTATATCTATATATATATATATTTATTTATTATGACATAATAAAAATAAATCTAATAAGTTAAGGTATAATATTTAATAATATATTATTATCAATAATATTTTATTTTATATCTATATGGAATTGAATCAAGTAGATGCTTGGTTGCCAATGAGGTATAAAATATATATTGTCAACACTTACATGGTACACCTTCTACTAGAGAGAAATAAGAATTATGACATATTTAATATAGAAGCAAGTGAATAGATTTGAAGTTGCATTTAGATTAGTGGACAACTCTATTATATGAAGGTGGTGCCAACCTACCACGATGTTAAAAAAAAGTTGATCTTCTAATTCTATGGATGAGGTGATTAGCTAGAATGGAATCTAAGGCAATACAACTTAGGCAATTAAGGCCCTTTCATATACTACATACTTTCTATTAGCCAGACAATCCTTAAAAAACAACAAGTAGTACCTTTGATGGTAGAATCAAAGTGGGCAAGGATCCTTCAACACAATTATAAATTAAAGTGGCTAAATGTATGAGATTTATAATAGATTTGAAAAGAAGTTGGATTAATATGGCTTATATGGCATTATTTTTATATTAGTTAATACATGGTATGGAATAATAGATAGATTGGAGCTTAAACCAATATTCCTTAATATATATGAATGGCATGCAAGAACTAGTCCTCCACCATTTTTAAGAGTGTCCATTGATGCAAAGGGCATAAAAAAAGAAGATACATATCCTACTTCAATTCATACCAAAGAATAAAGCTCCATCCACCTAGAAAAGGGTTCTCACTCTCACCACATTGATGACAAGTAACATTAGTAGGATCAATGGAGATACTAGAGCCAATAACACGACTATAGAAATCAAGGCAAAAGACATGATGGAAAGACATAACATCCAATCCACACAATTTCTAGCAAATTAGAAACATTATATTTTTGCATATAGAACTTTCTATAGATTGTGGAAAGTAAGCCAAATTTGGTTGCTCTTAGAAGGAGTAATAACATGGCTCTTGTAGATTGAAAAGAGTGATATAACCTTCAACGAGTTACATTGGTCATCACAAAAAATGCATAATAAGATATGCCTAAACCTTGTACATTACAAGTATATTGCATGGATCCATATCCCAACACAAATGCAAAGGAAATCCAAAGAGTAGAGAACAATGTATCAAACAATTCCAACATCAATGGTGTGACAATGATGTCCTAGCCACATGGACAATGGATAAACCTAAATGGAAACTAGTAAGTACCAGCAATGAACAATAACAAAGTTCTCCTGTTTCATTAGTATTAGGAGAACTCCAATCCTGGCCGGTCCTGGTTGGGATCATTGTAATCTATTTTCCTTTTTTCTGCAATAGAGAAATCTCTATCTGTGTCAAAAAAAAAAACAAAAAAACAAAACAAAAACAAAAAACAAACTGATGCCACGCTGTCATTAAAAGCGCCTAGCTGGAAGACCCAGCAATCCGAGTTGGCGCCAATCCCTACAACCCAATAGATATGTCTATCTATCTATCCTGCTAACTAACTAACTATTGTAGCCTGGGGCACCTTTGTCCTCATGGCTAAAGCACGAACCAGACAACAAGCCCAGTGCTGCCACAGCCGCCGCTAAGTTAGCGACGATTCGTCTGAATTAGCACAATGGAGTTGCACAAGTGGAATGGAGGTTTGGAACGCTTGAGCCCAGCTCTCTCTCTCTCCAGGCTTTAAATGAAATTGGGATCGGTTGCCATTTGGTAAATCTACTTATCAACATTGTGGACCAATTTTGAATGGCCTTTGCTTTACTGCCTCTGATTATATATATATATATATATATATATGTAACTCTGTCAGACTGTCAGACTGTCTGTCTGTCTGTCTGTGTGCGGATTATTTGTTTTTGGATAGGTTAGTTTCATCACCCAACGGTTATTTTTTGAATGACTCTCTAAACTAAAATAAGGAGAATTGGATATGCTGGAAATATTTTGTCCTTTTTTGTTTCTCCCGGACGGCCAATTCCAATGCTTCACCGGAAAGTCACCTAGCCTATGGTGATTCACCTACTTTCTATTGCAAACCGTGCCTATTTTTATTTATTTGTTTTGTTTTTTGAGGAGTTTTAGGGTATTTCAGTCTAAGTGGCATGTTTATCTTGTTCTTTGTGTGTTTAGAGGATCATTCTTTCACCTGTAGCTGAAAATTGTCGACTATGTCTATTGAACAAATGGAATGAAGCCATAAAAATACTATCAGATGGGCGAATCCAAGACTTGGTGTTCATGGAATAAGTCTCCTCCTTCATAATAAGATGTAAACCAATCATGAATTTTGCTTTCATATTTTATGTGAAAACAACATAAAGAATGCTAAATCTATTTCTTGACATCCAGAAATGTATATAATGCTATAATTTTGAAGTAATTGCAACACTTGCCAAATTACTAAACATTTTAGTCTAAAAACATCACTGCTTTTCTAAACCACAAATTTACAAGTTAATATTAGAATCATGTATGCTATAAGGTTTGAAGAACTAATCAATTCTTAAATATTAAATTGTATTTGAATTAAATATCCTTTCTTTAATATTTGAATATTCTTTATGTTTGAATATTCTTATTACAATAAGAATATTAAATTGTACAGTTTATTGTACAGTACTTTTAATTGCATGTATGTTATAAAAGTTTTTCTGATGGTTTTCATTCAATGTTTTGTAATCTTTGATTTATTAAGGAGCAACTCTTTAATGTTCATATATCATAGATATAAAGTGTGTTGAACGAATTGTATCAAATATTACACACACATATGCATAGTCTGCAACAGTTGAATAAAATGTGTCCTACACATGAAAAATTATTTCATTGAATTCCGTTTTATATAACTTGCTAATTATTTAAATGCCAATAGTTTTTAATAATGCCATTAGAGTGAGTTTTATGTCATGTCAGAACAACGTCCATTTTATTCTTTTGCATTATTTTTTTATTTGTCAAATGTACCTTTTTTATTTTCAAAGTATTTTTACAATTTATGATGATGACTGTTCCCAATTTAAAAACATGATGAGTTAGCATCAGAATGTGGGTTTGCTAAAGTATGGAAGCCTAGAATTCATTGAAGAAAATTCTCTAGTTTTTTTTTCATTGATCAGAAGTTTTGATTGAACATTCAAATATGTATAAATGTGTGTATATATTTACGTATGTATGTATGACACGATAATACACAGTAACAACAAAAGGTTTAAACTTAAATATATCAAGTAAACTAAAGCAGCTAAAAGGATTGAAATGATGTGTTCTCGTGCACAACCTTTGCTTGAAATATTAACAAGTGGAACAATAAATTAGCCATGTGAAGGCGAATATAGTCATTATTTATTGTAAATCATATTGCACTTTTACATGAAATAATGTTAAACAGAGCCTTGACCATGCATGTGACTGACAAGATTTTTCTTATTGATTTGTTAATACTCATTACAGAATTAAAAATACAAACAACTTCTGTCAACAGTTTTGTATACAGCAATCAAGTTAATTAGCAGACATTTATAGAGTTACATACAGCTGACAGAGTATTAAACATTGGATGCATAAACTTAATTATAAATGCATTCTTTATAGCTAAATCATATATAGATAGTACACATACGTTGGAATGGAATCTACATTAATTATTTATTTCCGATTTTTATATCATTTTAAAATATTATACATAAGTTTATTTTTGTAGTTTTTGAAGCATTGTGAGGATTTTTGGATGATTGTTTTTTTAGTCGATTATTCTCAATTTAATACAAATGCAATGGCATAAGAATTTTAAAAAATAAAATAAAATAAAATAAAAATTGAAGACAAAATTTGTAGTTTACTGATGGTTTGATTATTTGGGTGAGCATTCAACAGGAAAAACTCAAAAAATGCACAGATTGCAGACAAAATTGAAAAATAAAAAAAAATAAAAAATAAAAAATCATTACTTGTTTAGAATTAGAAATGTTGTAGTGATGTGTGAATTTTTTGAATATACCTATCAAAACTTTTCTAGTAAAGGCTTACTAAAATAATCAAACCATCAGTATCAAATTCAGTTGATTCGGTCAAGCAAAAATGCACACACACACACACACACACATATATATATATATATATATATATATATGAATAAATAAATTAAGCATGTGTTTTGATCCATCCACCCACACACTATTTTACATAAAAAAACGTTGTTTTGAGTCAATTGAGCAATGTGAGGCATGCTTCTTGTGAACAAACATGAAAAGGAACCCAAATTTAAAAAGTTGCACTAAATTTACTATTCAACTTGGTAGACATTGCTTGACAAGTCCAACGATGAGTTTAGCAATCAGTTTAATATAGAGTATAAAAACTGGTTATGAGGTGTCCAGCATTACTATTTGTTGTATTTATTAGTATGGTTGATCCCAGGTCCAGTGCAGCATGCAATGAGGTGTGTGTATGGAGATGTGTGCAAAGTCAGTGGCATTCATTACATATGCCTTGCCATGAATTGGGTTTTTAAGCTCCTTTGCCAAGTCTTATTCATTCAAAGAGTGCCATGGGGTTATAGACTTTTTATTTCATTTATTTTATTTTTTATATTTCTTTTATTGACTAGAATGATATTATAAGTGTTGGATTTTCAAGGGCCATGTCTTTTCCATAGTCAAACCACAAAGCTTCAAATATAAGTCTCAATGGGCAGATGGATGAGACATTAGAAATACAATAAAGTAGACCTTCTCATTCATGAAAGCTTCAATGGTTGTACATCCACAAGGTTTCCTGGATGTATGAGAAGAAGAAGAATTGAATATGATGCATTTGGGTATATTAATTATATGTCAAACTATGGCTTTACATTGTTATAACCTCCTTGGTACTTGATTTTTAATGTAATAAAAAAAATATTTAAAAACATATGATTATATTCTTTAATTTTGGAATCTGTTTGGAATAACAATGCAACATTGCTTATGCAATGTATTATGTGAAATGTATTATGTGCAACATATGTGTGAAACATTTTGTACGTAATTGTATATGAAACAAAACTTCTTTGATGATGTGTTACACAAATCAAAATTGACCATTGAGAAGATGTCATATTTGTGGAATTATCAAGTTAAAACTCTATCTCAGAGGAATTAAATGACATGTGATTGCTGGTTTTTTAAATGAAAAAGATTACAAATTAGATTTGTATTTTATTATCTATTTTTGAATGATAATGCACAATTGTATACATACATACATACATGTGTGTTTAGTATGGTTGGTGATCAGTCGCAAGCTTTATAAAATTGGATTGGATTTTAAAAATCTTAAACTATTTTTTTTTCCTTTCACAATATGATATTTCTGGTTTCTAGATATGCATTGAAACACTAGTCTCGTGACAACACTTTTACAGCAGTTTTAGCTCAAATTTTCAAAATGAACAATCAATAGAGTAATGATTGGTAAAACAGCTTGTTTAGTATTGATGGTGTAGTGATTAAGAATGCTGATGGTCATTTGCAATTAAAACTTTTCATATCAGTCAGTGACCACACAATGTCAAAGATTATAATGCTGGAAGCTTTAAAAAAGTATTTCTGCAGAGTATTTGTTAACATTCTTAAATGGGAAAAGGAAAGTTTCCTCATGAACCAGAATGTTTAGGCTTTCTAAAAGTAAAGCTGAATTCCGCCACAACCATCATGAAAGTGCATACAATTAAACAAATAAACACATGAATTAAAGATGGACGACATAACAGAGATTGAATACTCTGATGTTCATTAACTTTTCAATGCATCTGTTTACATACATGAATTCACATTTTATGTGTTACACCAATTGAAATAAAACACATGATGATAAGCAATTTGGTTTGTTCTTTGATGAAGAACATGCAGAGCCTTTCAACAATTTATTAATTACACAATGTTATTTGACACCACATTTTATTTTGCATATCTGTGGAATATAATTCTAAGCCTCATTTCATGTTTGGTGATTTTAATGTGGGTGCAATTCTAGAAGTTAACTAGTAAGACATACGAAGATCCACACAGAGATTCATTCTGTGGTAATTTTGATAAATCACATTTTTTTTTTTTTCAAAAATATCTCTTTCCTTTTAATAAATAATCAGCATTTGAAATGTTCAACTTTACCATACAAAGTGTTCAGAACCCACCTGTACGCAAACCTTCCTTTTAACAGGTATTTTTCAAAAAAACCCACAACAAAACACCCATTTATAGACATATCCACTTTGGCCCTTTTTTCAAGGGTAGTTTCCCCTCTTTATGGCAATGTTTCCATGAAACAGTCATCCAAGTGAACTTCCAATATTAACCCACTTTTTCACTTCTCAACTTGACCACATTTTTTTTTTCTGTTGATGAACTTGTCTTATTGTATGGAAGCTTTTGATATCTCTCTCTCTCTCTCTCTCTCTCCCTCTCTCACTCTCATGCACACATACTCTCTCACTCACATGCTTTCTCAAGTCACATAACAGCCATCTCTATTAGTCCATGTGAGCCCCTGTGTAAGTAAGTAAGTTAGTAAGCCAGGTCACATACATATAATACAACTGGGTAGGGTAGAGTAGGGCTCTGGATGAAGATAAGAGGGGCTATATTATTTGCAGCCTGTCATTCCCCTCCCTTCCTGGCTTGGCCCATCCATCTGTAAAGGACTGTGAAGAACAGAGTGAGGAATTACTTTTTTGTTAGGGACCAAGGACTGCTCCTCACAAGGGCTCCCCCTCCACAGCATTCAAGCAAACCTTGCAACTCACTCACTGCAACTTCCCCCCTGGGAGAAGTGGCAGTACCACATTCTAAAATCCAAGGCTATCTTGGGGTCATGCACACATGTATGCATGCACCCCTGCCAAGCTGGCAACGCCACGTCGGACAATACCACGTCAGCATTCACTACAGTGCAGTTTGGTGGAGGAGGAGGAGGAGTGAATCAGGCAGAGTTTCAATGTCCCTTTTTCTCTGGCAGATCTCACTGATGATTGGCTCTCATTCAAGTGAGAGTGAAAAAACCCTTCTCTTTCCCTGGAAGAAATTCACAATATTTAATGCCAATCATTGTGTGAGTTTTGTGGCAGATTGGCAAAGGAAGCATTAAGACAAAAGCCAATTTATCTTTTTTCTGCTGAGAGGATCATTAATACAGTGCCTTTCTCATTGGGGATAATGGTGCGTAATGGGGGCAGTGAGGGAGGGAGAGAGGGAGACAGGGAAAGGGGTTGAATGACTGCCTTAACCCCCCTTCTTCCCTTTAATTTTGATCGGGCTAGATATTGCTGTTCAGTCTGTTGCAATACCCAAATCCATTGACCGGGCATCCATTAATCTCATTCATGAGAGGGGGGGGGCTGTTTAGTTTGTTGGATGAGTTTCTACATTTCATCCAAAAATGTACGAGACCATTCATTCATTCCTTTATAGAAAAAGGGGAGCCCCTGTTGTCGCGCTCGCCGTGGGGCTATCGTCTTCGCGGCTTCGCTACTTTGCCGCAAACTATGTTGAGAGAGAGAGAGAGAGAGAGGGAGATTTTCGAGGGCCTGATTACTAATAATGCCTTTTCTAGTGGAGGAGGATTGATTCACTGTAGCGATGATGATGTTGTTGCCAATCAGAGGTATTACGAGCTGCTGCCAGATTCCTTCCGGTGTAGGCCAATTTTGGCCCGGAGCGGGGCCATGTCATGCGCTACGGGGTTGCTGATTCCCGGCTACTGACCTTTATTTTGGCACCATCTCCAACGTCTTCCTCGCAGATCGGAGCTCGAATGGCTCCCGCGTTTCTATTTCCATCCCCCCGATGCGAGTCATTATAACTGTATTCGTGGTGAGCATTGGAGAGCGCCGCTGGTTGTGTGAAGGCGAAGAAGCATTCCGTCGCACTGCCAGCGCACCGCATCTTTGTCATCACGTACACCGATTGCTGGCCTGGTTGCGCGCCTTCCTTGTTGTTGGTCTTGCTTCGTTGGATGTGCTGGGTGTTGTGATGTTTCTTTGCAGCGGTATTCGATTGGAGGAGGTGCAGTGGTTTCTTTGTCATGATATGCAAGGATGTTCATTCTCCAGCTTGCCTGCTTCAGCCCGTTGACTCTCGTAATTCTCCCGCTGATTTGTCTTTCCGCTACATTCCCAGCATCATCGATTTCTCGCAGTGGTGGTGGTTTCGTTTCTTTCCCTCGTGTAGTCCTGATTGCGCAAATTATCTTTTAGCCTTCTTGCAGCAATCGCATTGGTGGAAGTGGTTTTGGTTAACTGCATGGGTGGATTAGCTGCGGTCTCGTTTGCACAATGTTGAGAGTGAGGGAAGTAGTTGGACAACAGCGGTGTAGATATCCGTAGCCCTTCGCTGTAATCTAGCCAGGAGTCCTTCAGAAGCTTACGGGAAGTGGAGACCTCCGTTTGCTGAGATTTGCGAAATGACATCATGGTTGAGAGATCTGCTACCGAGGAAAGAGCCAATGGCGGATTCCCATTCGCACATCGTGGTGAAACGGAAGAATCTCATGTCTCTTTTCAGAGAAGATGATCGGGCTGATGCGGAGTCTCGAGGTCTTTCGTATGACTTAAAAGATGCATTGATAAAGAAAGATGACAGTGCTGATGCCAAAGTAGCTCAATCTCTCTTTGAGCCAGAGAGCAAATTAGGATTGCTCGTCCAAGTCTTCCACTTGTGGGCTTGTGGAAGTCAGGCCTCGTCACCTCATTCTATCATCAAGAAAGGTGAGGATTTCTCACGAGATTGCTACCAGGATGCGGAGTTCTCTACTCTTGTTGTGCGCCATGGCGACTGTCTTTCAGAAATATCAAGACTAGTTGGAATTCCAATGGAGGTATTGCAGCGTGTCAATAGCATTGCGAATATCGAGCATCTGAAGGTAGCACCCCATGAACGCTTTTTTCTCTCTTTGTATGGTAATGTATTAATTTTTACATGGTTTTTATCACTTCGATTCCGTTCCCTTACTGCATTCGTACTCAGCTTGTTTTGAACTCATTCTTTCAAGTTTCCTGTTTTTGAGATTTTAGCTACGACGTGTGCTTCTCTCGTCTCTCTGCTATCGCCAACGCTCTCCTCTGCCCCGCTCTACTTTGTTTGATTTTCATTTTTTACGAGCGAAGTCTGTATTCTCTTGCCTACCTGCTCCAGTTTCTTTGATATCGTTTCTATATTGCTCTCGCTGAAAATGTTTGAGGGTTAACCCTTTCTTTCTCGACTGGTGACATTTCTACTACGAGGTGCTTCTTACTTGAGTTTGGTGGTACTTAAACCGACTCTTTTGTGTTTAGTGGTTTCACTGGGCTTAGTCCAACTTCGGGATAGAAGCGGAGTTAAACAACTGTAACCTTGTGAGTGAAGAACACTTTAACCTCCAAACGCTTGATCTTCACGGGCAATGTGAGTGAATGCGAGCTTTTGAGTTTGTGCACGGTGCGCATGTACTCTTCACAACCCATTTCGTGTACCCAACTCTGTTACGATGTCCCAGAGACTGTCTATTAGTACCTTGTGTTAAGGAATAACCTTGAGCCCTGATAAACATTGAATCCCTCTGAAGCTCACTTTGAATTCGTCTTCAGTCGAGAACTGATGAATGGGCACTATACTTTAGCTGCAAGGTTTTCAAGGGTCACGATCCCGCATCAATTTTCCCCAAAGGTTCTCCGTCCTAGTTGAAGATAATGATATACTCAGTGGGGTGAAGACTATTGCTTTCCTTCGTGCCCCTCTACCTAGTTCCTCTGCCATTCACTGTAACTTACAGTGGGTCTACTTGAACTAAGCAAAATGACTGCCGAAGGAGAGGACTATGTGAAGATATACAGCGTGGTTGTGAATGGTAATGGTCAATGGGAAATGTTCTTTCGGATTTCGATCCAGGGTCCTAGACGGGTTCACGGATAAAAGCATGTAATCATGTATGGTCATCTACACTACACATAAGTTGAACCGCATCCGTAACCTAAACTCACTTATATTAGGCAATTATTTACAGGATTAAGAGTCTTCATGGCCAGCTTATTCTGAGGACTTATGCTTTGCATGATGTCACTACAATGTCACCCATCTCATTTTTTTTGTCTGGCGTTGTTTGGATCATAGATTTTTCTCGTCATTCTGATGATCAACGCTAGTGGCGGTTGCGCTGTCTAGGTTTAGAATGCGGGACGTTTACGAGCTTCTTTTAGTTGTCTCCTTATAATCATCATTTCTGAAGACTTGCTTCCAGTGTTTAGGGAAATAACGAGCAACACATGTTTGCAGCCTGGGCAGAATTTGCGCATTCCAAGGAAGGTCGTGGCATCTAAACATAAACGCTTCTGTGAGTTATACTGAATCCTTACTACAGAATTCGTCTCGATCGATTCATAGAAACTAATCAGTGATCGGGTGATCGGAGACTTGAAGGTTGAAAGTGCATAGCTAATCATGATGGTCCAATCCTTGAATCTGTGGGTTTTTCTCGAAGGTAAGCATGACATAAAATCTAATGTTTTGGTCTGTACAGGGGACGACAAAACGAAGGGAGAGAAGCGGGTTATTGCCAATTGGGGGGATACATTATGGAGTCTAGCAGATGAGCATCATGTTAGTGCTGACGACATCCGCCGGTCAAACAACTTACCTCCGGTACTGGACTCCATTGTATTACTCGGCTTTGTATTTCTATTGTTTATGGTTCATCATTTTTCGGGTTTATCCCAACTATAGTGTGTCAACTGACATGTGGCATCCTCTTATTCTTGGCAGGGATCAAGTCACTTGTACGTCGGGCAGGAACTTATAATCCCTTCTCCTGCACAACCAGCTTGCATGACGCTGTCTCAAGGGCCTCCCTTGCGATATTTGCTGCGCAAAGAAAATCTAGAAACTATTCCAGCTTTGAAACCAATTGTTCAAAATAAAATTGTAGAATCAATGTTGCCGAAATGGGAACCAGAGCCATTTGGTCTACCTTGTCACGGTGGCTGGCTTAGCTCCTTCTATGGATGGAAAGGTAGGTATACCTTGTCTCATCGAGTAGATGATTCAATTTCTTGTGAACTACTGCCGTCGAGTTTTCATTTCATACGTAGCAAGTGTCCTCTGCTCCACAGGATTGCTCTGAGTAACACTCATAAACTCAGTTTATAATCGCAATGAATCTTTCGCCTCCGAGTTTTAGGTTACTTGTTAATCTGATTTGCAGCTTATCAGAGGGATCTCACAAACTTGATATCCTGTGAGAGTGGTATATCCACTGACGACTCGCTGACATTTCAATATGTGGGATGTTGTACAGATGGGCGTTGGTACTTTCACAATGGCATTGATATCGCTGTTGAACGTGGTACCGAAGTGATTGCATCAACTAGTGGCAAGGTAGCGTTCGTTTTTTCACAACTTCCTATTTCATAAGTATTCAAATGAGCCTTATGATCTCTGAAAATGTCTTACTTCACGATGTGCTCCTGTTTTCAATTATTGATACGGAAGGCTGACATCCGTGCCTTGTTTGGATGTAGGTCACATGGTCTGGATGGAAAGGAGGATATGGGAAAACGGTGTGCATGGACCACGGCAATGGATTCGTCACACTATACGCACACTGCGACAACTTGCATGTGCAACCGGGTCAATTTGTACGCAAGGGGCAAGTCATAGCCCTCTCCGGCAACACTGGCCATTCAACAGGGCCTCATCTTCACTTTGAGATCCAGAAAGACGGTCGGACAGTGGATCCATTGGCATATCTTCCACCTCTTTAATCAAGACCAATTTTTCCTAGCAAACCTCTGGTTGCTAACACAAGCACACCATTAACCTTAGTGACTCAGAAACACCGGATGAGGAACGCCCAAATGGTTTTGAAGGGCCGCAAGAGGTCCGAAAGAACACGAGTTTCACACTTAACGTAAGTAGGGATTTGCATGATCAGGGGGTCAATCAGGTTCAGTTGACCCACATATTGTCAGAGTAGTGGAATTGTTTCCTTGTATAAACGAGGAGTGTATTTGCTGTAAACTTTCAAAACAGAAAAAAAGGTCCAAAACTGAATTATATGAAACAAGGGCAATTGAGCTGCCAGCACACTTGTTACAATGTGAATATTTAGCGATGAGTTTGTATTTGTATTTCTTGTTACTTTCATGTACCATTCATCCTTCTATTTCATATCAACTTCAGCTTTTGTGTTACGAAGATGGTTTTTCACAAACACTGTGGTGACTCAGATCTAACACGAACGACTGCCGAAATTGTATTAGTGGCGTATGATGAATTGAAGAAACATCATTTTACGTCACAAGCTATCGTGAACTTCGGAATTCTAGAGCATCACGGAACTTGACGTTAAAGAGCGAGTACACCAAAAAAATAAAAAAATAAAAAATGCTACTACTGTAGCCAATGAGATTGCCTAAATGCTGAAAGAGACTGTTCTTTATCATTTGAATACTTGATATATACAAGTTATACTGGTTTATACCTACATTCATTCGGTTAATATGTAAAGTTCAACAATATACATTAATTGTTAAACTCGTTAACAATTGTTAATTGTTAATTGTAACAAGTTTTTTTTTTTTTTTTTTTTTTTTTTTTCAATTGTTGTTTGGGGGGCATTCAATATGTTTATAAACACTTTCTTAACAATGTACTCACCTAAGAACAAATGTCCTTTATCAAATTATTAAAAAAAAAAAAAAAAAAAAAAAAAGTAAAACAAACATTCAAACAAAAGCGATTCTTGTTTCTTTCTCTTCTTACTTGCAAACACAGAGTAAATAAAGTTTGATCTTACTAGTCCGATATAAGAAATTATTTGTAAAAATTGTATGATGCTATTCAAGAATTATTAAAATTACTAAAGATGGTCAATTACATCAAAGAGGTTCTTTATGTATACATGTGTTAAATTAATAACAATGGTGATAAAATTGAAAAATAAAACTCAAAACACATTCTTCCGGATTTAAATTTGCCTTTTTCACTCCAAACTGTATTTTAGCTACACGCTTGGTTTTAGTTATCTCTTAATTACAGTTTAAACATAATAAGCCAAAAAGAAGAAGAAGAAGAATAAGATCATGTGATTATATTTGTTCAAAGAAGACTTGTTGAAGATGTTGACTTGAAAAATTACTCCTGATTTATTTTTATAAATTGGGTAAGAATATAATAAAATTAATCATAATTACTTGCATGATAAAAAAAAAAAAATACATCATAAACAACTTTGTTTATAACCAAAATTAACTTCATTAACACTATTTATTTCTTAAAATTTTTTATTTTGTTATTTTGTTTTATTTTATTTTTTGAAATGCTTTATATATAAGAGACTACTAATTATAAATAACATACAATGTTTGTCTACAAGAGATTACTAATTATGAATTAGTAATCAATATCCTGATGCGCACCTCTGTTGTTGCCATTGCCTTAGACAGTACATGCTCAAAATTCCTCTTAAAAGAAAATTATTATATTTTCAATATTTTCTTTTCAGCACTTTCTAATCCACCAAACAACATTGATTTATGCTAAATCAATTGCATGATGTTGAACCTTCCTTCTCAAATATCCACAAAGCTAGACCCTCCCAAGAATTAATTGCTACTTTATCCTCAATGCCCAACTCAAAAAACTCCTCTGCAATTAGGCAGAACATAATAGAGAAAGACAACAATATATACATATATATATATATATATATGTGTGTGTGTGTGTGTGTGTATACATATATTGTCCGATTGTATTAATAATTGGAGAAACACAAATTAAACAAAATTGAGAGCACGATATAAGCATAAGGCAAGCTGTGCACCAACCTTCTCCCCCTCCAAAACCAAGCTCTTTATTAAGTACCGACTTGATATGTTCCACTATCATTCATTACTGCAATGTAGATAAATTTCTGTCTTCCCATTGAATGTATCACACACAAGTTATTTTTACAAATAAATGCCTATTAATACCTCTTTTTCTTAATTGATAACTTCAGTAGTAGAGCAAGGGTCCCCAATGCTCAGATCTTCTGCTTGTTACACACATACACACAGATATATATATATATATATATATATACATATTTATATTATGAATGAATGAATGGATGGATGAATGGAAGAATCAGCTAAAATAGTTAAGTGGCCCATTTAATTGTGGGTCCTTCAATGCGCGGTCATGATGTATCTGCAAGCAGCAAGGAACAGGCTCCATCAAGTTGTCAACAATACATTCACCAACCTGAAGGAGCAGTATTCAATTTGTTCAGTATTAAAAAATAGTATTTAATTAGTATTGAACTCTACCTAGATTGGATGTTGTTTGAGCAGGAGGTCATGAAGTAAAACACAAGCTTAATATTAATTCGAAATAATCCCAATGAGCTTGAAGGGCTATACTCTCAAGTGACACTGTTGTGTGTGGAACTTGGAGCCCAACAACTCACATGAGTTTCGCTGTTGATTAAAAGCCTCCTACAAAACTTTTTCTTAATTTTCTCTCTCTCTCTCTCTCTCTCTCTCTCTATATATATATATATATATATATATATATGTGCTTATTGCCACTTTGTTCCTTGGCTTTGTTTGATTCCAATTGATAAAAAGCTTTCATAAATTTAATAATACATAGATATGTGTGTATTATGATTAATATGTTATTAAATATTTTTAAGTTCTTAATAATTTTTTTATTACAAAATTTGTTAAAATGATAAAAAAATAAATTATATAGCATATGGTTTTCTTAGAATATAAGTAAAAATTAGTATCAATCAATAAGAAGTTAATACTCAAAGATAGTGTTTTTAAAAGCTTCTAATTTTGGTCATCATAAATCTCTTCTTGTTGCAACACATTATCTTAATCAATATCTATGCTACATTTATTTTTTATAGAAGTGATAACATTTTTTGTATTATTTCATGATTTATTGTAATCATGTACAAAGATGATTCCAATTTTTTCATCTTTCACCATAAAAAATATATATTAAATTTTTCTATAGCTGTTATGTTTTGAAAAATTTCATTGTTATTTTAAAAATTTCTCCTTGCTTTGGAATTTAAAGCTTTTAATTTATATTTTTCAAATAATTAATTTTTGATTAAGTATGTACATTTTAAATTTAGTAATAATGTTAGTAAAATGATTTTTTGTTCAAATTAAAGATTTAAAAACCTAACATAATAACATTAAAAAGTACTTTGACCAATTTGTATTTATTTATCTCATTCAATTCTTTATTTTTTAAACCAAATAATTAAATTCAAATTATTTTTTATAAGTATAATTAATACTGAAAGTGTTGAAAAACAATTAGAACTTACGTGATACAAGTTAAGCCTATGTTTCCTAGGAAGAAGATAATGTAACTCTAACCATATTTACAGGCCTTTTACTTAGCACCTTTGTATTAAATGAGTTACAAAAGGTGGAAAATTTTTCTACAAGCTGAATTATTTGTTTTTTAATTTTTTAATTTTAGAAGATTCAATTTGCATATTTTCAATCTTCAACAAAAAAATTCTATTTTATTGAGTTGAATGAATCATTGTGTCAAACTGGTTGCACATTTTTGCAATATTAGACATTGGTTTTATTATACTTCTAAAACATTAAGTAACTTGAATATCTTTTACCTATGTTGGTTCCTTGTATTTTGCTCCACCAACAACAATAACGTACCATTAAAAAAACATATAGATAAAAAATAGTGAGCATAGCTTTACAACTTTTGCATAAATATGGTAACATTTTTTTTGTTATCAAAATTAGTATCTTATCATCTTTTTTTCCTGTTATTATTATTGATCATTGTTGACTAGAATTTGTGACAGTTAGACAGTGGTATTTTGCTCCACTTTTTTATAGTCTCCATGTTCTTGAGGTGTATAAAAATATATATATATATATATATATATATATGTATATATATATATTTTATAAAATATGCCACATAATATTAATACTTTATTAATAATACTCTTATGTTTGAAAAAAGCATTTTTGTTTTTATATTTTTAAAATATTGATAATTTATTATTATTATTATTACTATTATGGTAAATTACATTAATTTATATATTATATGTGCCCAAACTATTAGTTGATTTAAAAAAAGAAAAGTGCTAAAACACCATTGGTTTTAATTTCACAATTTCAAATGCTAAAAAATTTAATGGAAATGAGATATATATCTTATGATCAAGAAGAATGCCATTATTTTCATATTTATCCACAATCATATGATTATTGTTTAATATTATTTTATCTACTTCATATTCTTATATCTCTAATGTTATCAAAAAAATTAGGTGATTTGTAACTATTATCTTTAAAGTTTTTATTTTTTTTTATAAGTGTGTTTGTACATATACAATAACCACATCATATCACCAAATAATGTGCTACAATTGTAGTAGAAAGTTTTATTTGTGTAAATTTTAACTTAATGAAAATATACATGTAGTATATAAGGTAGAAATCTTAATGTCACTTTGCATTATTAGATTGGTTGAAGAAAAAGAAAGTTTTTATTCATTTAATTATTAATTTATAATGCAAAAAAAAGATAAAAAAATAAAAAAAAACAATAATAAGAACAACAAATTTACTCTAATGATAAAGATAAGAAAATATTATTCTATTCCATTAATATAGTGCATGTGAATTAAACTAATTATTTTTTATATTATATATATATATATATATATATATATATATATATATATATAATTTATTATGAAGTTTTATGATTTTTTTCTATATGTTCTTATAATTTTTTTTTAAAAATAAATTTTTTGTTATGTTTTTAGAACTATTTTTTAACCTTTAAATATAATAAAATATTTTAGAAAATATCCAAAATAAATATGTAATAATCTAAGATTAAAAAAAATATAGTTTAGATTCTATTTAGAAAATGGACATTTAAGTAATTAAAGATAATATTTTTATTATTAACATTAAAAATATTAAAATGACACACCTATTTACTAAATTCATCAATCCTATTGTGAAATAAAAGGGGGTTGGAATAAAAGCTAGGAATAGGGGTAGAGGGAGCAGAGACGGGGATTGGGATGAAGAAGGTTGCGAATAAAAGAAATTTATGCTGAAAATAAGGGAGGTTGAGCTGAGGACCATGATTGCAATGATGATTTTAAAAGATGATCTATTTTTCTAAGGATGATTATGATAGGATGGATTAATTTAATAAATAAGTGGATCATTTTAATATTTTTAAAAATAAAAAATAATTAAAATATTTTTTTAAAAATATAAATTTAGATAATATAATTAAATGATATTTTTATTTTATAATTCTAATCTTATTTTTGATTTCTAAATGTATCTCAATTTCCTACTCTATGTGATTTTTATGTAATACATAAGAATGAATATGAATTAATAGAATTCAACCATCTTGTATTTCTTCTTAAAATCTTGTTACAATTTTACTTACCTCTATATATATATATATATATATATATATCTAATACTATTTAACGGTATCAATTTTTTGAGAATCAAATTCTAAAAAATAAATAAAAGTATTAGTGTCTAAGAAGTTGATAAAATGATAAGTTGCAAAATAAAAATTTATTTTACAAGTTGAGAGGCAAAAAGTACAAAAAGACATACCAACTAGAAGGTCAAATCTTACATAGAAGAATTGGAGATTAGGAAAATCAAATTAAAAAAAGCTTAAATTTCAAGTACAGCTAAAAAGATTACATAATAATAGAACAAATTATTAATTAATTAAATCTAAGTAGTAATATTTGAAATTTATATTATTTTATATATATGTAATAAATAAGATATTAGTCTTATCAAATTTTACTTTGTATTATTCTATTTTTTTTAATTTGTAATAAATTTAATATTAACTTATATTTAAACATTTTATTGTGACAAAATTTATGTTAGAATTTTTAGAATCTATATCTATTATATAAGATAGCTTGGATATAATACAAAGAAACAAAGAATTTTTTAATTGGTCATGAAGAAGAAAACATAAAAAATAAAAAATAAAAAAAATGAAACATAGAACATAAAAACAAAAAAATATGGAAACATGAAAACCAGGGAGTATGAATGAACAAAAGAATAGATAGATGTGCCATAGATTGATGTACCCAATGGCATGGATTTTTACTAATAATATATAATATTACTTGTTTTTTTCTTATATGCATTATGAAGACATGTTTTTATTTTTGAAAAATTAATATTATATAAAAAATTAATTTTAAATTTTATATGATTTTTTAATACCTATAAGTTATATAATATATATATATATATATATATATTTAGATTAATATTATAATGTTTTTAATACTATTGTAATAAAAAAATTAAAGTTCACTTCAAATTTTATACTAAATTATATTTTTACACATAAATTAAATTATATATATATATATATATATATATATTTATATAGAGAAAAAGAGAGTTATTAAATTAATTTTATACATTCTAATTTTCTTAAATCTACACTTCTTTAGCCATATTATGATTAATTCAATCCAATGATACTTCCCTCTATGTAATGTGCTCATGACTATGACTTAATGTAGATGAGTGAAATAAATATTCCTTGAAATGTGTCCATTCCTTTATTTCAATCTTTGTGAGTGTAAAGGAAATCCTCTTGAGAGTGCTTAAGGCTCTCCTTCACTTGAGACTCTTTTCATGACTCTTCTTAAAGACTATGTGAAATTTTACATCTATAGCTGCTATAGTGAATCATATAATTTGAGTTCTTGTCATGGATTGTAATAGTAGAATAGATCTTTAAGTATAAATTTAGTATTGTATTTATGTAAAAATATATATATATATATATATATATATATATATATATTTTAAATAATTATATATGTATAATATAAATATAATTGAGTGCAATTTTTTTAATAAGACTAGAGACACATTATAAAATATTTATTCAGAAGTTGCCTTGTTTCTTTGACTAACTTAAATAACATGCACTTTTGTGGAGTATAAGATATAGTTTTTTCCACCTTTTTTGTGTGGAGGATTGAAAAAAAAACAAATGATATTGTTTATTAGACACACATTAATTTGTCTCATTTGGGCAAAACCTTTTGATACATATAATTACTTTTTACAGATTTTGATATAAGAATAATTGAAGATCTTTATTTCAAATGCTACTTCTACCCAAATATGAATACCTTATATTGAGTGATTTTTTCTAAAGTATTCAACACTTTGCCTTTTCTCAAGGCTATGCAATTGTAAAAATGCAATCAATTGATAATGCTCAAGTTTGGTTGAAGTGCAATTGTAGTGATCAATATGTTGATAAGACAACAACCAAGGAAAGTCACTAATATACATGTCTTTATAATTGACTATTTGATTTGTATGCTAAGAAGTTTGAATCTCATCTTTGATATCTTTTTGTTCAAAATTCTATTCACAATCATCCATCTTCTTCAAACATATTATTATACAATATTGCAAGATGCTTGTTACTTGAGATCCAACAAATAATGCAACAACTTGTTCTTGTAAGGACCAAGCTTGTAGTAGTTTTAACTACTATTTCACAATAAGAGTATAGGATTATAGCAACATCTTCAAACATTTATAATCAATGTAGAGTCATGCGAAGTTAGTTGCAATAAGAATGTACATTTGTTGCAAATATTTGGGATGAAATAAAAGAATTAAATTTTTAATATAATTATTATTGTAATAAAAATAATACCATCACTTGATTATTCTTTGTTCATCTTCTTTTAGTGGAACTTATATAAAATTATTCTTATGTTATCTTGCTAGATTTTACATATAAGAAAAATAAATTTCAAATATCACTTCTTAATATTATAGATGTGACTTTTTTGAATTCTAATTTTTCATCATGTTTTGTATTTTTGAAAGATAAAAAAGAAGTCAACTATATTTAGAAATTAAAAAAATTAAGTTATTCTTTGATAATAGAGTGATACTACTTACATTAAGGAATGATAGGAAATTGATAATTACATTTGTAATATAAAAAAATCCTATGTCAATTAATATTTTTTATATTTTATATAATAATAAAAATATTCTTATTAATTGCACGTAAAGGCTTTCTACAAATGAGTGGAAAAAATTCATGTAATGTTGGAATTAGATCATGGTTAGTCATATAATTGATCTTTTTGAATCCAATTGATCTTTTTGAATCCAATTGATAAAAACATAAGCATGACTATGCCAAGTTTTTCATTGTTATTAGTTACATAATAACAACTTGGTTGCCTTCAAAGAAAAGATTTATTATTGCTTGGTTCTTTTTGTGCTTATATTTTAGAAATATTAATGCATCAAGGATAGAAAGGAGCTATGTTGCTATGAAGAAGTTGCTTCAAGTATCTATAATGTACTTTTATGATATTTGGCTTCAGCTTATAACATTTGTAGAGCATAAGAAAAACAAAGCTTTAAGCAAAAATTAGAAATGAAAGAATTTAAATTTAGATTGATTTAAGTAGATACTTCTATGACCAAGTAGTATTTCATGAAAACATCTATTATGTGGACATCTTGTAATCAATGGTTTTCTACAATTATTTAATTTCCATCCACATTGGCATCTTGACCCTCTTCTATCTTTGCCAATTTCTTCTAGTTGTGCCATCTAACAAAAAGTTCTAGTAATAGAAACACTATTGAATGAATTGGGTGATGTATATCATATATTGGAACCTAGTCAACAAGCAAAGAGACAATCAATCTTATTAGGATTGATTTCTAAGCAATATTGTGCTTCAAACAAGCCTAATTGCTAACATACTAAGAAATATCTTCTTAGTGCATTGAATTGCAATTAATCACAATCCTCTATAAAAAGAGATACCTCTTTATTTAAAGTTGTGGAGGAGCAACAAAGGCAATGTAAGACATGGACTAAGATAGTTATGATATTAGAACATATTCTATACCACCATATCTATTTTAATTGATGTTGTGTATTAGAATTTATAGACACAAATAAAATTAAGTGAATTAAGGTTGTTGATATTTGTTACTTAAAAATTCTTCTCTATCTTTGAAGATCATATTTGTAAAGATATCTATTAAGATCAAAAATAATTAAAGGCTTATTAATTTAATATAAATTATCCAATGTAAAGAAAGAATGAGATTTTTTCAAGAAGCAACAATTGATGCAATATCATACTTGATTATTTCATTGTTGTTGATAAAATGCTTCGTATTGCTATCATTTTACTCCACCAAGTTGGAAGTAATTCACTGACAATACTAAGGATAAAGAACATACTACAATAAGATCTAGATGCTTTGCTTTTTGTTGAATGTTAAACATTTCTAGTATTAGAACACTTCTACTTTTTATACTTGATCTAATTGAAACTTTGGTGCAAAAAAATAAGATTCTAGAATATCCAAATTGTTCAACTTGAGAGAGTTTTTCAACATCCAGTGATATGAAGAGGATATGGAAGTCATCAATTAGATAAATGGTTTATTTTATAACTCTTTATGGTGTGCAAAATTTTAACCTTTTTTTATGAGTTGAAATTGAATCAATTTCTGATACATTTAACAACTATTGTACTTTAATGTAATTATTTATGAAGAATTTTTGCATGGAAAATTATGGTTAGCTTAGTTTTTGCATCAACTTTGTATAGTTGAGATCATTGAATCTTCTCCAAGGCTAAATGAAAGGTCAGAGTTCATATATTGAAATGCCAAATTACAACTTTGTAATACAATTCCCAACTTACATCTACTTATAAAGTTGGAAGACATTGATTGATATTATTATTGACATGGATGGTACAATTTCATGGTTAGTTAAAATCCATGATAAGATAAACCTTAAGAAGTACTTTATAGATTGAAATAAGCATAGTTTGATTGCATGTAGCAGTTAACTTGACACAATTACTTGAATTTTGTTGTTTCATAATGAAAGTATGTAAAAATTTATTTTTAGTAATTAAACCTATGATATCAGTGCCATGGCTATCAAAGAATATAGATGTATATGCTACACTTCACAAACAGATTACATGTTTATATATTTGTTGTTGGAAGAATCAAAAGTTTGTATAGGTTTAGATTTATAAAGCTTGATGTAGCATTTTTGTAAGAGATTGTTCAATTTATCAACATAATGTGGTTTTTATTTTTCTTCAATAATAAATTCTATTTTTTGAGTCATTCAAAGCACTCTTTGGAAAAAATCTACCAAAATAAGATTGAATTTAATAATATATTTTCAGAGTTTTGTGAAGTGGGAGTGATTGAAAATTAGCTGGTATACAAACTACTTGGAACAAAGTAATTCCTTCATGTTAGAAATTCTTGACTTAAGTAAAAGAAGTGCCTCACAAGTTGCTTCTAAAGTTCTAATGAGGATTACTTGATTCAAAGTTAAAAACTATTGAACGTCCAAGAAATGCAATATATGCCAAACTTGCTATGATACCAGCCTATGGACATGGGAAGAGGTGAACAACAATCATTGGTTGTCAAATATATGATGAAAATGATGAATCTTAGAACCTCACATCTTTGTACAATAGTAGAAAATTATTGAATGTAGCAACAATAAGAACTTCAAGATCTCACTTTAGTCTTTATAACTATTAATACAATATAATGTAATTTACTCTCTACTTACAAATGAAGGAATTTCTTGCTAAAGAGATACAATATTTGAAGGCCTGCAAGTTTTGACCAAGGATGATAGATTATTACACAATAATCCTACAATTGAACCACTAGCTCATGGCAAACCTATCATATCCTATGAGTAAGAAGCACCATCAACCATATATGGTGCAATTAAAAGAGCTAACAAATTGGAACAATAATATTAGCGAGATAAATTTTTTTTGGACAAAGTAATGTGTCTAGCAAAATGACCACTATTACAAAAGTTTATAAGGCTAGAGGCGATATTGATGTGTTTAGAACAATCACAAGCACTCAATGCTCGAATTTAACATCTCAATGAAATATTTGGTAGGATACTAAATGTGGTAGGCATTATAATCATAATATAATTGTTCACCTATTGGAATGCCTGAATGGCAATAAGAATTGCTAAAGCCTCTTTCTTAATGTTTTAGCAAAAACATCAAATATTTTGTTTCTTCCTTCCCTCTCTAAAAAGCACCATTCAAAAGATTAGAAGTGACTACAATGAAGAAAGCTACACACATCCTATATTGAATGACAAACTTAGCAACAATCCTTACTCATCTTTCTTATACTTCTTGAGGAGAGCCTTGGACATAAAGGATGGAGCTATCCTTTGCACTCATGAAGAGAATCTCAAGCAAAAGAAATGAGTAGACACATTCAAAGGATGATGATCTAGCTTATCTTCATTGAGTCATAGTCATAAGCACATTACATGAGATAAAGTGACATTGGATTGAATTAATCATAACATGGCCAAGAAGGTGTGGCTTTAACAAAATTGGAATATGGCTTTAAAAACTTCTTATATATATAAATATTTCTTTATTATAATAATATAAATATTACTAGATATAAAATTGGCCAAAAACTAAATCCAAAAATTAGAAAAATAATATGCTTAATACAACATATCTTTATTGTATATGTACAATTAAAAATAAATAAATCAATACATTTCAATTCTAAATTGAATACATAAACATTGTCTCTCTTTTTAATCCTTCTATTCTTTTGTAATAATGTGTTATAACTTAATTCTAATATATAGTTATTTTCTATTTACTTATTGTTTTAGTCTTCAAAAGAATTTTTTAAATAACTAATAAGTAACAATCTTTACTAAATGCCATCTTCTTTGTTTGATTCCTAAAAAAATGTGTGTCACTGCTATCTAAACTTTGATGGTAGTACATAATATGTGTCTTAGTTAAAACACTATGATTGAATTACATGTTAGTGATTCAGAGGCCAAAATATTCATATATATATATATATATATATATATGTATCAGAATGTTGGATTCAACTCTAAAGCACATTCTCTTGATAATAGAAAATATACACAAAAAACACAAGCTGTCACAAAATGAAAATTAGGTTTTGCACCTACACAACAATTACCAATCCTCTTAAGTTGTAAAAGAATGTACCTACATCACTGCTCTCGCCCACATGTCATGGTCCATCTTTCTCCCATCTCTCTTTCTGTCGAGAAGTACTAATTCCAACACGTCAAGGAAATTAGAATAAGACATTGAACTCTCCGAGTTCCAGTTTGCTTGGGAGGTGAGTGGGAAATCGATCAGATTCCACGGAGCAAAGTGCGACGTCTGGTTATACACATTCATGGGCACCTTGTCCAACTCGATAGAAACCCAAAAAAAAAAAAAAAAAAAAAAAAAAAACTACTGATCACTGACATGAGTAGGAACCTTGAGGGAGTGGTTCATAGAATTTTCAGATTCATCATGGTTCGCTGTGACGTAAGTGCACAATTGTTTTCGTCGACAGACTTGCCACACAAATTCGTGCAATGAGAAGCAGCATGACCTCATACAAACGATCGAACTGAGGCATTACCCTACAAACTCACATTAAGTGCACCCAAGCAAAAAAAGGATGGGATATATTTTACCACATCCTCAAGAAGGGTGAAGTTATTACCTTGAAATTCAGTATGCACGAATCAGATGCGAATGGTGTCTTCACAATGAACGGTTTAGTGATAGTGATAAGTCATGGTAAACATTCAGTACGATAACCATAATTTGTTTAATTTTCGGAAATGAAAAAAGAAGGATTAAATTCGTCATAACAGACCAAGGAGCCCCTACAGTAGCACAAAGAACATATGTAAAGTATGCAACCTTGGGACATTTCCTGCTAAACCCAAACAGCCGAATTTAGGACCACCCCTGTTGCTGGTCACATAATCATAGCAATATAATTACGCAACATAAAAACTCAACGAAAATATCCATAAAAGCTTCCCCTGCAACAATACTCTCTAAAATCTGAAGTTAACAGCTCATGATCTTGGAAACCTTGTTACAAGTCAACATATGAGGGACAAGAATTACGTATTTGATTCTTGAGTCACTGGAACTTGATCGAAGGGGCGCAAACCGCTGCAGGGCCGTAGTGCCATCCTACTAGACATGAATTAACCATGCTACATGCTACAAAGGTGCCGTCCAACATCCTAAAGCTGGCTAAAACCTTGAGGTAGAGCACTGCAATCCCGAAGTGTAACACCTATCACTACCGATCCCAACCTGAAGGGCGTCGTCTTTGTCTAGCCTTCTCCCTGTAAAAGAATTCGGAACGTAAGTCGAAAGACAAAATTCACATAACTAAGTCAGAGACATGAATTCGTGAACATCATGCAAATTCATAATTATTCCGTGCTTATATTCCAACGAAAATATTTCGACAGAAGAGTACTCGATGAAAAGGTGCTGGATAGTACTCAACTATGACTTATAACTCACAGCAAAGACATCATACAGAAACAACCATGATACTGTACCTAAACATATGACGTTATGATGGACGTCGGTTGTAATCGAGAACACATTCAAAAGAATTAAATATACTTATCATAGACGCTACATACCAAGACAACCAAGAATGCGTCCAAAGCTTGCATAAATTACTAAAATATAAAATTTATGTACATACCTATCAGGCTGATGACTGGGTATCTGGTCTTCATAGTTGCTCACGTCCCGAGATATCTCTGCGTTATTTGTAGCCTGATCCCGGTCTCTGCCCCACCTAGACCTCTCCCTTTCTTTTCCTCCATCTCCCCTATTCCCTGCTCTCTCACCCCCTGCAGTACCAGCAACAGTTGGAGCAGATCCTGCGTTCAATGTTTCCCTAGAATAAGGACTGTTTGAAGAAGAAGGAATCCCACCCGTGGATCCAGCTGAACTTGAAACTTGCCTCCCAACTGTTTCCCCGCCTTGGAAATCTCCTAATGTATGGGCTGAAGAGCTTCCTGATGTGAAGCCGGACCCAGATTGAGTCCCAAAACCAATACCTGCAACAGTAAAGTCAGTATGATTGACGGATCTTAAGGACGAAGTATTAAACTCGTGAACAACATCTGGGATAAATAGAAAGAAAAACCGGAAGAGGTTAATTATTTAATTAGACGCCACTTAAATGAATAACCTCCAAAGGCAGCTCTTAATGCAGATATTTAAAATGCACTGAGGCTATCACAACATTCAAGTGCTGTTTTCCATCTTGAAGACAAAATAGTTTCCAGTGGCTCTGAGCTGGAAGCAGCTATACGGATTCACAAGGTAAAAATCAGCACTAACAGGCAGCCATCATAGAATTGAGTCCCTAAGTGAATAGCGTAAATAGGGAGGTCACAAGCTGAACCCTGTAAAATCAAAAATTCGAGATATGAGCATTAAGACCCTCAAATCGCAACTAACAAAGAAAACCTACCAGCAGATACAAAGTTTCCGCGACCCTTCCCGTTGACACTTGGTGGGGCACCGTAAACACGCCCTTGTGGAGTGTTGGCTTGAGGTGGGGTGTAGCCTACAGAGTTGGGTGTATTAGCTGCAACGAAATTACTCTTAAATCGAGCCATCATCCCTTGTCTCAGAGAATCTACAGCACTGCCTCGTGAGGGAATATCTTCTTTCTTGTACTGAACTTTGGGTGTTTTCTCTTGAGGTACACTAGGCGCTGCATTTGCAGCATCAGCACTATAACCAATTCCTAAGCCAAAGTCTACACCTCGAACATTCCGACCTCCACCTCGTCCACCTTTCCCCTGCCCTCCACCACGCCCTCTCCCTTTCCCTGTGCGTGCAAAACCCAAATTAGCGCAAATACCAAGAAAATTCTACATTGGGTCCATGAAAAGGATAGTCCAGAACATGCTGCACATCAAAAACCCTGATGCATTATACGATGAGGTTCAAGAGTTACCTCCACCACCACCACCACCACCACCACCACCGCCTCCTCCCCCACCCTTACGCCGTCCTTCTCGTTGAGCACGGTAACGACCATCCTAAGAAGCAGTAAAATAGAAAAACAAGCAAAAAATAATTAGGTGAAAAATAGAAAGAGCTTATATAAAGATCATAAATAGATATAGTAAAACACGAAGTCTAAAAGCACGGGTACAATTTCAAGATGTTTAAGTCCAGAAATACTGTAAACACCAAAAACAAAGGATATTTCGCCCTTCTGTGGACAAAACCCGCAGAATACAATCAAACCTCATGCGGGTAATGAGACCTGTCTGAAGTTCTTGATTAAGTGCAATTCAACCTGGCGTTTGATCTGAAATGCAAAGCAGTCTATGTTCAACAAAGTCAGAATAGAATGTAACAAACCTTCATAGCAAGGTCCATCAGCTCCGTGGGAACATTTTGTCCTGCAGCTATGAGACTATTCACAAGCTCACCAGCAAACCGGGCTTCTTTTCCTGTCACAAGTGTATGAGCCACCCCATCTTTGTCACCAGCTCTTCCTGTGCGTCCAATCCGATGCACATGACTGTCCATATCTCTAGCAATATCAACGTTCACAACCGTTTTGATGGACTTAATGTCTAAGCCGCGGGCCGCTACGTCAGTTGCTACAAGAATATGATAAATCCCATTTTTAAATTTCTGCAAGACTTCCATTCTTGTAGCTTGATCCTTGTCTCCATGAAGAGCAGCGACTTTAAATCCTGCCTCTGAAATCTTTCCCTCTAGCTCTTCCACTCTTAACTTAGTGGACGCAAATACCAAAACATCTCCATCATCTACAAAGGGTTGCAGCCTGTCGAGCAACCAAGGAGTTTTCTCGGCGTCGGAAGGCAGAACAGTGACGACCTGAAATTGAGGTTCCAAATTACAAAAAGATGAGTGTGATCTGTGTACATGTTTGTGCGTGTGTGTGTGTACACAACACACGCACGCATGGACTCGCGCACTAGGAAATCTGGGTGAACATCATGGATAAGTCTAACATAATGATCAAGTATACCCATCAGATACTAAAAAATACGGAATATAAACAAAGCAGGTACTTAATAAATAGCAGGTATGACTTAAAGATGTGACATTTGAAAGAACTACTGACCTGAGTGATATCTTCATTTGCACTACCAATTTCACCAACAGTGACCCTGATTGGATCTGTCAAAATCTCACGAGCAAGACGCTCCACTCGCTTCGGCATTGTAGCAGAAAATAGTAACGTCTGGCGGTCAGGTCTGATCTGACCGACAATAGATCGAATCTGAGGTTCAAAACCTAAATCGAACATGCGATCGGCCTCATCGAGAACGAGATATGTTGCCCGATGCATTGACAACGCTTTCATCTTAATCATGTCTATCAAGCGTCCAGGAGTAGCAACCACGACCTCGCATCCAGCCTTCAGTTCTTTAAATTGCTCAAACTTTGACATCCCACCATAGACTCCGGAAATTCTGATACCATGTACCTTGGCGAATTTCTTAGCCTCCGAGTAGATTTGTTGTGCAAGCTCACGTGTTGGTGCACAAATAACACCAATTGGACCTTCGCCCTTGCCAAGCTCTGGTTGATCCATAATATGTACCATCATAGGCAGAACAAAGGCTGCTGTCTTTCCTGATCCTGTCTTAGCAATTCCTATCAAATCTCGACCCGACAAAACTATTGGACAAGACTGACATTGGATTGGAGTAGGTCTTTCGTAACCCTGTTTTGATATTGCACCCATCAGGGAGGCGTCGAAGCCTAGGTCTTCAAACGTCTTGACAGGTCTAGAAACGTCAAATCCTGATACTCTGATAGCTAGTGAATTGCGATAGGCAGCAACTTCCTCTTCAGTCATACCTGCATCCAGGGAAATATTTCAGAAACAAGAAAAGGGAAAACTGAACAGCTGTTTCCAGCGAAAGTTTGTGGATCTATATCCTGAAAATTCTACTGACAAGCCATGTCTAAACGTTCAAGTTACATTGTAAAATCTTGTAAATGCACAAGATATGACATTGAAAACAACTTACCTGAAATTGAATCTGACTCTTCATAGAAATCCTTAGAAAACTTTTCATAATCAACGTCATTGTGGTCTAGAGGAGCAAGAGCTTCAATTTTCTTTTTCTCCAAAGTCACAATCGCATTGTCATCAGAGTCGTACTCAATCTGTCCATTATCGACTGCCTTCGCAGCAGCATAAACTTCCTCATCAGTATCATAACCAGCATGCAAGGCTTCAGCAGCCAATGAAAGTCCTGCATCCCGTCGAGCCTTGAGAAAACTCTCCATTGGATCATCCTCATCGTCCTCCAGTTCTTCAACTATAGGTCTGGGCTTCACGGGTGCTTTCTTTACCTACAGAATTCAGACTAAGATCTCATAAATTCTCTTTGCTTCTGAGCAGATTGGGAAATCAGACATCTACAATTCATTCACCACAACAGTGTACTTCAAAGTAAGTTACTACACTGACAACTTGTATAATATTTAAACGACTAATCAATAATTTAAGCAATGAAATACAATTATCAATTAGAATAAACCAAGTGTACCATAATTGAAGATCATCGATTTTAAATAGCGAATGGTTCAAAGACTCAGAAATTTATTACCAAATTGACACAGTGAAACCATATGGAGTGATACAACGGATAAAACTCAGATGAAGAATAACAAGTAAACACGGTTTGACCTAAACCTTTGCTGTCGTTCGCATCATAGATGGTCAATGCCAGAGTCAGAATAGCAATTACGACTTGGTCAAGTATGCACCATAAACTCTGGTCTGCTAGTAGATGAAGTAACACTGGGACCCAGACAAATGGTCATGAAAAATTTTGGATAGAAATCCATTGCTATGAACGTGAATCAAACTCCAAAGGAAGCACAAGTTAGAAAATCTAACCTCCTCGTGAATGCCTTCCATAAATGCATCAAGTGGATCGACTTCATCGTCGTTGTCAGGCACTGCGCCACTCCCCGCATTATTATTTTCGTCCTCATCATCGTCATCATAGCCGCTCCCAAACCATGACTCATCCTTCTTTCCCTTCTCCTTGCTCAACGATCCACTCACACCTTGACTGCTTCTCGAGTCCTTGGATTGAACCCTGTTCCTAAAATTCTCGGATTCGCGCCCATCGTCCTCTGAGCCAATATTATCCAAATCATGATCCTCAACATACTCAGATCGCCTGTTCCGCGGAGAAGGCAAATACAGACGCGGCTTGGCAGGTTGCGCCTCGAAGTCGTAGTTCGTCTTTTTGTTTATTCCGAAACCCTCAAATCCAAACCTTCGCTTCGACATTTTTTTTTTTTCAATTTCTGAGCAGATTTTCCAAATTCTTAGCAGCTGAAAACCTCGTGATGAAATGAATTTTCTCAGACTGAAATCTTAACATCCATCGTCTATCCCAACCTTACTACGACAAAAAACCTATTCACATGGATTCAACTCAGTATTTCGCTGATGCCTAACACTTACCCTAGAACCTCTGCATCGTCACTGAAATCTCAACACTTGACTGCCAAGGTACAAACACATTCAGGTTCATGCAGTTCACTGAACAGTTAAATTAAGACAAGAGAAGTAGGTTTTCACTCCAACACATACCTCGTTATTCGAAACCCTAAGTTCAGACCACGATGCGAAAGCTCCACTAGATTTGCAAACCCCGCTGTCGAGAAGCCTCATATGACGACCAGCTGAGAATCTGACCTCCTCATGTCACGGACTGTCATCCGTCGTCAGCGAGCATACAACACTTGGGCTGTGAAAACACTGTCACCAGCTACTCTAGGTGGATCAGCAACACCCATAACCAAGGCCGTGCTTACACGCACGCAAGCGCGCACACACACCCCAGAGTTCTTCACTGCCTACGCACACAAGGAACGTCGCCGACGTCCAACAGATCGACGGAAAAATCTCCTACGTTGAGATTGCAGCATATTCTGACGACGAGAACGACGACGAATGACGAACAGGAACGAAAAAGCTGTAGTTCCCGTTAGCGAAAAAAAGTCAGGGTATGATTTTCAATAAAAATCTCCCACCTAAACTTTTTTTTATTACATAATCACTCCAACAAAACCTTGCATCTTGAAATTTCATTGCAAGTTTCAAAAGAAAATTGAAAATTAAGCAGTGAGCTCAAAATCTCATTTATTTGAAGTCTCAAGTTAAGGTTTAAGTAATGATTTTTCATAATTAATTTCCAAAGATAACTGTACATGCTGCATGTTTGTTTATCTATTTACTTCATATTTGTAAATTGATTGGATTATTTTTGGGGTGTAATCATAAAATAGAGTTTAATATTTATGCTTAAATGTTTAGTTTGTTTTATTTTATGAATAGATGGATAGATAGATAGATAGATAGATAGATAGATAGATAGGGATGATGAACAATAAGGTAATTGTTGCAAACAATTACAAGGTGAAGATTATAAAAATATTAGTTTCTTTTTATTGGTAAAAACTTAAGAATAAAAGATTAATACAATAATCCAAGTGTTAGTAAAATATAGTGTGTAATATTATTTTGTCACAATCTTTGATTTTGTGCATTTAAATACAAGATATGTACGTAAAAATTTTAAGTAAAATTATCGTTAAATATCAAGGATCTTTTTATATTTTTAAATTAATTATTAAAATTATTTAATTTATAAAATTAAAGCATTCATAAAATTGTTGTTGCTTAAAGAAAATCAAAGATTGTTATGTATTTGACAAAATCTCTTTGACCAGGTATTCCCTAAATAAAGTATTAAAAATTTTAATATTTCAATAATATATTTTTTAAAAAAATATTAAAATACTATTTTTTTATAAAAAAATCATTTCAAAAACTAGACAAATAGATTGATCAAACACATTGTTACAATATTAATTAAAGTATTATTTAAACCATCACTTATGATGCACAAATGTATATATATATATATATATATATCATAGATACCCTATATAAGAGACCAAACAAGAAGTTGAATAGAAGAGTTTTAACAAGAAAGCTAACAAAAACTTGATTAAACCAAATGAGTACAAGATCAATACCTAGAGAAGTAAACTAAAGCTCCAAGAGATGTATTATCAAGACTAAAGATCCTTTTAGTCTCAATTCTAATATGTACTAGGTATTGAGAAGCTTCTCAAGAAGTTTTCATATTGCTTAAAGATGAAGCAACCTTAGGAAGCTCTTTAAGAAATTTCTATGTTGCTTGAAGATGAAGCAATCATAAGAAGATTCTTGGACGACTTCTTTAATCCTCTTAGAACTTTCTAGCACAAGCTAGAATATTTTAAGAACCTTCTAAAAAAAATTTAAGAATCTTTTGAAAATATTTTGAAACTTCTTATAACTTAATAGAATATTCTAAGAATATTTATAAAATCTTCTTGTTGAATGTCTATAATAGTATGAATATATATATATATATATATAAACATATAATCTAATTATCTTTTAAAATTTTGAATAATAGTAGGCACATTTTAATCCTAGATTTGGGATTTATATGAGATATATATATAGGAATACTAAGTTGATTCATCTAAATATTAAATCAATACACTTTTAATAGTATATATAATTGTTGTCTCTATGAAAAAGGTCTATTAATTATTTCCATTATTTGACATTCTCAATAACTTCTTTTCTTATTATGACTCTCTTATCAATTCTTCTTTATAATTCACCAACTTTTCTCAAATATAAAGCTATTAATCTTGCATGCTCTTTTTTCTAGTTCTTCCAATACAATCCTCTATAAAAACTCCATTTTCTATCCCTCTCACCTCCTTGCAAAATTAGCACATTATCAAGTGTAAAATTGAGAGTTTAATTAAGGAATGCAAAGCCCTATGCATTATACAAGGATCATAGTAGAGACATGTGGGTTGATTTAAGTTTGAAGTGAATTGATTTAATGTTCCATTATACATAAGAAAAATATAATACTTTTAGTATGGCCTATATATCCCTAATATATCCAGCTGGAATATATATATATATATATATATATATATATTTTTTTAAGGATCTAAGATGTCTCGCCAAGTCTTCTCCATGGATATCTCAGACACTCTATATAATTCTATCCATATTTTGCCTTTTCTAGGACATATAAACAAACAGTGTTCTTGTCAAGGATGACCTCTTAATTATGGTCATCTTATGTTATGTTATGTTATGTTATGTTATATTACATATTATTGTTATGTATTATAGTATCACGTATATAATATATGTTATGTATTCATACCATCATTAACATATTTAGCTGGGTGTATTCATATGATGAAGCTAGGTAGGAGGATATTATGTACACCCAACTAGATTATAATAATAACAAATTATGTATTATGTTATAATCTGTTTCATATACTGAATAGCTTTGCCATCACAGATAGACAATTTTTTGTGATATATATATATATTAATTTATATTAAATTATAAATATATTTCAATTCTAAAATTGATTTATTAATGCAAGTAGCATGGATATTCTTTTCTAGATTTGATCTATGGTTAATAGATTAAAAAGACATAAATATTTATATTATTTAATATTAATTTATATTATTTTTTTAATTCTCTTTTGTGTGGATATATATATATATATATATATTTAAAAGATATACATTTGATTTTCATATAAAACAGTCAAAAAATAAATAAATAAAATAAAAATTCTAAACAATATCAATTACCTTTTAAAAAATTACAAATATTTTATTTCAAAATACTATTTCAATAAAAAAAATATTAATTAATATTCATAAAAAATCACTAGTTTTTACACAAGCTTTAATTTTAATTTATAATTTTGATATATATAACTATTAATTATTAAAAATACATTGCAAATAAAGGTTATTTAATTTTAGAATTTTACATTGATTTTATTGTTATAACTAAAAATTTATGTATGAATATGATTAAATAAATATTTAAATTTATTATATCTATCAATCTTATGTATTAATGTTTCTTTAGTAACTAGGTTTTCAAAATTTGAAAATTTTATTAAATTTCTGAACATTTCAATTAATATATAGCATATTACTTATGAGACTTAAATAATTTTTTAACTTAGATTTATATCCGATAAAAGAAAATTTATTAGATTGCTTTGAATTCATTAAGATACTATCTTTGTATTTTAAATTAATTGATTCATCTTAAATATTAAATTTCTAATCACTATTTTTTTAAGTTTTATAAATATAACATCATGTAATATCAAGTGATAATAATAATACTTTTAATTAGAAATTTGGGATTAATAATTAATAAAATTAAATAAGATAGTTTTTAATAATAGTTTTTTTGTTCACAATATTTATTTCATATTAACATGATTATTTTTTTTTGGATTGAGTTAGATTTATACTAACATATTATTTTTTTTTAAATTAATTGTTATACATATGTATATTAACAATATATAATATAAAAACATTATAACTATAAATAGGGATTTTAATATATAAACCTTTTTTTATCATGTTTTGATATATTCAAATTCCTTTGTATCTATAGATCTCATCTTATGTAAAGTCATTTATAATTACAAACTTTCCATCTTCTTTAATGTTCAGTTTTTCATCATTTATCTGAAACTTGATCCAAGAAGAATAAATTTGTTCTAGTACCTTATTCTTTATTAGTTGGTAATTTTTTCAATATATTTAGCAATTTTTATTACATCACCAATTTCTTTCACATGTTATGCATGAAAAAACATTTAATCAAAATTTTCTTTTTCTTTTTGGCTTAACATACCACAAGACTCTGACCTTTAAATATTGAATTTATAACTAATTAAGTAATTTTATTTAAATTTAATACTTCTGTATAACATAATATCAAATTCCATTACAATTACGTTAAATGATCTACTCTACATAAAAAGAAAAATTAAAAAATCATTAATCAAATTTTAGTTGTTTTTTAAAAATTAGTTCTAAGAAGCAAAGTTTTATTTCAAAAATTACAATCCATTAAAGGGTGTATGTGTGTATATATATATATATATGTCCCAAACCACCATATTAGTTTACATGTTAATAAAAAATAGAAATGAAATTATTAAGTATTAAATAACACAGTATATTTTTATTTATTTATTTATTCAGCCCTTGTTATTATCAACCTTGTTAAAATCAATTATAGATTAAAATCAACCCATGTTTTCAATCCCAATTTACACCACCAAAAGTAACTTTGAATGTAATCAACTTATATAATAAAACGCTATGCAATAGTTATCAACCCTATTACAAAGACTGTTGACTGTAAGAAGTGCATTGATGTGTAGTATCTCCTATGCTTTCGTAAGTAAGTAGGAGTATGACTCACTTGCGCAATCACGAAGCCATGCTCTTGGGGCACAGAATGTTTTGTTGCTTCGCCAACCAGCCAATGTGCCAATATACTGCTCGAGCTGACAGCCACAACACAACATAACGCACCCCCAAGAATCCAAGCCACATACATTCCTTACGGTGCGTGTGGCCTTTGTAAATCTCTAACAGGAGTACCCATGTTCCACGCCGTCATCGAGACAAAACATTCTAACTCATCCAACATCAAGACGTCACTGCTGATGATTTCTTGAGGGCGTTGTACCTGAGCTTCACACCAAGCAGTTCCTCGGGTACGTTCCCTGGAAGCAAAGTGTAGGACTTCAAAATCCAGAAAGCTGCTCGTGGTGAAATCTATCTCCTCTCGGCTGGTAAACCAAGACGGACGAGATTCACTTATTCGATAAATTTGAGCTTATTTTAGACTGATAAGATCTTGGGGAGAGTCTTCCTATGAAACCCACAACTTTTTTGTAAGTTCACAAGAGGAGGCACTAGATAAGACTGAGGTGAGAGCCAGCAAACTCCAGGTTTGGTTTAGCCTAGGATCTCTACTCCGGTCTGTCAGTGCGCATTTTTTTATATTCCTAGTTGAGAGCTGCATCGGTAGCAAGTTAGGGGATATTGAATGGTTGAGAACATGATTTCTTCTGCGTGCACTAAGTCTGAATCACTCCAATTGCAAAACAGCAATGCCATGGCAGCATATGTCATGCTTTTCAAAAAAAATTACAAAATGTTGGTTGTTCAGTTCTGGTAAATTGCGTGAAAAATCTACGCTGCGGGTCCTGGCTCAGAGGCTGGGCGAAAAGACTTCCAGTGTGATGCAAGAGGATTAACTTTGTGAACCGGTGCGGTATATTCGAGCAACTAACTCAGCAACGTTGGGTTTGAATTGGATTCCTGTCTACCCCCCTCTCCCTTCATCATCTCTGCCTCCAGAAATGGGTTCAACCAAAGTGGGTTTTTTGATCCGGATTGTAATGTATACTTGAGATTTAGACTCTAGCTAGACTCATGGGAAGTGGAGATCGGCCACCTGCTTAGATTCAACGACCTAATTCATCTCCTAGAAGCAAGAACTTGTGGTGACAGCAGCCAGTGCTGATTAGGAAAACAAAACATCATAGGCATTGTGACAAAAAAAAGTACTTGTTCACTGACTCCACATCAGCGCTCAGTTGTCCACCGAGGTGTCTAAAGCAGTGCGGTTCAACAATATTGAAACAATATATTAACAATATTAACTGATTTGTTCCAGTCAATGAAACTTGTTACAGTGTAATCATTGAAACTTGTTACAATCAACACTGATTATACAGTGTATTATCAACTACATTATACAGTCAACAATTACTTTCATGCTAAGAGGTTGACTATTCATTATAATAAGAGTTGGTTATATGTATATATATATGTAAATAAATACAAGTGAAAATGTTTTAAATTATTAATGTAATATGAAAAATCCATGTGTTATTAATTTATAACTTTATTAACCATCTTCAAAAATATGGTTTTTAAAATTAGACTCTAAATGAAATCAAATAAATACTAAATTATATATTTTTTAATGTATGTATGTATGTATGTATGTATGTATGAATCATTTTGATTATGTACATATACATTTACCTACAAAGATTTCAAAAATGTTATAATCTCTCTAAAAATTATTTATCAAATTTAAAAGATATTGTGTATCTAGAAAGTTTTTATAAACTTTTATGTAAAAAATATAAAAATTTATACAGTAAATTCTCACTAAACTAATGCTACCTTAATTAATATTCTCCCTAAGCTAATGCATAGACACCAGTCTCACTATACACAAATACCTCCATACAATTTTGTAACATCTAATAACCTCCTTAAAATAATATTATCCACCCAAGCCTAAAGATATTAGTTTAGAAGGAGTTTATTGTATGTATGTATGTATGTATGTATGCATGCATATATATATAGATATATATATATATATATATATTCATATATTTTATAACTAATTATCTTAATATAATGAAAATAAATTTAAATACAAGATTCAAATTTTTAAGTACAATATGTAAGCTGATTTTTAAAGAATTTGTTACATATGATTGAACTTTCTAAAAATTAATCTTCTCACTTAAGTCTCCAAACAAACTAAATTATTAAATACAATCAAAATTCGAATAATTTATAATTTATCATGAAATTGATGCAAAAAATGGGCAGAATTGTTAATATTAAAAAATAAAAAACATTTTTATTTTATTTTATTTTATTTTTACATAGACAACTCTCAAGTAGGAATTTAACTATTTTTGTTTGTTTTTTGGTATGCAAAGGTTTACTTCAATGCTTTACACCACTTCTTAAGCAATGACATGGACATTTCTTGTTACATCAAACATTTAAATGGTGCTCTATAAGTAACTAAGTATTTCTTTCCTAGACATGGATATGTTTTTTAGCTTCAACATTTTATGCACCAACAAGGGCAACAAAGTTTTTATCCAAAAATATCCTCTTGTGGAGTTCATGCTTCGTCCACAAGATCATGCACATAACAATAAACATATGGTGGGGTACTAGGAGCTGGTTTTATTGCTTCTTCAAGTTCTTGTTCATGATAATCTTCTTCAAGTTTAATTTCGAATTCTAAATCTTCAAAATCAGTCCCAATTTTAAACAAATTTGGTGTAATAAAAAGAATTTGCAATTGTTCTAGAAAAAACAGAATTTGAAGCTGCCATAGTCCATCTCATGAAAATTAACTTGTCAACTTTACAAATGTTTGCTTCTTAATATTTATCTTTGTCAATTGCATCTTGAAGTTAATAACATTGGTAGTTCTTTTTAAATGTTATAGTAACACTAACATCAATAAGTTGGATTTTTAATATTTTGTTTGTAATAAGAATCTATAGCTCAATTTTTGTCAACCCCAAATCACCATTTATATATAATGGAGAATTTATAAATAGAAAGAATACTTTTTTACTAGCCATTTCTATATCATTGTCACAATTTCGTAACCATTCTTAAAACAAAAGTCAAATCATTCAAGGGTTTTGATTGTTTTGGTAATAAAATATAACTACGTTACTACTTTGTTAATTCAATGCTCACAATTATATAACATATCTAATAATAATAAAAATCCTCTTTTATTAGAATTATTTGTATTAGTAATGAAATCAATGATAATTCTAATTTTATCCTTTTGAAAACCTTCAATTTTTTATTAGGCAATATTTTGCGTCAAGTTTTGCGTCAAGTAACAACAGAGCAACTCACAAGGATCTGATCTCTCGCTGCATGGGAGAAATCTCAGCTATGCTTGCAATTCTGAACTCAGCTGAATCCTCATCACGGCACGTAATCTGGTGCGACTTCTCACCTCCGAAGGCTCCCCTCCAGACTGTCGGCACGACTAGAGTACTCACGGAGGAAAGAGTTATCTTTCATGGAGTTTGCAGTGTAGCGATTTGGAATATATCACGCCTTACATTACATGAAGCTTGGAAGTATCTTAAGGCACTTGGTTTGTTGTTCGTTTTTGCTTTGTCCAGCAATATGGAAGCTCTGGTGAATGGCAAGAAATATTGTGTAATGTTGACTCGGGGGGGGGGGGGGTGTGGATGTGCATGGATCAGCCAGCATCATTCGACCGAGGATTCAAAATACTGGGTTCAATTGCCATGAAATTTGTCGTCCCGTTGACCAAATTAAAAACAGCACGGGATTGACTAACTAACCTGCAGAAAATCCTACACATACTGATTTGAATTGTAAATTATCGAGTATGTTGAATCCAAAGCTTGAGTAGATTCAATTATTCTCGAATTGGCGACAAAACTGTCAAGAAAATCATTTTGATTCTGTCGAAATTTACGAGAAGAAAAATTGTGAAGGGATTTTTCTCGTCTTCGTTAACGTTTTCATCTGTATGTATCAACTTCTGCGCCAGTATGTTCGCCATCCAATCTAACACATACAGAAATGGGTGTGGACTAAATTGCGCTCTGTGGAAGAAGGAACTGCCGAATAGCTTATTGTGATTCCATCTGTGCTGCGATCCGACAAGCTTGGGTTATCGCTTTTGGAGCCTAATGCCTTGTGCTCATCAAACTCAACACTTCCGATGATCCTTTTGCAAACAGGGTAAAGAAGTAGGTTTCTATCCAAATACAGCACTATGCAATACCAAAACGCGATGGCCACGTCTATGCATACGATGCTGTGATAACAAATAAGTGTCGGATAATTGAAAACCATGTCCACAGTCTGACAGATTCTAGCATTGACTGACGTTAAAGCGACTCGAAAGAGACGCCCAATGGCCCATTGGCTCGTAGATGCAAACAGGCAAGTGTCAGCTGAAGACGACCAAAACTCTGCACCGCATTGATTGGACGATGTCGCCCCCATGACATGCGAATCGGAGATGTCCTAAAGCCCATTAAAATAATCCGCACAATATCCAGAGCATCTCAGTTTATAATAATAATAATCATACACTTGAACCAGATCGCCGTGACATGCTGCGTTGACACGAAGTTCTGTCACGATGTTGCGTTCCAAGGAACCGGTATATTCCTTGCCAGAGGAATATACGAAATGGGTTACAACAATGCGATGTTCCCATCAGCAGAAGATAATCACTACGATCAGTTTTTTCATGGCATGAAGTCCCATGACAATGCACACCCGTGTTGAACACATTCATAGTTCACTATTTCAATGTCATGCGCTCGCATTCGACAATCTTCCGGTGCGTATTATCGAACATCCCACCACGTTCTCATTTGAGACAAAACTTCAGTGTAAATACAAGGAGACGTAAAATTACGTCCTCGAAAAATCCGGCGGCAGGGGATATTCCTGAATTGCATCACACCGCAAGCACTACTACGGACAGCTTCACCTAGGATCCAAGCCGACGATAACCAAACGTAATTAAAAAGGCTGATGTGTTGAGGCGAAGATTAGCTTCCTTCGAAATTAGGAGACTAAAAAATAATATCAACAACAATAATAATAATAATAATAATTCCTCCACAATAGGGAGTGATGGGCGTCTCCACTGCACAATGCTTTCTTACACATCAGATTGGTTTGACTTCTTTGACTTTTGTGTTTATTGGTTCGTTTTAATCGCTTTTGCAATCCGAGAAAGGCCAATACAGAATTGTTTTGCAATGCAAAGAGTGCAAGTGACGCTTCGTAAGGAATTATTACATTCCAAATGTGGTGCGTTACAGTACATTCTGGATGAGAAATGGGAGCATGAGGTAGGTAAATCAGGAGAGAAAGCCAGATTACGTCGATCTAAATTTAAAGGATTCGAAGAAAAGCAGTTGAGGAGTCAAAGTAGGGTACATTGACCACCTCTCGGCCTATCTATTCTTATCACGGGTTGATCCCATGAGCAAAGCTCTACCCCTGAAATGGCAGGATTGGAGGCTTGATTGAGTCGAAGATGACTGCCAGTCAGCCAAAGGTCGTGTTTCCAAGCCCAAATAAGCTTTCCATGAATCTGCTCAGCGATGCAACAAGTACCGATAATAATGCCGGTACCCCAAAATTGGACAGAGTGGTGCAAGGAGGATATCTAGGCCACCCTCCTGCTTTAGGTCTCGGGACTCCCCAACAGATGAACAACAGCTTCACATTTCCTCTTATTCAACAATCAGCAACCTGGATACAGCTTCAACCATTCCAAACAAGTCCTGTCTACATCTTTTTTCAAATTGGGCATCGGGAATCGCTTATTTCAACATGGGACCCATGCTATTCGTGTGCGATAATTGATTGTCGTAAATGTGATTGAACAGGCAGTGGTGTCCATTTCTGCGAGCAAGGAAAGATTCTACGACTTTAAATTTAAGTCAAACAGATTCCTTAAAGCATCTTAACATGGGGGCAAGCGCTGTGTAGCGAAACTTGTGTTGTTGTTGTTGTGAGAGGCGATGCTTGTTCACAGTTTAAGTCAACAAATAACCCGAGATCATTGCCCCAGCATGAACCACAGTTTATGACGGATTGTACGTGATTGTCCCCAATTTCTGTGGCAGGGAGACGATGTCGAAACAATCGCAGAATGCATATGTAACCCCACTAACCCTTCGCAGCCTCACACAAAATAAGCAAAGGATAATTTATGATTCATGGGCCCGGTAAGCATGTCCACACCTAATCATCATCAGGCATCCCGCATATCTGCCACATTATATCTACCAGGCATGATCCACGCTAATAAAACTTTCATCCCAAACTTAAATTTGAGTGGTTTCCGCTTGAACTGTTGCTGGAGTTTATCTGAGGTGTGTTCCGAAATTAGCCCGGAAGGTCCTACTGGAAATTGTCGCTTTTCTCACATTATACATGAATAGTTAATTTACACCTATCAAATTGTAACGATTCGGTGAGAACAGGTGTGTTGGACTCTTTGTGTGAGTCATCACTTGTCTAAGAATGGGCTGGCGTGCATCCACAGATTCACTCTGTTGGCCATTGATTGTGGATGTATATTTAGTTCGCAGGATGGCATTGGCACCAGAAATTAGAGGCCTGTATTGCCTAACACCACCCATACTCTACCGAATAGCCCAGAGCCTAAACGCTACACACCATGAAAACAAAACAAAAAAAAATAAAAATAAAAAAGATGGAACCAGGTGAGCCAGTCTGGCCTGCCGCAAATAGACCCTTCGAACATCCTTTCTCAAGCCTGGGCTCCGAACAGAACACCTTGGGAAGCCTGCCGGCGGGGGGGGGGGGGGGGATATCCTAGGTTCCACCCCAGAGCTTAATTCGAGATTGTCCCCTGTTTTGGTCCGTCACCCATGTGATAACCTCGTCCATACACATGAAAGTGCGCAACGTGAAGCCCAACCTAATCGGGTCGATTATCAACACCTCGTCCGCACCGACTAAACACAACTCTTCTGCAAGTAATACAGTTCTGCTCTCTTGTTCACCAACATATCCTTCGCGTTGAACTTCGTAGCTTATTTCAATTTCAATAGGACAGCCTGTTCGATAAAAGACGTCTCCACAAACAACCTCTCCAACTCTAAAAGGACAAATCAAAAAATAAAAATAAAAAACAAAAAAATGAACCCTGTAACCTAAAAATATGCAAAATTATTAAGAATTCGAATCAGAAAATAGAATACACAACAAATAAATCCAAACCCACATTTGGCAGCATTGGATGGAACCCAAACGAGAGAATGCGCCAATTTTATCACCGCCCATCGTCTACGGGGGAGAGGATTAGAAAACCGAATATGCTCATCTATTTGCGAGGCGAAGTGCTGGGAGGTGATTTTGGACGAGGGCGGACATTCAGAAGATCATTGTGTTTGGTTTCGGGCGGACGATCTGCAGCAGCAACAGCAGCGTTTGATCGCGATGCTTCCTTCCCCCTTTCCATCACCCATCCCCTACTTCTCCTCAGTGCAAGGCAATTAGCAGCAACTGCGCAACAGAGCAGAGCAGAGCAGCAACAGCAGCTCACGGTCCAAGTATGCGATTTCAAATCTGCCTCGTGGGAAGCTCCCTGTGGGCGGAGGGGGGGGCGGGTCCTCTTCGACCTGTCCACCCGACCCGACCCGACCCGACCCGTTCCTCATTAGGGGAATGCCTCGCCCTACATTGTTTGCTCATGTCCTCAACTAGTGTTTGCTATTTTTAAAATATGTTCTGCTGCACAAGCATTTGTGGGTTGTTGTTTGATGCTTCCCCTGGGCCTTCATTATTCAATTTTATTGTATTCTGGAAAAGGGCTTTTGTTGATTTGTTTCCCATTCATTGGGTTTTGTTTGTGCACCTTTGATTGATTCAAATCATTTCATATTTCTTGGTCCTTTTAATTTGTGACTCTTTGTGTCCTTACTAAACACGAAAACGAAAAACGTTTATATTTACATCAATTCCGTTCATTGAGGAATAATTATTTTATCAGCATTTGAAATTAAATGTTATTTCTTCTTGAACATTTTTGGCATTTTGATATCATTTCATTCTTACAAACAAAATTGTGTGAATATAAAATGTAAAAAAATCAATGTGGAAAGAAACAAAGCAAGACACTACGACATATTTGAAAAGTGAAAAATAAATAGAAGCAAAAAACTACGTAAAGCAAAAATAAGAGAGTTGATAAAATAAATGTGATGATAAGAGTTTTGACATATATTTAATAGTAGTATTGGTTTTGCTCCAAAAATGATTCACTACGTATTTATTTGTGTAGTAAACACCAATTAAAAGAATTACAATAAATACTTTTGATGTATGTTCTATAAGTTTGAAGTGTTTTGTGTGAATTAAATTATAATATTTAAAATACTACTTAATTATATTAAAATGGCATATGTAACTATGACACCACAAATTGCCACATGGGATGTATAGCTCTTTTAGATAGTTCACTTGTTTTTGAAAAATACACCTAACCTTGTTAAAAGTCATTGGTTTTATTAATTTTATCAAGCATGTACAAATCCTTTTACATGTACAAACATTCATGTGATATCACATTGTTGCATTATTTTGAATTTATATGTATGTGTGTGTATATATATAAATATATATACATATATTTCTTCTGTCTTGTGAAATCTGAGAATTTCAAAAAGAATATTTTCTCATGTAAGCTGTTGAACATATCTTTTGGACAGGATGTGTATAAACACATTAAAAACTATTAAATTTGCAAAAGGAAGACAATGGAGTATGAATTGCAAAGTATATGTAAAGTTACAAATTTATATATTATTATTATATGATTTTGGTCGTACAAGAATTTTTAGATAATATGCTGTATGAGCGATTCTACTAATGAAAACTTTAGATCGGAAAAATATATAAAAGTGAGAAAAAAACAAATTTTTTACTAAATTAATCATTTTTTAATGTTGGTTTATTTTTTGTCTTTTTTTCACGTGATTCCAACTCTTCTATTTGAACAGATAAAGATCTCAAATATAGCTATTAAACTATCTTTTAAATTAATCAGACAGAAATAAATTTTGTTTATGGATGTTGAAATGAAAGTTAACATATTTAGGAAGTGTGACCAAATGATTTAAAAACATGTTTTCTCATTAGAACTTGCCATATTGTTTATAACATGAATCAAATCAAATAACATTACTTGGTTGTTGTATAAACAAAGATCATTACACACAACACATCAATTACTACAAACCAATCATAAAGTATGTAATCTAAACCAAATACAAATGCACAACCAACACACTTTCAAGGAAAGATTAAAATTTTACAAACAACTAAGTCAAGCTAACTCTCACACCACAAAGTGAGAATCCAAGGGTACAAGTGTGAAGAATAGAGAAAACCCTAACATTTTACTAAAATAGCTAAATCACTATAGCTAAGCAAACTCTTACAACAAGTTCTCTCTCTAAAAATCACTCACAAGACTTGACTTGATAAGAATGTCAAGTTAGTGGTTTTTCTCCACCTAAGTATTTAAATCCAAGTTGACATTAACAAGTCAACTAATAGAAAAATTTCAATGGATGAAAAACCACTAATCAAACTAAACTACATACATTTGATGAGATTTGGCACCCCATGTCATATCACATGACATGGTGGTATTTGCATTCAACATGTTATATATATATATATATATATATATATATACATATATGAGTAAAAAACAATGTAATCCAAACATAAATAGTTTTTTAAAGAACCCAATCAAAAGATCACCAAATATACGTAATATGAATCTAAGTAATACCAATAAATGATACGAAATTCATTTTTAAAATTCTACTAATATTTCTTCTTAATATATATATATATATATATATATACAAAGTGCTCATTTTGCTTAGACGAGGCTTAATTGTGAATACATTGGCATGGAGCAAAGTTTTGTCCTTAAGATAACAAGTCCAAATCAACAGTGTAATCACAAAGATGTTTTTGAATATCGAAGAGTATGCAAAATAAGTAAGCTATGAATTAGTAGACGAAAATACAAATGAAATTTAGAAAAATAACTGAAATAACAATTCCCCTATAATTGAAATCGCTATAAATATGTAACCGATACCATGGCCCATCTTCATGAGTTATATTCCGGAGGACAAGTTATTTTCACTAAATAAGTATAATCTTATTTCGGAGGATAAGTTACATTCGTGCACACTCTATATATATTATTTCCTAATATCCATACTTTCTTTTCATACATAAAATTGTCAATTACTGTGGTTGATTCTTTCATTGAAGGAACACAACATATCAAAAATTAGAATTAGAAGTAAATAGGGAGCAAAAAAAAAGGGATACAAAACAATGATTCTCTTTATTAAACAACCAATTTGAATGAATTTAGCACTTAAAAATATAACCACATGCATCGTTAATCTCCTGTTTCTATTTTAAAAATTATCAATCAAAGTATAACTGTTAAAATGCGACTGGTTTTTGATATTTCATTCGTTTTTGGAACCATCTAAACATTTCAATTCAAAACTAATAATTTGCAAATCAATATTGATTAAATGTATATTTTGTAAAGTTCATATAACCAATATACTATTGATATTAATTCTTAGAGGTTATTGTGAAAAAAAATAACTTTTTACAAGTATCAGTAATTATTATACTATTCATTTTTTTACGCATGTTCAATTCGGTGTTGTTTATTTGAGTATTTCACATAATTAAACATTTTTTGCATTAATAATAGCAGTGATCTGGAAATAAAATGTGTCAGATTTTGCAAAATGTAATTGATTTGGGTACCCTTCGAAAACAATGATTATATTCATATAGTTTTTAAAGTAATTGCGACTTGCCACAGTGTTTATTGCTATCTTCTGAATACATTTTAAGTTGCTCCTGAAATATGAATATTACAAGAGAATCATTACGATTTATTCTATTTTTTAACACATTTGGTAGTTCCACTTATAAATGAAAAATTTAAATAGTTAAGAGTGGGTAACCTAGTTGCCTCCATTCGAAAAATGTCTTAAGAAAAATAAAGAGCACGCCGCATACTTTAATGTTTCTTCACTAAAATGGCAAAAAAAGGAAAAAGAAAAGATATTTATCTTTCAACGTGACATTTTTGAATTAAACATTGCTATTATTGAATGGAGGAAAGGTTCATCTTTTACTTTTATTGCTAAAAGGAAGATTTACTATTATTCACAAAAATCACTTTGCACGTACTTAAACACAAATTTTGTTTCAAAAATAACAACAGCATCCCCAATTAACAAACTCACCCTACATCAAACACGTGTCAACCATGGAACCCCGCTGGACTCTGCAATTGGCTAAAGCAAAAGTTCAAATCAATAATCTGTGTTCTGGATTCAGAACTCCAACAACAAGCTGCTGCCCACATTAATTACAATAAAATGGGTTCCAATAACAGTGTAATAAATAAAGGATGATGTGGACGGTCGACTTTTTTTTAATATTTTTAATCTTGTATAGCTTTTTGGGTTTTGCACCCCCCCCCCCCCGGCCGAAGACCCTAAAGGGAGTAAGTGCATAGTTAATGGGGGCCCCTTATAGTATCATGCAGCAGGGTCAGCAGAAGCAGTATCTTCAAACAGTGGGCAGCAGCAGCCATATTTGAGAAACATCCACTGCCGAATCCAATCCAGACCTACCTCCCACACGGTATTGGGGCACAGATTCTGGATGTAGGGATACCCTAAACCCGCCTCCCTCCATTTTGGTCATTGCCTTTTCCCCCTTCAAGCCCATGCATTCATTCACCCACCTATTCACCCGTTCATTCATCCATTAATTCATCCGTCCATTGAACGAATTGAAACTGATTCTTAGTAGTATGGAAGCGTCATTCATCCGCAATCTGTCCATCTATCATCGTTAACTGGACGGGCTCTTCGCTTTTGAGCTTGTTTTGAATGATAGGTGAGGAGGTGCCCTCCCTGGCAAGCGCGGAGGTTTAGAATTCGAATTACGGATGAATATACGATTTCATTCATTTGATGGATGTGGGAAAAAAACATATGCGTGAAATTGTGGCCCTTTATTGCATTTGTAGAGGCTACTAATGAGCTTTTATATATATATATATATGTATTTTGTTAAATTTTTACGACGAACTATTCTTGTTTAATGTGTTTCGTTTGATTAGTTACCTTCCTGATTTCATTACTGTGTGAGTGTCAGAGATTGTCTTGTTTTTGTAGATGTTCAACAAGTTTCTATAGATTTGACGTTTACAGTAAAGGAATAACGTCTCATTTTTCAAGCATGACTTTGCTGTGATCTATGTTTGTGGAATTACTGTAAATGTATACTCGTTTTTTATAATATAGTAGACCTGATTTTAACAGGGTGTTTGTACGTTCCTACAGTTGTTTACATGTCAGAATCAAGTTCATTATTCATTTTTATTTTTTGGGTCAAAATAAAGTGAATGATAGAGTTGGTTCTGACATGCAAACAATTTTATTCTTGAATGGAATGGAATGGGTTATACTTAAATCACTCACACCTTCCTTTTTATGTAATTTACCATAAAACAAACCAATGCTTGATATATTTAAAATAACATAATCATATTAATAATAATAGTAATATTATACAAAAGGGCTTCAATCCTTAACGGAATAATAATTTGGTGGAGTGAGCACGGATACGTTCTATAAAATTATGACTTAATGTTTTTACGTTTGTTAAACTTACTGCAAAGATATCGACATGTGCCCTCACATACATGAAAGGAGACAGAAATAAACATAAAGAAGGGAACGAATAATAAAGAATGAATGGGGAGGATGAACAACGAAGTCATAATAGACCAAGGGACCATCTTCTCATTCTCATAATTCATCCATCCGTGATTGAGGATGAATGTGAAGTTAAAGCGTTAATCGAACTCCAGCCTCAGTGGTATGGAAAGCTAGTAATCCACGTCATCAGAACTATATATGTAAACTAAAGGTTGGTTACTTAAAATAGAGTTAACAGGAAAAGAAAAAGTAAGCCGATGGTAGGAAAAAGTGGAAAGGAAATATTATTATAGTAAAAGAAAAGCCCATTAATGAATCTGGGCATATCTGGATGATGTAGACCCCGAACCGGGCCCACCCCCGCACATACACATACTATTCCAATTGGTACGATTCAAATGAGGCCTCTTCTGCCTGCCATAGTTTGCTGTTTTGAAGCTTTCCTTCAGCCCATAAGTACCTTTGCACCCCTCCCTTGAAGCGTCCATTCTTCTCCTTGCCGCAAGCTTCAACGTCTCCCCTTCGCAGTTATTGAGCCCCTTCGAAGCCTGGTACACGACTGGTCTTTGTGAACACATTCCAAGCGTGCTTGGTTGATGTCAGTGACGCGAGTGCAAGACTAGTTCTGGTTTTTTAGGCTGTTTCGGTGTATTTGCGATTTGAGGTTGTTGCTGAATATTGAGGAGCGTTGTTTGAAGTCGCTGAGAATTTCGCTTGAAGTTGACATCAGATAGGCGTTGAGGTGGAATTCGGAGTTTTACGAAGAGCATTTCGGTGTTGTTTTAGGACGGTCTTGGATTGGAAGTGGAGTGGCCTGGCGCTGGGGGATTTTTTTTTTTTTTTCTTTCCTGAGAGAAGGCCTAGGGACTTAGTGCAACCAAATTTGTGAATTCTATTGGCGGGGTCGATTTCCCGTGTTCGTTAGCGGGGGTATGAAAGATATGCCTATCTTGGCTGAGACTATGGCTTCTCTGGTTACCTCATGTAACCAAGCATTTCGGTCATCTATTAGAAGTAGAGAAATGGACGATGAAGCTCCCCGGAGTAAAAGGGTTCGCGCCTCAGGGGAACGAGCGTTTGAAAAACCTGTCAACGACAAGACAGGAGGGACGAGTTCAACCGCCGGAGAATGTAGTGAGCTTGATTCTTTCGAACCAGGCACTCCGAAGAAGTCTGACACGCTTGTTGAGCCAGCCCGAAAAATGTCAGGAGGATGGGATACGTTGGAGCTCTGCCTTCTCGAGCGAATCACTCGGTCGTTGTCCGCGTCCGACCTGTGCCGGCTGGCTCAGGTGCTTACCGAACATCAGAGTAGTATAAATTTGGTGTTTATTGTATCGTCGGGGAATTTGTGGAAATGGTTTTCTCAGCTGAAATCTTTAGACCTCTCGCAGATGCGCTTCAACACATTTTACAGAAAAATTCTACTCATTGAGCTCGGTCCTGTAATATGCTTCCTTGCTTGTAATTCATTGATGTAGTGTAGTTGAGGCTTGGGTTCGCTGGTGTTCGAGACCGCGGCTATGCGTGTTTTAAAATTATGAAACGGTGTGTTTACAAGTCTGTAGGAGATTGTGTCTTAGAGGATCGTCTTAACCTGTTACGTGCTTACTAATCTAAGTTGCATCCGAAACGTGTAGGTGAATAAGCACTACCAAGAATTATGTTCCCGGGATACGTTGTGGGCATGGCGAGCGGCAGAGAATGGCTTTGCAAAGGCTGTGGAAGTGGAAAACTGGCGCTTGAATGTGACCGATTCATTGAAGGCTGCTCCGCTCGACTCCCTCACTAGTCTTCATTTCTCAGGAGATGTGACCATTGTGGACCCGTACGTTCAGTTTATCTTGTTTCCTCCTGTTTTTGGTTTCTCCTTAAGCTTCCTCCAACAGTTACTCCACTAAGCAATGTTCTGGTCCCCAAAGAGAAGTGAACGATTTTTTTTTTTTTTTTTTTTTTTTTCTTCCCGTACGTGAAGATTCTCGGCTTGGTGACTCTTATGATACCCAGTGACCCGACTGCACACGATGTGCATTTTAAGTTTTGCTGAGAGTAGCAGTTGTGTCTAACCATGCTCTGATCTTTTCCCATTGGCTTAGGAGCACATGTTACGTGTTTCTTATCTTTTTGTGTCCCATTCGCAGATTCCATCTTTTCTTCCAAGGCAAATCTAATGCTAGCAAGCTTTCTGAGCTCCGGAAGATCGTGAAAGGGTTTGGCCACAAAGACTTGGTGCTGACTTACCGCGGTGTCCAGAGTGCAATTTTGCGGACCAGCTGTATCATTCATGACGACGACACCGCGTTCGAGGTTTTCCGCAACGGTCAAGAAATAGGTGCCAACGTTACTACCTCTGGTGTAATTGCTGTCGTGCCGAAAAGATTGGTATTGAAGTTGATTCAGGAAAATGGCGGCATGCCCGAGGAGGTGCGCGGTGTGACTGTCACTGGTGTTGATGGTATCTTGCGATGTAGTTTGGATGGAGATTTCATCATTCGTCACTCAGTACCTTCGAGAGGGACTCCTGTGCACTTTCCATACACTGGGGAAATCGTCTCTGCCGACATAGTGTGCTCTACAGGTATTTCTTTGTCCGTAGTTTCTTTCAGCTGTCCTGTTTGCAGCAGTCGTTTTCTGTTCCTGTTTAATACTGTAGACAAGTAAGAAACGATTGACCAACGTTCATTCAGTTGTCTGCTCAGTGTATCAGCTAAGCCAATCCACCCCTTGTTTCAGGTGGAAGCTGGACTGAGGACAGTGACAGTGATGATGAAGAGGAAGAGCTAACAGATGAGGAAATGGCAGAAGCAGTCGCAGAAGTAGCCAAGATTACCAACTCTAAAACCAGTCTCCAACGGTTTCACTGCAATGGCGAAGGGTTAATTCATAAGTTCACGAACTTTGAAGTGTCTATGCTATCATGATGTACTATCTCTTCAGTATTCGTGTCCATATTGAAACGATGAATCTTAGAACAGTATGAGCGTAGATTTTTCTAATCCTTCCCACTGCTGTCTGCGTAACAATAAAGCAGTCAGGGACTGTACTTTTAAGATTTTGCAGTTGACATCCAGGCATGGAATTTTAGATGGGGTCGATACCTAGTACATACCTGTAATTACTTTCTGAAAATTCCATGTGCTTAGAGTTTACACCTTTAGAGTTTCGGCAGATCCTGTAGTAGATGAATTTGTTGAATTCGATCCGAGTAATCATGTAGTTTGATGTACAAACATGTGCGTGATGCTGAGCTGTCCTTGTAACGCCATTTTGCGCATTCTTGAATTACAAACTTTGTAACCTGTTTAGTGCACAAAAGAATACTTGTCTCGTGTTGGTTCATCCATGTCCATGGACCTTGACGATGTCTATGCTTTTCTTCGACAACAGTTGGCAGACTGGCGTCTTTCAACTCAACTGCAGAATAGCTCCTGGATGCTGTTCACAGGACGTGAATAGGTAGCTAGCAACTCTCACATGTTCATTTGATTTTAGGAATTTTTCTATTTTAGAAGTACATTATAAGTAGGCCCAATGGACTCTCTTCGGCCAAGGGCCCTTTGGTCTCTGCTCCCCTCGGCCACGGGTGCCGATTTTCTCGGTAGGCCGCAGGCGCGGGCACATCAAACTATTTGTTAAGATTACCCGAGATCAATTCATACAATGAAGAAGAACAATTACCATGGTCCCGTTTTAGGGGATGTTTGGCCCCAGCCCAATTGACTGGGTCCATCGCCTTTCACCAAGCTGAGTTGTAATTGCTTTCTCGTGTACCCATTCCCTTCGTCCATCACTAAATCATGCCTCGATCCATCTTTTTCATGCGGTTCAGGATTGTGCATGTGAACAAATCAGAAACGGAATGCCGTATATTGATAGTTGTCACTTCTGGAAACACCATGTAAACCCTATTTGACCTTTTGAACTACTTCTACATTACTACTTAGTAGTCGTCAGAGAAGGATGCCAATGGAGAATCTCTTAAAGAACACCGACTTGAATAAGGGGGTCACTTTTGGGTTCGTTTGTTTTTTAGAGATAGCTTGTTAGGGGGGAGAAAAGTTGTATTCTTCACATCCTCTCCATATGTCTATAAATAATTCAAGCATAGTTTAAACTTTTTCATGAAACAGAGGTGTCTTAAGATTGGGACACGATAGTTATTGAGATCCTATATTATAACAAGGCTTCCATGTAATCCATTGCCAACATGGCAACAATATTGAGGCAGTTTTGAATTTTGTTGAATTCTCTTACTGATCCCCCTTTTTGCACTGTTCCTTTTCCATGTTAAACTATTCAAATTAGAAATGAACTGCAGGGAAGAAAATGGTTGAGGATAGATGTCTTTTGAAAGCATATGATGGGCGTTGGATGCTGTTTAGTAAGTCCAAAATTTGATAGGATGGACATGGTCAATCATGTTTTCTATCTTGCACAATTGATAATTGATTGTGACTTTCTGTTTAAAGTTGATAAACTTCTACTAAGTCATGTGCAACTTTAGTAATGCATCATATTTTAAGAAAATTGGTAATTTACTCGACCTATTGTATGTGTCACAATTTCAAATCAATGCTTGACTAAGGAATAGAATACCTTGGTTTAAAAAAAAACATTGTATTAAGTGTCACAATAAATTTCTATTTTTTTTTGTCTAAGTTATAAAATTACAATATGATAATTCATCTTAAAAAAAACTAGTTGAACCTATATTGTTGCTACAAAAAATATGTAAAAAATTAGTTAATTTTTTTCAAAGAATTACTTTTAAAGTTTAATCATAAGAAAGCAAAAATTGTGCTAAGTCATTCAACCATGTGTTTTATAAAGAGATTTATATATAGATGGTTGTTGCCTAGAAATCAATGTTTATCTAAAAATCAACAAAAGTGCAAGTCACAAAGCCAAAGAGAGTTTAAACTGCAAGTACAAGCAAGATTAGAGTCAAAGCTAGGGAGACACCATAATTAGTAAACAAATTGTAAAGAATGTAATTGCCAAGATAGACAATGGAAAAAAGCCTCATCATTGTGTACTTTACTAAAAGAACCTCCCCTCCAGCAACAACTATTCCAATGCATTATGCACATGGCTTATTATGATAATATCTTTGATTAAATCTCAATTATGTATATCAATAAATAAATAAAATTTCATATTTATGTTCTTTTTTCTTACACTAGCCAAAAGTTCATGCTGAAAAAAAGATTGTCACACAAAACATGTACAAGAGTCGTATTCTTTCTAAACATTTTGAATGAAAAGAATGAATACCTAAATATTTTATTTAATTTTTAAATTAATTTTCACTCAACATTTCTATTGCATTTGATTACCATATCCACTCTTACACCTTAGAAAACCTACTAAATCCTAATTATTCCACACCACCATCCTTAAACATGTACACAAAGAAATGTGTGGAGTTGGAATAAGGTGGGGATGGTAGAAAAGAACAAGTTTGGGAATGGTATTGAAGACAAGAGACATGCACAAATAGATTATGAGATGGATTGGGAGGTGTGGCTTTAACAAGTATCTATATAAATAAATATATATATCATAAATAGATAGATTGATAGATAGATAATGAGATAGCTATAAGAAAAACTTTATTATAATTTAACATAAAATATACTTTGTCTAATTTGAAAGTTTTATTCATTTATTTTTTAATTTTATGTTAAATTATAATAAAGTTTTTTTTTATAGCTATCTCATTATCTATCTATCAATCTATCTATCTATTTGTACTTATCTTCACAAGAAATAGTAATGTTGCACATTAAGCCCAAGCATATTAACTTAGGTTTAATTCTATCTATATAATTATTTTGATTTGATACTACAAGTGTGCATACTTCTACCAATTTCAACATATCAAATATTTAAGATAGATAGAAGTGATAGAATATATCTATTATTAAAATTAAAATTATAAAATAAATAAAAATATGTATGATTAAAAAAATAACATAAAATTAAAAAAAAATATTAATAATAGATCTACTTTAATCGCAAGAGAAAATAAAATTTAACTTAATTTTTATCTAATCTACTATAAAAATCATGAGATTATTTGGTTGTCGATTTAATTGACTTATTAGTAGTATTGTTTTTGTTCAATTACATATTTTAAATTATTTAAGATATACTAAATATCTTTTCTTATAAAAGCTTATTAATTTTATTTTATAAAATAATAATAAATAAAAAGAAATTAAATTAATAGATATATAGAAAACATACTATATATATAATACTTTAAAATTGGTTTAAGTTTATTTAATATAATAATAGGATTTATAACTATTTTTGAAAATAATTAAGCTGATTTAATATGATTTAGATAAATCAATATAAATATATTAATTTTAAATGAAATTGAATTATCAACCACTATAACCATAAAATTTTGCTTAATATATTACAATCTAATGTATGATTCAAAGACTCATATCAATTAATAAAAAATATTATAAAATTTATAAAATAAGAAAGTTCAAATCATAAGCTAAACATTTTAAAAATTATTTTGAGCTAATATTTTAAAAAAATAAATTTAAAAGACAAAAATAGTATGAATAAAAAAATATATAAAATTTATACTTTAAGCCAAAGAAACACTTATACTTCTTATAAAAGTAAAAATATCTAAAAATGTCTAAAAATATTTTAAAAAATAAAAAATACACACAATTATTTTAACATTTGAACTATTTTAATAATATTTCTTTTGAACATTTATTGTCATTTGGAATACGAAATTATTATGTTAATACTTTTATCATCAATTATTATTACACATGTAGTATAAGAAAATATCATAATACTACTTTCTTAGAATATCTTGATTGAAAATTTTCAATTATTCATTGACTTGTAATTTTTTTTAAATCTCATTCAAAATCCTTTATCTATAGAAAAACTTAATTTTTGCAATTTATAATATTTTGATATTTCTTTCTTGTATTTTCTAAAACTTTGGCTTATTTTATAATATTTTATATCTTGGTTTTAATTCCTATTCTATTCATTTATTTGATTTATTTATATACCATATTAATCAATCTTAATTAATTTGTAACTTTAATGTGTTATTTTTGCCATATTATATTCTATTTGTAAGTTTTTCTATAAAATATTTTAATTATTTTTAGTTTGTCATTAAAAATTAGATTTCTATTAAAAATACAAATATTTATATGGCAATTGAAATAACTTTTCAAGTTCTTAAGCTACTAAAATAATTGTGTTTGTGAAATTTATTTAATTATTTATTGGGTTCAAAAAATATTAAAAGTTATTATTATTATTATTATTTTTTAGATTAATATTAGAAATAAATATGGGGCTAATAAACTTGCCGAAAAGCATCAAAGTACACTTTTTAGTCAATTTAAGTCATGTGGAGATCACATAGGGTGGAGCAATATGAATTCGAGATGTTGGATTAATATTTTTTTGATTAATTTTTAACTATTTAATTTAATTTTTAATCATTATAATTTTAAAAATATATATATTTTAATTTTATTTATAATATATATATATATATATATATATTTTAAATTATCTTTTAAATACTAATAATATTTTTATAACTTATGTAAATATATTGTTTGCTCTTGACTTGACAATCTTGTTAAGTTAAGTCTTGTGTGTGATTCTAGAGAATAAAAGCTTGTGTCATAAGGGTTTGCTTGGCTATGGTGATTTAGACAATTTAGTAAAGCTTTAGGATTTTTTAAACTTACTCTTGTATCCTTGCATTTGCCTTTTGTGGTGGGCCAGATAACTTGACCTATTTGTATGTAGATTCATCATCTTTCCTTAGAGTGTGTTGATTTTTTTATTTATATTTAGTTTAGAATTCATACTTTATGATTAATTTATGGCACAACAAAGTTATTGAATAGAATTTTTGAATATCCAAACATGTTGAGTAGGTAGCAAGTTTTGGTTGTAATAGTATCAACAATACTTTCTCTCTTTATTATATATATATATATATATATATATATACAACAAGTAGAGACATATATTAAGACAAAAATTTCAAAAAAATAATGCACCTTTGTATTACTAAAAGAGATAAAGTCAAAAAAATAAAAATAAAACAAATACAAAATGAATTTAAATAACCATTGCTTAACAAAGATATTATTTATTTAACACACTCTACTTACTTTTGGTTACTTCTATTTGCTAAAGTAATTTATGCATCTGTGACAAAAAAATGTTAAACACCACACTTAATTCTTAATATTTTATCTATTGTTCAAAATAAATTAATATTTTAAATAAGCTTAATATTTTAAGAAATTTTATATTTTATGTATTTTTTAGTATTATATTGTAATTTTTTGATAGTTAAAATTTGTGACGAGAAGTTTAAATCTATTGCTTATCTGATTTATTATATTTTATTTTTCAAATTTAATATTATAATTATGTATTATCTACAAGATCTTTTATATATATATATATATATATATATATATATATATTTTTTTTTTAAAAAAAATAAAAATTTCAAATAATACATCATTTTCTGATTTACTCTTAGATATTTTTAGATTATTTATTTTAAACACACTAGATATTTTACATAGAGGTTTTATTTTTAATGTGCTTCTTAAGAATGCTAATTGATATAAGAAAAAAAATCTTGTATTTTATAGTCTTTTAAAATAATTTATTTTACCTTGTACATGAAATTGAATTAGATACTATTAGCTCATTAGTTAATTAATTTTTAAAATTTAAAATTTTATATATTTTTAAATTTCTAATAATTAACTTTTCATATTATTAGTAATTTAGATTGAGCTTTTATCCTAATTTAGGTACATCTAAAATAATTGATACATCTTAAATAACATGAGTATGTTTGATATTTTTAATCTTTAATTTCTTAATTTTTTTAATCTTTAATATTTTAATTTAAATCAAAATTTAAAAATAAATATTTTATTTTTTACTTTTACTTTTACTTATTTTGATGTACATAAATATTTCATTAATTTTTGGTTGGTAGTAATAGTAGTTTTTGGTTTTTTTAATTACATCTTGATTTTTTTCTATATACAAATGTTATTGCAACAAATTCGATTTGATTTAGAAATGTTTTGTTTAAGAAACTATTAATATTCAAATTTATTGTAAGAAACCAGTTATTTTAATTAATTTAACTTATAGCAATGGTATTTCTTAAAGTTTTATTTAAGACTATATCTTGCAATTAAATATATTTTATCAATTGATTTGTTGTAATCTTATTAATATTTCTTAAAAAAAAATTAATAGTTATAAAATTATATATTTATAATAATATATTTTTTAATTTAATTTTTTAATTTTTTAAAACATTAATGTTATTATAAATCTTGATTCTTTACTTTTTCTAGATTGCAATTGTTATTGCCTTTAAATCTTGTATTGTCTTTTTTTTTAAGTGTCTTATATATTTGATTTCAAGCTCTAATCTTTTTTTCCTAATTCTCATTTTATTTAAATAATTTTATTTTGAATTTTGAATTTAATAATTTCATTAAACTCAATATCTAATATGTTAACGGTTTTAAGTTTGATAGATTTAAACATGATAAATCCAAAACACCAAAGTTACATATTGCCTATTATATGAGTTTAATTTGGAATTTTAGTTCTTATACAAAATGCACAAGTGCTTTAAAATTAATCAATTTATTTTAAAAAATTATAAATAAAGTGATTTGACTCAATGGTGTATATCAATTCTTAAAATCATTGTATTTTGTGATTAAAGTTATAAATAATGGTCATCTTATTTTCAATATTGTTAGTTGTAGTCTATGAATTAAAATGTTAGGAAACAATAGTTTATCCCAACCTTATTTATATCTAATTTTAAGTTTTAAAATTTATAACTTTCTTTGATAGAATTAATTTTGTAAGATATTCAAATTTATTTATTTTACTTATTTATGTAGATTTTACAATATATAGTGTATACACTATATACTTAAAAATTAAAGAAGTGACAACATACAATTTTTAAAAGTCTATCAACTATATTACACAACACAATTATATTTTTAATTAAAAAGTAGTTATTTTTCATCTTATTTAATAGATATGTGGTAGTCATAATTAACATTTTTTTGCATATTTTTGATTGGTATTATAGTCAAATATTATGAATATTGCAAAGAAACAAGCATGTTATTCTATTTAAAAGATGTTGTTACATGATATATAAATGAATAATTTTTTTCTTTTTTTTGAACTTAAGTCTTTTATCCAATTACAACTTTGGCTTAAAGATGGATCTATAGGCATATGCTAAAATTGATCAAAAATAAAACATACATCAAAATAATTTTATTAAATCATAATCATAATATATATATATATATATATATATATATATAAGAGAAGTTTTCTATATGTGCACTACATGGTTGGCATGTACAACAAGCTACAAATACGTGCAATACATGGCTAACTTATTAGCAAAGTTTTCAACCTATCAATTACATGCTAGCACATATGAAGGTGAAATCACCTCTATAAAACTTCTCTATAAGATATTATCAAATTTATCTACTTTGACCTATACTGATCTATTTATATTATCTAAATAATTATTAAAGTAACTATGTATGTTTGTGACATAATTATTTTTTTCAATCAAAGAATGCATATATTTTTGGTATACCTTCCATAATTATATAACCAACTCTATTCATCTATCTATTTATCTTTTTAAAATATTAATCCATTAATATTGACCTCATAAATATTATATTTGCTTGTCTATAAAATTTATATGATTTTCATAAGTATAAAATAGATGTTATTCATTTTAGAAAAATTTAATTTTTTTATATCTCTTAATTTTATAAATAGATAAAATTTGTATATTAAAATTTTAATTCTAATTATTTCTTATTTTTAAAACTTTGAATACGTTTTTAATTTTATTTAATTTATAAATTACATCATTTATATTTAATTTTAATATTAAAATGCTTTAGTTTTTTAAATTACTATTAATTTATTTTGATTTCTTTAATCTCTATTAGCAAATATAAAGAATAGAATAATATTAAATTAAAATAGATATAATAAATTATTTATTTTTAAGCTAATTTATTATATATAGAAAGTACTTTTTTATATTTTCTTAGCTTGATCATTACAATGATTATCTTGGTATAAGAAATTTTATAGTTGACTTTACTAAGGATATAATTATAATTAATCATAATTTCTTTTAATATTTATTTTTATTTTGACCGTAAATAAAAAATTTCATGAAAATTTTGTATGATAATTAAATAAAAATTTGCATTATTTATTAATCATCACTACCATCCTTAAGGATTTTATTTTGCCAATAGTTAAAAAATTTAAATCCAAATACTATTGTAAATTTATAATATGTATATCATTTATGTATTTTTATATAAATAAGTTAATAATATTTTTTAAAAAATACTTCTTAGTTAAATTTTTAATTAATAAATTAGTATTCTCTATTTAAATTTTTGATATAATATTGAAACTTAAGATTTTTAAAAAATACAGTAGGTTCTAAAATTACATAAATAAGAGAATTTATTTTCATATTGAATAAAAATTAAATAAATAAATATATATATATATATATATATATATACATTTTATCTTCATAAATTATTCTTTAAATACTCTGTATCTAAAAGATATTTTACAAAGTATATAAATTTTTATATTGAATAATTATAATAGTAATTTCACTCATTTTTATTGTTTTTTTTTAAAGCCCATGAAATAAATTCTTTATACACGATTTAAAGAAATTGTGTAACTTTTTAAGGTTATCAATCTTGTACTGATTCTAAATTTGGTTTTTAGCCAATCAATCTTTTCTACATTACTTGCTAGTTGATCATATCATTTATATTAAAGTTTTATTTCTATTTTTTAATTTTTTTTTAATTGTACCAGAAATAAATAAGTATACACCTATCCCCTTTTTAAATCGTCATTATCAAAGATAGTGCTAACGTATTAATACCATATTCTTGTTGTTTGCTTGACACTACAAAATGGTGTCTTTTAAAATTTATGTACAAGATCTTGGGTTTTTTGAATTTTTTTTGTCAGATTACTTCATCTTTTTCATATATTCAAATATATTAATAATTTATTAAAATTTTGATATTTATTTGATGTGTTTGAAAGCCTATTTTTGCTTCATTTGTAATAACAATAACATGAGTATTATATTTTTAAAAAAATATTTAAATAATTATGTGTGTATCTATATTTTAATATATATATATACATATATACTTATATTTAATTATTTATATTGAAAAATTAAAAATATATTTTCTTGCGGTAAAATACACTATTAAATGAAATCTTACAAAACATATCACTCATTTGCAACAAAAGCCTAATTTTAAAAAATAGTAATAATAATATTTTTCTAATATGAATTTATGTTTTTTTTTAAGAAATTATCTAACTTGTTTTCAATCATATAATGTATGGTCTTATTTGATATCTATGCATTAGCAGAAACATTTACATTGACATCTTATTATGCTACCAACATTTAAGAAGAAATTTTATATTTTAGTTATTATGGAGAATTTTAACACATAAAAATATTATTATTTTAATACTAGAATTTTATTCTTTTCGTTATTTTGATATGTATTCTTGATCTTTGAAAGTTATAGAAATAAAATCTTTGTCATATTGTGCTTTGAAGCTATTTTTCTCTTTATCTTACTTTTTAGATTAGTAATTTGTTTTAAAGAACTAAAAAAATAAGAATTGAGAGGTTTGTACAAAAATATTCTATTTTTATTATAGAAATATTGTTATAAATGCTCACAATTACTTATGTGCATTAAAAATATTTATACCTTGAGTTCATAATTGTTAATGTTTTTATATGTTTATTTATAAGCCTTGAATTTTTTTAATACCTTAAATATATATTCTTAGTCCTACTTATATTAGTTTTATCTTTTCATATAAATAAAATTATATACAAATAGAATATATTTAAATACATAATACATGATAATTTTTTATTTTATAATTTCATAATTATCTTAGATGTATCAATAATTAGAATAAATTATTACATTTGTATTTTATGTATAAATATATGTATATTTTTTAAATACTTTTACTTTCTAGGAATTCGTAATCATTTCGATAAACTTGCTTTCTATGTTGATGTTATTACTTTTCTATATTTCTCAGTTTTAATGAAAATATAATCAAAATTAGAACTTTTTAATAAAAGAAAAGTTTTCATATTATTAGATTGGTCAAAACGGTTGTTGTTATTTTCATTTTGAAAAAAAATTCAAAAAATTCAACTGAGATTATTTTCATTCACTTGATTTATCTATAATTTACTCTTATAGGAATATAATTTTTATTTTTTTTTAATATTTTGAGATATATATATATATATATATATATATATATATTCTAAATCAATATAAGAATTGTGTGATCTTACCAATGATAATATTATTGTATTTTGTTTTGGAGACTTATTTATATTCTACAGTTAGCTTGCAAGATTATTAATATAATTAATATTTATTATAGATTTACCATAAAAATATGACTTTATGTACTATCTAGAATTTTGTAGAAAATATCAATATCTTTTAGATTGTGTATCAATATCTCCAAATTGTTATAAACCTCCAAAAACTTCCAAGTTTATTATTAATAATCTTCTGTAATATTTTACAAAATATTATTAATAATCTTCTATAAGCTTTTGTAATAGTTTCTATAGGATTTAGATACTATCTTGTATATCAAAAGAGAAGAATAGATGTATGGCATTTTTTTAAATTTAGGTTTTGAAGCAATTTATATGTTATATTTTTTTAATCTTTTTTAATTTTTATCTTAATTCAATAATTAAAAAAATATTGATAGCTTGATGTCTTGCCTTTATATCTTTAATAGTGTTTAATTTGAATTATGAAAAATTTTGTCCAAAATTGCATTCACTCGGTTTAAAATACTCTTGAGGAGAATTTCTACAACCTCAGGCAATTACTTAGCATTTACAATAGAATTCTGAAGTAATCTTTAGAAATAATAAGAAAAATAGTATTGCAAAAATTTATAGTTTTATCAATCATATCCAATTGTGTTTTTTTTGGTACTTTTTCCTCGGATTTAGATTCTATATGCATTTACCACAAATTATATAACAAATATTTTTTCCATTATCTTAGTTTTATCAATTATTTGTAACTTTACACACAAAGTTTTGTGATAATTTTTACTAAAAAGTTATTGAGGGTTTCACAGAGAATCATGTCATAAGATAAATATCTCTTCAATATCTAATTTCCTAGTTTTTAAATATATGATGTTTTTGAAGTTAACTTTATACTATACATTTTTGACACAAATTTCTAAGTTTATTTGAAAACCATATCTTTGAGATGCACCCTATGGAAATTATAGATGATAAAAATTATTCATGCCATTTAGGAAAAAAATAGATTCTATCTTATTGTTTCTATTTAAGATTTTTAGACTTATTTCTCAAAATATCAAGCCAATTTAAGGAGGATTGCCAATTTTAACCAATTAAAATGTTTAAAAATTATATCTTCTCACCTTGCTGAGGTATGAAGTGCCTTGTAAATGATATTGACTATATTATTATTGCAACTTATTTTCTAAAATTTTAGAAAACATAACTACAAGAACTGTATATAATAAAAAATTATCTGATTTCTATCCTAGATTGATCATTGAAATTACTATACGAATATTTATTTACACTTTAAAGAATTTTAAATGAAAAATAACAACCAAGGCTTTACATACACACATGTGTTAAATAATTCTTGATTATATTTTTAAATTTAAATTAAAATTATTATAATGAATATTATTATTTTATAATACCAACAACTCTATTTAATGACTTTATGCCAAAGTCCATTAGTTTTTAAAAATTATATTCACATTATGGTGATCATCTTCTACAAAGGATGAAACTACAATCTACTAGTTCATTAGAGACAAGTCTTTCTAATAACAAATATATACACCTTTTTCATTGTTGTCTTTGAATTGTCTATAACTAAAAATAAGAAAGTATAATTTTTGGAGGCATACTTCAAGTGAAACCTGTGACTTTTTAAACCTACTACTTACATTCTCAATCAATATTCTTTGAAAATCATGCCCATCTTCAGCCTTTCCCACCAGACAATTAGATTCTTCTAAAAACAAATACTATATTGATACCGTCTCATTGACTACTCTATTCTTCTATCATTTTTCTCCCACCCATTCCAATGTTAGACCCTACCATTTTGCAAATTTGGATCCACCATTGCTTGCAATTAAAACTTCTAAACAAAACATTTGCCAATTCTTTTGGGAACAAATTCAAAACATTACCACATGGAATGTTGCGAAAGTCCTAATCCATCCAAGATGGATTGAACAACGAGTACTCCTTAAAAAACATTTTTAATACCCTGCGACCCACAACCCTAATCTAATGCTTCCTTACAAACTGTCTGTAAAAGGATGTTGAATGGGTCAAAGCACCCTCATGTGAAGTCCATGCTTTTGTCCTCTTCTGCCAGGGTTATCTCCAGGAAATGCTGAGGATGACTAAGAAATGGCCCAAGTGGAGAATTGGAGGTGGTCCTGCTAAGGATCTGATTTCTTACCATATATTTGATTCAAAAGTGGATTTTTTTATTCTATTTTAAAAAATTATTTTACCGACGTATCGCGCTTAGCATGTTCTGACATTTTCTACGCTTTCCGTAATTAGTTGATGTTTGTGGTGGCACATTTGTCAAGTTGAAATCATCTCACAAATTGCTGGAGTCTTCACATCCGACTGTTATTTTGAGTTCAAATTATCAGTGGTAACCTTTCAATTCACTTTCCTAGTCACCACATTCGTGTATCCTACCTATATATATATATATATAAATAATTTCATAGGCGGTACTGCTTCTCAGTGTGCATAATAAAAGCTCATGGGAGGTGCGTACATTGTGCAGTTTCTTAGTTTTTCTGTCTCAAATTTGTTGGACTGGCCTTCAAGCTTGCCGAGGGAGTTGTAGCTGTGCTTTGATTTCTGAGATATGCTAATATCTTCATTCTGTGACAAGTTGCAGCGTAGTGTTTGTTTCGGGAAGCATCCACTGTGTCGATGGAGCTGTTATTAAAGGTTGCAGAGATGGCACAGGTAAGAAGATAACCCGGACTTGTGTCATTCGGGGCAGCAATCAATAAGATCCAGTTGGGTGGCATGTTTGCTGCTGCTGCTTTCTAGTTGAATTCATAGAGTATAGTTTGATTCTGCACTGTCGGTATGCGAAATCGTCTCTGTTGTATGTATTTGTAGGCCTGAATAACAGCACCTTGGTGTTTGTTTGCTTCAGAACCAACAAGAAGGTACAGTGGGTACTTGAATATTTGATCGGATATGACGCTGTAGCCTTTTTGAGTGACTAGAATGTGCCATGATGATTCGATCACTCCAAAGCCGCGGAGCTCGATATTTGGCTCGAGTAGAAGGGGCGGAGTGCAACGCTCTTCGCAACTTTAGAACAAAACGTTTGCATTGAATATGCCTTGCTCGGAAAGGGATCACCACTGTGTTGTGAAGGGGCTTCGTTATGGGCTTCAATTGTCTTGTGGCGTTTTTGTCTAAGGAAAAACTGCATGAAGGTGGTTTGAAAATTTAGTCGAATTTAAGTGTCGATTGTCGGTAATTATGTCGGTAACCAGAAGTGTTAATCAATGACCATGATTGTGTGAGCAGTTTTTATTACCATCAATATCCTGAATTCGGTAGCTGGCTTCGTGATCTTTTCGACACTGGGATCAGTTTTTGGAGCTTCATTGCAATAATCTGATCTCGAACTGCTGGTAAATTTTACAACTTTGACTCTGTTTAGCAAGTTTTATGTCGTCTTGCCAGCACAGTATCACTTCTTCTATTGGATAAGTCTTTTAATGTAATAACCATTTAAATAGAACACCAAAGTTAATGAACAATTAGAGAATTTTTTTAAATGTCTCCTTGTTTGACCTTTGCATCATTCGGATCAGAGTTAAAGTCACTGATATAATTTGTTAAAGATGAACTCTTTATTTCAGAAAATAATATGAAAATGTTGGTTCATTTACAATGTTTTTGGAAGTGGTGAGATCATTGTTGGATCGAATAACTATAAGATAAAAATTAAAATTAAATATTTACCTCAAATTGTTATATATGTAATAATGGTGGTTAACAATTTAATAATTTGGCGAGAAGCGAAATTTGTCCAAAGGAAAAATATGGAGACATTTAGAGAACCACTCTTACATTAAAGTGGTTTTGCAACATTTTCTATGAAGTAGCTATAAATAAAAGAATGTGTAGAGAAACAAAACTTATAAGAAAAAATATTCTTGATATTTATAGCTAGAAGGAAACTCAACATGATAATAAGTAACTATTTAAAACATGATGTATAGATATTATTATGATTGCCAGGTTGTATTCTAAAGATTAAATGTAGAGCAAAAGAAATCATGTAATCTTCTCTGAATGTTTTGATTTATGATTTGGATAATCTTCTACAGCTTCAATCTTCTACTACTGGTTGTAGTTTTAGAATAGTCTTTTAGTAATATTTTAACATACAAAAGAGATATGCTCATTTAAAGGAATGTGTTTGAAAATTTGTAACGGAAAATAAAAGCTCATAAAACATTAATTAAGCAACAGGATTGATGTAATTGATTCAATTAAATATATTTCTTTACTAAAGAAGACCAATCAAAAACCTATATAAGTATATGAATCAATAAGACTAAAGGCTACAAGTTTAGACTTTATGTTGTATTTTATTAAAATCGACTAAATTTTAAAAAATGAATATTTTGAATACATATCAATAGATGAGATAGTGGTTAAACCAACCATTGTTCGAATTTAAATTTCACTCAAGTTTCATACAATTAGAGATAAAATAATAACATGGTGATTAATAAATGCTGATTTATAATATTCCAAGTAAGAGGATTGTTAAATTGTAAGTATTGTAGTTTGACAATTGAACACATATATACAAGAATATATACTGTACACACATAAAGTTGATTAAGAAAATAACTAGGTAATAAAAATTAAAATATATTTAATATATTATCTTTTAATGCAGGCTAGTAATAAGTTTCTAAATTTCAAAAAACATCAAGAATAAAATTAATGAATTTATTTTAAAAAAATAAAATTTAGAATTATTTATAAAAGTTTGTACCAATTATATATAAGGTGAAGCTTCGTACAAACCTTTATAAATATGATAACAATTTATTTCATTGATTAAAAATAATAGTATGAGATTGATTTCATTGAAAAATAATATTTTTTCATTACATGATTATGTAAGACTTGAAATATAACAAACCATTAGAGTAAGTTAAGAATTTTAAATCTCAAGAAATATCACTTCAATTAATTTATAAAGAAGAAACATTTGATTCTACAAATAAATGTAACAGAATTCCTAATTGAATTACAAGAGTAATTATTTTTTACTAATAAATTAAATAAGTTAGAGTTACAAATATTTATGATTTTTTAGACATCATATTTTTAAAAATGAAAACTTTATTTTATTTTATTTTAAAGTTAAGTATAAATACTTTAAGTAGTATATATGCTAATCATATACATACTCTTAATATCAGTCTTGTCATAATAATCAATATTGAAAAATATATGATATATAATTCTTTTATTATTTAAAATTTAAATATATAATTTAATAAATACATACTTTTTAAAATTTTATAAGATGATTTATATGCAAAGAGACTTTGCTTCACTAATTCAATAGTAATTTCAGTGATGTTATAATATAAAGGTTAAATTAACTTATTCCTATCTATTAAGTTTTATAGAATACCGAAATTTAAATATTAAGTATTATATATAATTTTAATAATTAATTTCACTTATAAATTTTGATTTAAAAAAAAATTAGTAACATAATTGAATCATAAGACTAATAGAATTCAATAAGACTAATGAATCATAAGACTAAATCACAACTACATAGAAGCCACTATTTTACTAAATTTTTCAATTTTTATAGGGTAATTATTTTCTTTATGCCACTTATACAATATTTGAAGAAAGATCTTCTAAAAGTTTTTAAAATTTAGGAACCGAAATATTTTCAAAGGACAAAAAATGATGTGAGAGAATATTAATTATAAAATTTGTTTAAATTTATAATAAACATAAAATATACTATCTAATATAAAACTATTAATAAAATAAATTCTAATATTTTCTAAAATTTTGAAATGAACTAAAAGTGTGAATTTATAATTTTAATTTTAAAAAAGATTAAAAAATTATTTAAATTAATATAGCATATATAAATATCTAATATTTATACTAATATAGTATATATAAATTTCTTTTAAGGTATAAGGTGCATGTTGAATTCAAATTTCTTTCTAAGATATTAGATGCATGTTATTTTTTATTTTATTTTTATTTTATTTTTAAGACAATAGATGCATGTTGAATTTTAATTTGTTTTTAAGGTACTTAATAATATAAATGTTGTAAGAATGTATTACAACATTCTTAACTTCTTAAAGAATTTTTAAGGAGGCTTATTTATTCTTATTTTTTACCTTTGTTTTTTTATAATACAAAAAATTGACCTATTTTTTGGTCCCTTGCTTCATATACTTTATCCTACTTCCTCTTTTAGATCTTTTTAGCTTTTTATATCCTTCCATTATTACATTTCAAAACGTGCTTGAGGAACAAAAGATCAAATAATTCATTGATTTTTTAATCATGGAAAATATTTGATTTAATTCTTATTATTCTTTTAAATTCTTAAGAAATAAAAATTTAAACAATAATTTTTTTCTTTGTTAACATTACATTCATGTTCTATTTGTTTAAATATTTATTAGATTAAATATTGTCAAGGATAAGAATTTGATGAAGGCAAATAAATAAGTGAGACTTTTTTCAAAAAAAGATGATAAATATATATATATATATATATATATATATATATATAAAAGAAACTAAAATGACTATTTTCAAAAGTCAAAAAAACTAATGACTCTTAAAACTAGATTAGAAACAAGAAAAAAATTCATAAGAGTGAAAAACACTTTACTTTTGTTTTTACATTATTAATTACTTAAGAGATATGTGGCAATGCTTTATAAGACCTATAATAAGTGTCTAATTTGTAAAACATATGTCTTAATTTGTATTGAGCATACATATAAGCTAACAATATAGCATACATATAAGCTAACAATATAGCATACATACAAGCTAACAATATAGCATACATATAAGAAACTTACCTTGGTAATTACATGTTGATGAAGTTTAAGATGCAACACATTATATTGGCCACATATTCTAATCATTGTTTCCTTTGAAGGTAGTTGATAGGTTCTTTTAGCCATCAATAATATTTTATTTTAGGGTGAAAAGATTATCCTATTATTTGATCATTGTTGAAGCCTTCATAACTTCTTTCAAACAAAATACTTGTTATACCATCAAGAATTATTCCTACTTATAATAAAATCACCAAATTAAAGATATAATGCATTAGATATTATGTATCTTGTAATTTATTCAAAAGAAAACATGACATTTATAAATATCTTCATCACAATTACGTCTTCTTGAAGGCTATGATAATCATAATGTCTCATTTGATAAGTCAATAAATGATGGTTCTTGAATTGAATATACTAGTTGTAGATTTTCTATTTTTTTAGTGTCACAAAATACAAAGAATTCACAATAAAAGATAAAAGATAGAATGCAATCTCCATTGAACATTGCAAAAAATTACTTGATTCTTCATCTTTATTTTAATAGATGTTGTTGATAATTTTTTTTAATCTTCTCTATTGCATTTGTAAGATTTTTTGCTGACTTCTATATATGTTCACTAATATCGTATCTATGCCAATGAGTAAGATATTCCAACCTATTTTAGTGCTTCTTTGAGTCTAATCTTTCTTCCACATCAAACTCTTGATTATTATCCACTTCTATAGGAGGTAGTAGCATTTGTTTTCTTCCTCAAATATTTTTTGTCCTATATGGCTCAAGAAAAGACATATAAAATATAAAATAGATCTTCATTGACTCTAGTAGATGTAATTAATAAGCAAGTAGATTGACTTATTCACATATAAGAAATAATACAAGTTTGTAGTAATCCAATTTGTCACAAGAGCAAATAGTCTTGATATTATGAGAAAGTAATTATATCTTATTGTTAATATAGAATTAAGGTTTTTCCTTGTAATAGAAATCCATGTTGATTTTTTGTCATTCTTGAGCTTCATTTAGATGTGCCTTCATTATTATATATAGTTTAGATAAATAATTTGCTAATTTTTTTGTTACAAGATTATCAAGTTTTGAAAAGTCAAAAATATCAAGTTATAGATGATAACCATAATTAACAAAGAAAGGTATTTGTTGAGTAAAAAAATATATTATGTTATTATAAAAAAATCTGCCCATGGCAAAAGAATTGTTCAATCATCTTGTTGATAGTGGATGATACACTTCCAATTTTTCTTGAAAACTTGATTTACATGCTTTGTTTGTCTATCAATTTGAGGATAGAAAGTCAAAAATAGTTTTATATCTAACTTTAAAAACTTAAAAAAAAATCTCTAAAATCTTAATATAAATTGATTTTTTCTATTTAATATGATATCTTTAGATAATCCATGATAGTAATAGATGTTGTCAAGGAAAAACTTAATTGTTTCTTTACTTGGAAAAGATTTTATACATAGTAAAAAGTGTGCCATCTTGATTAAAGAATCTATTATCACAAATATAGAGATATAGAAATTTGAGACTAAAAAATCTATGATAAAATCTATAGAAATGAAAGACCATAGTTGTTTTAAAATAAGAAATATCTAAAAAAAGTATGTGAGGTAGATAATAAGGATTTTTTGATTTTAAAAAAATGTTACATGATTATACAAAATCTTTGAATGCTTTTTGTATTTGAAGCTACTAAAAATCTATAGATACTAATTCCAAAGTCTTGTTATATCCAAAATGTCATGTTTATTGAGAAGTCATAACAAATTTGAAAAACTTGTAATCATGTTTCACCTTCTAGAATATAAAAGTGATTCTCTAAATAGAGTAGATTATTCTTGAATTCAAACCTAGAAGTATCATGAGATTTTGAAGAATTTTCCTTACTATCACAAACGAGAGGATCTAAGGACATACTTGATTGAACTTGCTTAAGAAAAGTTGAATCAACAATTAATATTGATTTCATTACGCAAAGTTAAAATTGCTTTGGCTTTTAGAAAATTATTTGTTGTTGATAAAAAAAATGCATCTTCTTCTATTGATGCAAGATAAGATCATCTAAAAAGAGAATTTAACAAATCTTATTGATTCTTATTCAATAAGTAATCTTGAATTCAAATCTTGATAAAGACATGCTCCAATGGGCTTTGTGACAATTCAAAATATATGTTGATATAAAATATTCAAGGTTCTTATAATTTTTATATATAATGACTTAATTAAAAGTTCCTTCTAAATAATGGTGCTATTTTTGAAATGAATCCACAATTGTAAGATTTTTTTTGTTGTACATCTTATACTTGATTTTAGCTATTGAATTTTTTTTAAATAAAAAACTACTAAGTGAAGTAAGAAAAAAATTGAGAAGAGTGAAGAAGACTTTATTATTGTTTCTATATATATTATCTATCTAAGAATTATGTGGCAATGTTCTAGAGGATTTCCAACATGTGTTTAATTTGTAAGACACATATCTTAACTTGCAAAGCAAGTTTTTTATATGTACTCCATATCATTAGCTTATATCACAAGTTACCAATACATGCAATATATGGCTAATTTATTGGTCAAGTTTTTAATCTATCAATTATCTATAAACATGTACAAAAGTGAAACCATGGTAATAAAGCTTCTTTACAAGATATTATGAAATTAATCTATTTTTATCTACTTCTATCTATTTATATTACCTAGATAACTATTAGAATAAATTTATATTTTTGTGACAAATATTCACTAAATTTCATGATTTAGATAATAATTATTTAAAAATGCATATGTAAATGTATGTCATGTGATAGGCATTAAATGTCAAATTAAATAAAATAGATATAGTCTATTTTAGTTTAATGTATTTTTATCTATTTAGCATTTTGTGTTAGTTGACCTTATTAGTTTTGATTAAGATTAAAAATTTAGGTAAAAAAAATCCTCTTGACTTACATTCTTTTCAAATAAAAAAGTATTTTTAAATAAAAAAACTCATGGTTGTAAAAAAAATTCTTTATCCCTTATGTCTAATTATTTCAATTCCTCCTATCCAATACTAGAAGCTAGAATTATAATGATAGTATAATCTACAGGGTTGTATATTAATTCTATGATAAGTGCCATAAATTTTTCATCAAATTTGTGTTCTTTCAATTGATATCATCTTCTCTCCACTTAATCTAATCTTAACAATCATAAGATACAAAATCCTAACAAATTCTAAGAAAATCCTAATGGCTATTAACATATAAACAAATTCTATATGAACCTTGAGGTAGCCTACCCAAATCCAAAAAGAACTCCAATAACCCTCCAAAAAATAGTCAAAAATCCTACTTCTACCAAATCCTACCAAACTGTAATCCTAATCTTAGTAACTTATCTAAAACAATTATGATAATAAAATTTTAAAAAATAACATAAAAACAAAACAAAATCATAAACTAGATGTTCTTACCAATTCAGAAACACAAGCTTCAGTATTTTCTTTTTTCTTGTGTTGATATCAACCATTTACCTACACTGCACCTTGTCAAACTGGATCCCTTGGTTATGCCCTCCTTTCACTCCAGCAGCCGCTTCAGGCACCTCAATACTCCGATCTGGACAATTTATAACTTGTTGGAACCAGAATTCAAACCACTTCAGCAACAAAAACATTCACGGCAATCCAATGATTGAGCTCTCAGAACTGCTCCTCCGAAGTTACGTGATCCAAACTGCACAGGCAGTGGACCACTCAACCCTTGAATCGTTGCCAACAATTCCTCTTAGATCCGATCTCGATAATCCTAAGCTTGTCGGCCAGCTAACATGAAGCGGCTCTTACCTAAGGATTTCCCCTCCAAGATTCGCTCATCCAAAGGATTGATCGTAAAAATAATTCAAAGCCCTCCAACAATGAACCGACTCACAACCGATGGCTTATTCCAACTGTATTGGGCACTCGTACAAATCCTATCGAGGCTCTGCAGAACAACAAGCGGTGTTCACATCAAGGGCTCAGATCGCAATAAGCTCACGCAGCGATTCACGACATTAAAATCACAATAACTCCGCTCTCTTCTTGATAAGTTCTTCAACCTCTCCGCCGACCCACAAAACAATCTGCTGTTGAATGAGCTCCGTCGTGTTGCTGCTGTGGATGTCTACACCCTTGCTGTGCCATCGATACCCCTCATAGACCTCGTCCAGCGCTCTCCTGAGTCGTTGATACCCCTCACGGACCTGGTCGTCGTGCTGTGCTGGTTCTAGAGAGATGTGTGCTTTGAAGCACCCTTACAATCTTTTTTCATTACTAGTTTAACTCTGAAGAAAACAGCTCATCCTTGTCTGAAAAAAGCGCTTCCACGGTAACACCGTCATCTGCACCATCAGTTACCTCCTCCGAAGGCATCGTCTCATTCTGCCGTATGTGAGGTGACGAATTAACTTCACTGGATCATCGTTGATTTCGGATCCAGAACTGCACAAATGCAACATCCGCTCAGCGAACAACTTGAGAAAATGTTGAGTTCAAACCATGTGACAGAAAGAATCTGACACCATTTCGCTAGGTTCTACCGAAATTGAAAATGCACCTGTGGGTCCGCACTAACTTTGAACTCGATGATGCCCACCTTGATGGCCTTTCCAAACTCCTTCCAGAACTTGCCATGTTTGCCCGCCTCGCAGACTCGTGGCCTCTCAACTCACCTTTTTCGGCACAACTGAAAATTATTTGCAAATGTCGAGACCTTCAAGTAAATATCCAGACAGAAAATATCACTACCCGTGACATTCCAAAGCCTCAACATGCGTTGTGGACTACCCTGTCAATTTTTGTCATCAAAATTCTCATCTACATCTTCATCGAAAAATTACCAGATCTTTTCCGAAGCTCTACGGGCAAGCAAGTTCTTGATGGTTTTTGAGTCGCGTTGTTGCTGCAACATACCTCGAGATTCATTCACGATATGGAACTAATCGTGAGAAGCATGCTTGTGCTGCTTGGAGCTCCAACATGCCAAAGCAAATATAAATTCAAGGATACCTAAACCCCAACACGTAAACAATAACTGTACAGTTTGGCACAACAATAAACTTGCTCTCAGATAATAACAAGAGAGCCCAGTCATTCTCACAATGAAGAAGCTCCCAATCCTATTTGGTTTTTTTGACACGTTGTTTTCAATTCTGAAGACACATGGAACACACCAAAAGAAACCAAAAGAAAATCCTATCATTTCAGCAGCATGTCTACAACTGCTACAAAATGCACCCTAACGAATCAAGGAATTTTGCAAGCAGCTAAGCATATGTCAATTATAAGCAGCTAAGTTTATGTTTTCAAGATCAAAAAGGAATCCAGAAAGATCCATTTAACTTAAATCGGCAGGGTCATTCAATAAACTGAGATCAACAACGTTGCACTTTGTAGTTTTTTAGTGAGTGTAGACATTCTGTAAATCACCTGTTGCATTTCCATGTAGTACAACCATAACATAAATATCATCATTTCTTCCATACGATTACATAACATGAGAAAAACTCCTGCAAGTTATTTTAAAAGAAGCACAAATCACCAACAACTTGTAATTTGAGCATTTCTTAGGGTCTCACCTGAAGTTTTCCCATCCTCAAAGTTTGTGTCCTCAATCTCATTCTGTTTCTTCTCCTTGGTTTTTCCAACAGACACTTCAACATCATCCTCTTTGCCGGCCCACAAGTAAATAGAGAAGCTGACAAACTCTGACTACCTTTTCACTAATTCATGCACGACCAACATTTGGAGGAGATGTGGTTTACGATACTCGTCTTGCAAGGAGGTGATCCAATTTTCTTTATTTTGAAATATTTAGACAAATTTCTACAACAGAGCCAAATTCTGAACATAGATGGTGATCTCTTCACAGATGGCCGTTGGCTCATGACACAAAATACTATAACGACCATCACATTGTTCTTGCGTAGCCTCTTGAGAATTATTGGATGCCTCACCCTTGATTTGTGTTCCAGGGCATCCGACTACAAATGGATCAAAATTCTTAGTTCCACGTCCTCATTCTCTGTAGTTTTTGGTAACGGCAGAGGTTGCCATAAGCTTCAGACTTCCAGATACACTTCACGATATTTAAGACAAACAAGGAATGAGATACGTCAAACAAATCCACAGTGAAATGAGCACAAGAACTAATTTTATAGAATGAGGTAAAACAACGTGAAGTATAGAAAGTTAGTGACTATCTAATGCATTCATATCTCATGCATCTGAAAAAAATTAGTATTTTGGTATCATTTTTTTTTATCATCTTTTGTACCATTGTGAGAACTATGGTTTATTGGTTTTTGCCAAATCTTACACAAGTGTTGATATAATGGTTCTTTATTATCGAATTTTAAAGCATTATCCACATTGATGTGTAATTTTTAGAAAATGAGGTATTGAACTTTGTTGGGTGATTAAGTTTTCAAAGTACTTGAAATAAACAATAAAACTAAATTGTTTAATGTGTATGTTCATAATTTACCTCTTTGTTAAGTTTTAAAACTTCGTTAATATAATTTATTAATTTTTTTCTTTTCTTTTCTGGATGTTCTTCAGGTTTTTCTTAGTGTATTAGAAATTTATTTTATTTTATATATTTTATAAATAATTATTTTTAAACAATTATATATATACACATTCATATATTTCTTTATTTATTTTAATTTAAAAGATGTATTTTAGTGCAGATTTGTTTAGAGGCACCATCAAAATCTTTAATGCATGTAGATTTAATGAAGTTCTTATAGTATTATAAAACCATACATTTATTTTTAATTTTTTTAGCCATTTCATATTTTATTCCAAAAAATGAGCTTAAAATAATACTCTATTTTTTTTGGTTAATTCACGATATTATCATACATCCTAACTTAAGGTTATAACCTCTCATTGAACACATTTTAGTTGAGAATTATTTCTACTATACACAGGTAAAACAAATATTTGTCAAAAAAATAATCTTTCCATATTATTGATTAATGCTTAAATAGATTTTTTGTAATAACATATAATCTTTTTGGTTTTTGTAAACTTTGATGAGTTTATTGTCTAAATTGTAAAATGCTACTAGTGTTAAGAATAATCAATTATATTGGACTCTGTCGATATTTTGATGTAATAAACGCCCATATACATGTCTATAAAGATACTAATTTATTTATTTTTATTGATATTGATACGATATTTAATCATTTATACTGTTTGTTAAGAGCAAAAAAGTAGACTCAAAGAGATCAAGAATTATAAAGAGAAAAAATAAATTTTAATCTTTTAAAAATAAATAGAAGTAAGATTAAATACAAGATTAAAAAATAAAATTAAAAATATAAAATAGAATGCCCCAAAACATGAATTGGCCTAGCTACAGTGCCTCTTATCCTATCTTCTAATTATTAATGTATTGACCATGTAAAGAGATAGGAATATTAATCACAAAAATAAGATAATTTAATAGAAAGAAATTTCTTAGTAAACTAGAAAGACATTTCTGAAGCATTTATTAAAATCCCCTTAATTAATTTTTTGATAAAAACTATTAAATTTCTATTTTTAAAAAATTAAGACACAACATAATAATTTTAATAGGATATTTTTAATTTCAATTTTTTATTATCACAACATAATAATTTTAATAGAAATACTCTTTGAGATTACAAACATATTAAACAATCCAACTACTTTTATTCTGAAATTTGTCGAGCTTTTCTTTTTTACTTCCTCCTAAATAATAGAAAAGAAAAACTCCTTTTAAAATTTTGTTTTGATCTTCTTCTTCTAACACAAACTTGTGAATATTATGAGTTTTTATCTTTTTATCAATCTTTGCGCTGAGCTCAAGTGTGGTTTAGCAAAGAGTAGGCTATTCTGTACCTCATCAAAGTGTTCATACAGCAAATAAATGCAACTTGCTAAAAATCACATTCATGAATGCACATGAAAGAATCTAGATCACACATCGAGTAGCCAAGAAGCCCAAGAACGAGTGAAATTTTGAATGGATGCGAAATGGAAAACTTCACAAGCGAAGAGGATGAGGAAATTATCTGTTGCTCGACCGGAATTGACTTGGAAGGATGGCAGCAGGCGATGCAATTTATTTGCACCAAACTCTGTGAGTGAGCGAGTGAGTGAGAGTGCGTGAAGGGAAATACTCGTCCATCGCGAGAAACTGCAGCAGAACGCGAAGTCACTCTCCGCCGCACCGTTAATCGTCGAAACAGAGTTCGGAATAGGATTGATGGAGTTCGCAATCCAAAGAAGATTGCGAGAGGAGGGGAGGGGGAGGGGTCACTGAAGCCTCTGCTTCAGAAAGCGCGGTAGAAAGTCTGACCACAAGGCATCGATAGGAACCATGATGAAGAAGGCTGAGCGAATGATTAAGTGCTGCGATCGATTCATGAGAATGACGCAGACCTAATGCGAAAGTGATGGGAGCCGATCGCAACAGATGTGACTGCGACTTCCGGATCTCGATTGTCTCTCTCTCTGGCAGAGGCGCCACCCCATGCACTCCGTCGCCCTATTGGAGGGCTGCGATTCGTCTCTCTTGTGGACATCTACGGTCATATTGATCCGAGCTCCTCATAGGGGGACTAGATCAAGGAAGTGCCACCAGCGTCCAAGTGCGAGAAAGTTTCCTAGGTTCGAGCCTTTCAGTCTTAACTTCGAATGAAGCGTAGATTAAATGCTCTCGGATAGCTCGTCGCAGTGGGAGGAAAGAATCTGGATGGTGTCGCTGAGCGTTAGAATTGAGGTTTCAAGTAGAACTATTGAAGATATTGGAGGAATTTTGGTGCAGGGATTTTTGTTGTAATTCTGAGACCGGAGAGCGTTTCTTGGATACCGAGGTTTTGCGGTAAATTTTGATTCGTCGTAGTGCAGAGCAACAATAGATATGTGGCAGTGAAAGTGCTGTTTCAATTCTGCTCGACCGAATGCTGCACGAAGGGCGGTTGTGGGAGCTTAATTATCCGTAGGAGTTATCTTCGTAAGTATCCGGGGGAATCTATTGCTCGTTGCTGTTTATGAATCACGTTCTGTAGGTTCAGCCATTGCGTTGATACTAGTCGTCTGTACTTTTGCAGAATGAGTTGCGTGGAACTGAGTGATACAAGTTTTTCGTAAGAGAGTATGTTCATGACTTAGTTTTGAATTGAGCTACCATTATTGAAGCATTCTGTGCAGCTTTTATGAAGGTCATTCTCATGATGTGCGAAGTAAGTCAGTCGCAATAGGTTCATCGGGTGAGAATAATTTATGATAGTCTGATCATTTACGTGGTGATATGGTAATGTGATGCGGATGTGGAGGGGTCACTGATGACAATTTGTTGTTGCAGTTCTACTTTGAGATGTTTGGGGTCCTTTAAAATTGATCCAGTGAGAATTACATCAGATAGGACCATGAATTGCTATCAGAACCAGAGTGAAGAGGGAACCGTGTTCCAAATGGCGCCTGAGTGTCGGTCTTCAGCACCTGAGCCCTATCATCCATTACCAATTTCACACACTGTGACGCAATCAAGTAATTTACATTTTCCTAAACAGTGTCAATTTCGTAGCGAAACCGAGCCTCCATCAATTGCTGAGGCAATTTTCTCCTCGAGTGGTGACGATACTAATTACTTTCTCCTAGAGAACACTCAGTTGTCCATGGACTCGAGTTTGCATTGCAGTCGAGTCTGCAAATGTGGACACCAGCAATCGGAGGTTTCTAATCCTCTAAGGTTTCGTTCTTTCCTCGGTTACTTACCAGAAGTGGAAGAGGAGATGAGTATGCCTTTTCCTTACAGCGAACATGGGAGTAACATTTCACCTCCCGAAGTGGAATTCAGATACTCTTATCCACAGAGCCTCCAAGGGATGGGAAGTGGCACAACTGAGAATAAATATGGAATCATCTTCTCAGACACTTCCAATCTGGGCGTGAGATCCTCTACCGGTATACCGTACTTCTCCACGAATACTGACGAGGATCACCAGAGGCTTGAGCAAGATTCTTCGCTGAACTCTTCTCCATCGTGTTGTACCCTTCAAACGAGATCGCATGAGGAGAGGAAATTGCTCGTGTACACACCCGGAAATTATCCTTGCCGCGAACCGGACAAATTTGGCGTCTACAATTGTGACGTCTCTTTCTTAGATTCCATTTATGGCTGCCGAAATCCACACCATGAAGGGATGCACTCACTTGGCTTCAACATTCATTTCCAAAGACACCAAAGTATACATACACCGAGCATGATTCGGTCGAAGCAGCCAATGTGTAACTCTGGCTCAGAGTTGCCTTCGAGCTCTTCTTTGTCTGTTTCCTCGGATGAAATGGAGCATCCGCAAATTAAAGTTGGATTGTACAAGACCGAGCTCTGCAGATCCTGGGAAGAAACTGGTTACTGCAGATACGCATCCAAGTGCCAGGTAATATAACCAAGAGGACAACCTACCTTGTTTGAGGTCTTAAATTTAATTTAAGGGTTTTATTGGAGAATTTGCAATTCTCTACAGCCTACTCCATCCAAGTTCGAGTAGTTTCAAGGGCATGCGTATTAAATACGTCAACAAATTGTTATGAATGCAGCTTCAGTTAGATTTTTCCCAAGATTGTTGACTTTTTCGGTATCGATTATCCAGACATTGCTTTCTGTATCTCAGGATTCTGTATACGCGGCCAAGTATCAATTCCTCAAAAAATGTCGGGGTCTTTCATATTCAAACATTGTGGATACTTATTTTTCTGAATTCTCTTGTCCATGGCACTCAGTTTGCGCATGGAAATGACGATCTACGTCCGGTTCCGCGCCACCCTAAATACAAAACGGAGGTGAATTCAAACTGGATACTGCGCTTAAAAATTACACAATAACTTGCTCCAACGTTTTGATTCAAGATGGGACTTGAAAGGGCCACATGCATTTGCAAATAAAATGAGCATCAGTGTGAAATATTTTCACAGAATGTCGAATAATCCTTATAATTTACATGACAAATGACTTCTTAAGGTACATCGAGCTCAGACCGGAGCAATAACTTAAACCTATATGTATTTCGTGCAGTTGTGCAGGTCTTACACAGAAACTGGACTTTGCAACTATGGCAAGCGATGTCGTTTCATTCACACCTCTAATACTCACAAACCGATCTTCACTCAGTCGAGAGAATTGGAGAAGAAAGGCTCCCGAAGATTATCTATATTTCAACAGTTATCTGGAGCTGGTGAGATGCCTAGAAGACAAGCCTGAAAAGCTCGCCAGGCTACCGTTACACTCAAATCTCGTCATAAGAGGAAGTGGGCTTCTGACCATTTTTTATGATCCATCTTGTATATATTGCTCAGATGCGCTTTGTTGAAGTACGTCGACAAAATGCACCTTCTTCAGTCTCATTGCACTAAATATGTTCTAGTTTTAGACTGACTTGGGTGCATTTTGTGAATCCTTTTGAGATTGATCAGAAGAAAAAATTCATTGGAAATTCTTCAATAAGCTCTGATTTGTTCTAATCTTCATAGTCTCTGATAAGCATGAGAGAGTAGTTGGTTCGCTCAGGACAGAGCAAAATGAATTTTCAGAGGCAATTAGTTGTTCAAAGACTGTTAAACAAATTTGTGCAAAAACATATGATCTATTAGATTATAGATTATAGATTATAGAAATGTGTGCTGTACCTACCGAAAGAGCTTTGGTGAGTCATATATCCTTTCAGGACCACAGATCGCCTCAGCGTTATTTAGTAGAGACATTTGACGCCCATTGAGAGGCGTCGAGGTAGTTTTCATCTAAGGACCTCGAAGTTGTCGATGGTTTAGCTGTCAGCATTTTCCAGCTCGACAGTCTTTCCAGTGTTGTGTCTGTGATCAGCCCCGTCGAGTCAGTCATCCAACAGGATGATTAATATACTGGATTTAAATTCCATTTTACAAATTCAGCACATGGGATTCCCTACAACTGCTTCGGAGTAATGCCCTCTCAACATTCAAAGCCACAAAGCCTCACTTTGTGACTGCAACATGCTAGACTTCATCAACATATTTCGGCTTATGCATGAATAGTTCACTGTGATATATTGGATAAGGTTTCAGAGCACCTGTCTCCTTGCAAGAGCATTGGAGTTACGCTGCTAAATTATTGCAACATTCGCAATCACAATTTAAACCAGCGGTGTTGAAAATAGCCCTGTTTGACCATATTCAGTAATGATTGTTTTGTTCAGATCCAGTGCATACTTCTGCTTAAAATACAACACGAGTCTCTCAACCAAAAATCGCCGCTTTTCATGAACAGATGAACCAAAACTCTAAACCCTCGAGTAGTATTTAATGGTAAAACACCCTCTTCTAGTACTTAATAGTATCTACATTATTGGAAATCATATCACTGCAGTACAGTACTTGAGACAGTTCACTTCAGTAACTTAAGAATCAGGTTCGAAGGACTTTGGACAGTGGCACGGCGGTTATGAAGATGACGATAGTCGGAAACGTAAACTGCAAACAAATTTATGAAAGATTCCATACACTTCAGGTCAGACCAATTCTAGAGAAGGCAGAATTAAGATTGTTACACTCCAGGGGAGAATACCCTAGAGTGAGGAAGTGCCGAAGCACAGACCCTTTAATTCCTGAATTTTATGTGCATTCTAAACAAGATGAGAAATGTCACGCGTGAAACACAACCCGGTAAAACTCAATATCTTCGTCATCACGACTAAATGTCTCAAATTCTTCATCGTCCTGGCCAGCGAATTCCTCGTCTCCACCGTCGTGCATAAAAATATGGCTATCATCACCGTCAGCTTCTTGGATATAGTCTACCTGATGAACACCATCTTCCGCGACCTCTATGGAACCATTTCCATCAGCATTGGCACTCTGCTCAGGACCCGGACCTTCGAAAACATCAGCACCATTACCTCCCGTACTCCCTCTACTGCCACCAATTGGTTGTCCCAATAAGACCTGTATATCTTCCGGTTCATTGCATTCGTTTGGTATAATTCTGCGGTCCGCAACATTGAGCCTTCTGCTCACCATAGCGTCCCAAAACTCCCTTTCAATGCTTGCACGAAGCCGCACCTCTTTCATACAATGATCTGGCGTATGCCGCTGGTTGAATCTTCCAACGACGCAACCGGATCCATGACATTTTCCACACAAATCAAAACCAATAGTCTCTGGGCATTCTTGACACTTAAATCGTTTCCCAACGATCGGCATCATTCCGCAGCCATCACAACCAACATCGCGATGTATAGGACCAGGTAATATTCTCCTAACACTACCTTTCGTTGAAACTTCTGGCTCTGCTAACATCGGCACCTGCGGCCTATTACTCGGTCGTTCCCGTTCCTCTGCGGCAACTTGAAGAGAGCGCTGAGCATACTCAAGGGGGAAAACCCTATCTATGTAGTGATGTAGCTCTAAACATACTTGCGGAAACATCCCAGGGTGCTCTGCTTTACATGAAGGACAACTCACTGCATTGTCATCATCAATTTCCACACAGTGCTCGCAAAACATATGTCCACAATTTAAGACCACCGGCCGATAAAGAAGGTTGCAGCAATGCAAGCAGGTCAAGTCCGAGGTTGTAACGATAAGATATGAGAGCGAGGTGTCCGGATCCTCGTCCTTCGTGCGCAATTGTTGACCTTCAAAATCTGTTTCTCCTTCATCAGCCACAGGAGCCTTCCCTTTAGAACATGGACCAGGTTCACTAATCAATACAGGTCGTGACAAATAGGTCTCCTTGGAAGGACTAGGGTCGTCACCAACGCTGCTGGAGGAATTTGAAGCACAACCATTTCCGCATTCAGAACTTCGATTCAAAAAAGAAACGGTTTCAATATCACCAGAAGATGCTTCTTCAGAGATCTTCACTGAAGTAGTTGCTTGCCTGCTGATATCAAGAGGCATACTTCTGGAGCGGGGTGGTAGATCGAGTTGAGGAGAGAAAATACCTGCCTCGATTTCTTCTTTTTGAACTTCTTTGGCTCGACAAAGGTACTTGTCATGCACAACCTTCAGGAGGACAAAATGAAGCTGTTCACAAATCCGAGGGAAGTGCATGTAAGGCCGGCGGCAAAGAGGACAGAGATTTTTGTGAGTGCCGCCCATGGCTCTGTGCACACACCAAAAACAAAACAAGTGCCCACATGCGTGCACTATAGGCTTGTAAACAAGCTCTAGACAGATAATACACTGAAACTGCTCCGTATCATCATATGTCTCCATCGCACACGACTAAGTGCTACTACCCCAGCAAGGCGATCACTCTCCGTTAAGCAGTCGTTCCGACGGGCTTCCCTGCGTCAACTGCTGTCAGGAAAACGTGCGTCGAACCTATTTTCTGCAATCCCTCCGTCTTATGTAGTGAGATGCTGAATTCCATTCGCTCTCCAGAACTATGTTCAACCTTCTTGTGTAGCCAGTGGACCTCGATATCTCGTCGTCATTTAAATCTGGATGTTTCGTAATCTTCAGTGTTACAATTTAACGCAAGTACAAGTATTAGGGTTTCTCTAACTCTGTAGTTTAACTACGCCATCCTCAGAGCATCACTAACCTGCAGCAGATGTGCAGCAATTTGTCAGAAAAATAGCAGTAATACACGGGTGAAATTTGTAAGCCAAACCCCAGCTAAATGATACAAAGATCAAGATCTCCCGAAGACAAGTGACAATAGATAAGAAACAATAGATAGTAGATTAGAACCCGCAATGATTGAGGGCCATATCTATGAAATATGATCATGGAGCTCGGGCACTGCTACGTGGAGTGGAATAAATCTAAAGGGCAAAACGCAACCCTAGCAGAGGATCTTCTGAAAGCAATAACTAACAAAATTTTCGAAATCACTCGACAATTCAGCAATTCAGACATGAGACAACCCCTCAATCCCCTACTGAGTCCAAATCTGTACGTTGTCATGAGCGAGACAAATAAAAACCAACACAGAATCCCGCTCTATGGAGAATCAAAACGAGTGAGATGAAGAAATTCGAATGCTTCATAACGACCTCCATGACCTAACTAACACGAAAGTCATCAATAAGAGGAAAATTTTAAACAAGGCGGTCTGAATACAAAAAAAAAAAAGAAAAAAAAAAAGAAAAAAAAAAGAAAGGAACGCCGTCTTGAAAACCAAGGAGGCGAATACAAAAACAAGCAAGTAGAGGAGTTTCCCAGACCTAAAATTACACCAAAACGCATCAAGGAACCTTCGGACAAACATCAAAGGAATTCCACCCACACAACGGAGCAACTCACCCGACACCGACCATACACCGACCGAGCAACATAGCCAGGTACCTTGCAACAACCAGTCCCCGAATCTACGACTGTCAGCATCCGAGTAAAGAAGGGAATGAGCACATAGATCAAGAGGAACAACTCGTCGTCGACTTCGCAGGAGGGCGTGAATGAAGAAAGTCTACAGAGAGTGAACAAGCGCGCGGAGATGATGAGACAAGAAAACCGCAGAACACCAGCCGCGACGACGTTGTCTCTCAATCCAGTCGCCGCCAACAGACACCAGATGAATGCTCGAGAGAGAGACAGAGCGAGCGAGCGGACGAGCGAAAGAGAGAAAGCTCGAAAGACGAGGAAGGGAATTGGCTGGCGATGGCAAAGCTGCTTCAGTCGTTGAACGACACTAAGTTACGAACACAACTCCCAGTCACGAACGCATAGTTCGTGAATCCCACATGTCCTCACTCATGTCCCTTTCCAAGTACGGACCCGTCGCTGGCACCGGGCGCCAGGCTGGACCCCGCGTCCGCCCACCCATCCCGCCCGTCTCGCCCGTCCCCCTCTGGACAACGCATCCTTTGGGTCCCAAACTTTTAATTTACTGTGGAGGGCGATGTTGTGAGTGATGATGTGACCCCAGTTTCTGTGGCTATAGGTCCAGCTCTATCTTGCTTGTCCTTTATTACTTCATGGCTGAAACTTTGTTCTTTACGAGCAGGGCAGGCAGCTGCCCACATCTCCATCTTGCTATCTCCATACTGCCAGATGGATGGGCACGCCTTAAAATCCTGAAGCTCCACGTTTAGAGCGCATTTGGTGTAAATACTAAATTCTGCATTATTAGAAGAAAACAAAATTTGAAAATATAGTGTGTTCATATTCGGTTTTAATTCGTGTTTTTTTTAACAATTAAAATATATGTTGGATGCATTTGTTTTGTTGTTTTGGTTATTACTTGCATATTTGGACTACCACCAAAAACAAAAACTTAGAAAATATTTTATTTTGAAATGAAAATAATTATATATAATAACTAATATTTTTACAGAATTGATTTTTTTAATAGAAATATATCAATTTTTTTCTTCAAAACATATTTTTACATATTATATTAATACACAAATGAAAAAAAAAATGGTTTGATGAAAGTATACTATTACTTTGCGTTCTAAGTATTTATAATGTAAAATCTATATATTTCTATATATATATATATATATATATATATGTGTGTGTGTGTGTGTGTGTGTGTGTGTGTGTAATTTAATAAAGCATTTATTGTATTTTATTTCAAAATAAATATAATAGCTATTTTATGTTAAATATTTTTTAAAATATGTAAAAATAATTACATATTTGTAACACACACACACACACACACACACACACACACATATATATATATATATATATATATATATATATATTTCAGTAATAAACTCTAATAAACTCTAATAAACTCTAATATAAACATAGCCCAATCATTTGTGACCATTTATTTTACAATAATCCTTGCATAAAATTTTAGTTTATTTTTATTTTTAAAATTATCATATTTGATATATATATTTCTTATCATTCTATAGAATATTTTAAAATCATAGTAATATTTACTACAAAGCACAAATTTTTTTATAATTATATATTAATTTCTTATTTATGTAGCTTATGTAAATTCTTATTAATATTCCAGTTGCTTTAAGAATGTTTTATAATAGACTCTATAGAAGGCTTTAGTTTATAAATTTTTAATTATTTTAATTAAATAAATTATTCAATCTATGGATAAATTAATATTATTATAAAAATATTTTTTTATTTATTTTATTTATTTGAAAATTAAATGATAAATGTTACTTATCCAAAGTAACTACATGTGGTTGTAAAGTTGTTACTTATCTAAGAAATTTGTATCTACCATGGATAATACCCACCAAAGTACCCCAATGGCATGGTGTTAGAGGAATAGTAAGCAATGAGATAAGGCACCATTATGAAGCTATCAAAATTAACATAGAATATATTAAGGTAGAGATGTATTTAAGGATTGGAAAAAACACTTAATGAATAGTCAAGAAGTACCATAGTACATAATGGGTTCCACATAGTAGCATCATGAGTCAAGCTAGTGTTGGATTGGAGACAATGTAATTTTGATTGAGCAATAAACTAGTCATTGCCTTTTTCAATCATTGTGTGTATTGAGTCCAATCTTGCAAGGTCATATCTCATGCTTGCCAATAACCTCAAAAGCCCAAGTAACAGTAAATAAATAAACAAATCATTAGATTTAGTTCAAATGTCTTAACAAAAAACAATTAAAAAGGAGATGGTTTGTGAATTGTTAAACAATATATCATGGAATTGTTGATGGCTTTCATTGATTCTTTTTTAAACTAAAGATTTCCTTAAACAACAACATATACTTGAGTTTATTATCTTTTACCTTATCCATAAAAAATTTGTTGTATGTTGTAAGCAAAAAAGACAAATTTGAAAAAGACAACTTTAAATAGAGTTTTTGACTTTTAAGACTGTTATAAATATCTTATATTGATATTCTCAAAAAATTTAGGATTAATTTTTGTCTTATTTTTCTAACAAGTTACATTCTCTAATGGTTCTTACAATAATAATATCTTATTTGACTTCCAAGTTCTCCATTCAATGTCCATTTTTCCATTCTTCATATATCAAGATCATACTTAGGAAATTTCCTCTCTAAAATCCAACACTACATAAATTGGAGCAAAGAATCTCATCTTTTTTCCTCAGTTTTATAGAGTTTTTTTTTTTTTTTTTTTTTGTTTGTTTGTTTGTTTGTTGAAAGGTTTTCATGTGAAAAAATTTCCATGTTTCATAAATTTTCTGAAATTTATTCTCCACATTGTTTACCTCCTTTGATTTCCCCTGCTATTTTGAACATTACTTTCATCACGAGAAAAAAAGACCCATTCTCAGTGGGGCATTCTACAGAACTGTTTTGCTCTTTGGAAACTTGGTCTAGTCACTGTGGCTTCATATTATTTGTTAATGTTTGTAAGTAGTGGGTTCCATGGATGAACAAGAATGTTTAAACTTGAAGGGAAATATTCACTGATGAAAGTGCCATCCTAGTCCTCAGCATATCAGAGCCTGCAAGCAACATCCCCTGCAGCCATGTGAGATAATCCCCACTTGCTTTGTCTCTCAAGCTCAATAGTGGCATTCTTACATTTTGTTGTCTGATTCTTGTTTCATTTCATGGTTAAAGAGGCCTGGTTCAGTGCATGACAGGGGTAGGAAATGTTTGAGTTGCCAGAGGAGACAGCCACAATTCTTCAGTTGGTGCTTGCATTTTTAGAGTTGGATTTCCAGATTTGCAATGCCTGCACAAGCAGTGGTTTGAGCGCAAGGGAGAAGGAGTGGTTCTTTTCATTTGAGTAAGTGTTTTGAGTCTTAATACTGGTCTTCTGCATTGTGGAATTGGAGACTTTCTGTCTTGGGCTTCTGCTGATATGAAGCAGCAGTGATTGTTTCATTTAATGGATTTGAAAGAGTTAAATATTTTCTGATGTGTCATGGAGAGTTCATAGACAAGTTTCATAACTATTGGGTCTCTGGAATTTCAAGGATATGGTTTCTGTGCATTCTCATGGACTTTGAGAGTATTTTTGAATTTTTCAATATTTAAGCTGCAACTTTCTGGGATATACTCTGTTTCTATCTGGTTTGTCATTTTCATTAACTTTGGGATAGCAATTTTGAATTCAGGGTAAGGACAGAAAAGTGCATGTATTGTGTTTCTTTTTGACTGTAGCATTCTAAGCACTTTACAAACAGCACATCAAACCATACAATTTCAGGGACAAATCATGGAAGCTTGGTGCATGAATAATTCAACTGAAATTCAATTGAAACTTCACCCAAGTAAGTTCCTCCAAGAAAAATACAGTTAGTGAAAATGTTAATGCAAGCAGACATATTATGCCCAATTTGTACCTGTATGAGACAACACTCAGTTTGTAGGGAAAATGAGTGTGGTACTACCACACAAGCTTGTCAGTTGTTCCTTACAGTTTCCCTTGTTTATAAATATGGGGACGGTTTCCGAGGCTTGAATCATATGTGTTGACCTAAACCTAACCTACTACCATTCCAAATAAAATTATTTCTCAGCATATTTGTTGGGCTGCTTAAGATTATATGTAATCATTAACCAAGCAATCTTTTATTTTGTTCAGTTCTTTAAAATAGTTTAGGCAATGTTGGTTGAGATACATTGAGTGATTCATGCTGATTATTAAGAAACTATTTTTAAAATGAAAAAACTTACAAAAAATAGATGCCACAATGTTGCCTCTGATACCTATCTCCTACTCAATTGCAAGTTCTGTACTTAAAGCTCATGCTTGTTGATTTTTTTAGCCTATAGCATTCTAAAAAATGACACATTTTAACTATGAAGAGTAAGTCAAGAGCATGTCAAAACTTACTCTTTATAAGCAAAATGCCACATGTAGATTAAAAAGAAATTGTCAATATATATTCAATGAAATCTTTTTAGACATTTCTAACATGAAATACTCTATATCATTTTTCTTCCTAATTTTGCAACTTATACTTTATTGATTATATTATTTATAATATCCTATACTAATTCAAATCTTTGAGACAAGTTCTCTCTAAAATGCCATCTTTGATATATTAATTGCCAAAGCTTTTAATCATTGCTACTAACTTAGCTATTTTAAAAAGGCACACCAATTTTATTTTTTTGACAATTTTGGCATCTTCTTGCAATTTTTTCACTTGTAAGTAATTTAACTTACAATTGGTTCATCTTAATTCTTTAATTATCTTAGTAGCATGATTGGCCTTTTGTTACAAAGTTTCTATCTTTGGTGACTATCCATCAAAGGCCTTTTAGGATACATATACTTGATTTCTTGTAACAAATATTAGCTTGTTTAAAGCCAAATTCTATAGCAATTCCTAGTTTTTTTTTTTTACTCATCTTGAGCATCTTTTAGTGGAACAAAATTATTTCTTTCTTTCACTCTACTATCTTTCTAGCTTCATATTAGTCCACTTTTAGAATTCCTCTCTTAATTGGTAGTTGGTCTAGAAGAGCTCTTTCTCTAACCCTTCGATCTTTTGGATCTATTCTTCTATTACTTCTTTTTCTACCACAACCTTTTCTATTCCTTCAACAATGGCTGCAAATTCTAATGTAGCCTTTTGAAAGATATATATATATATATATATTTTTTTTTTTTTGATTTTTTTTTTGATTTTAGCTTTATCTCTATATGTTGCTAATTCTCTTTGACAAACTTTAATGATCTACTATGCCTATTTGTCAATTTACTTCTCTATTTCTTTTTTTTTTTTTTTAATCTTTTTTAATAAAATTAACATTCTTTTTGGCATTCTCTTGATATGAAGCCACTATCCAAATCACTCTTTTTGCTAACTTAAACTCAGGAAGCCATATTAGCTTATTGGTTTGGTCTAAATTAGATCTTAAGACAAACTTCATTCTATCTTGGACTATTATAATGGCAGTAAGGTCTACCTTAGGTTTTTATTCTAATGTTAGTAAGTAGATGTAACCATCTTGTTCTATCTCTATTAAAGACTTTTCTTCCAAAAAGATCATTTGTATATTGATATTTTTTTCTTTGAACTTTGCACTTAGTTTCTCATTCTGAGTTTGGAAGATATCTAGGATCTCTTTTGTATCAAATCCAATACAATTTCTACCATTTTTTTTATTTTTTTTATTTTTATTTTTATTTTTATTTATTTTTTTCTCTCCAAACTTGTTATTTTTGGACTTCTAATTAAACCTCTCTCTTATGGATTTCATCAATAAATGATTCCAAAAACATTCAAAGCCTTAATAAGATTATTCATGGATTTAAGGCATTGTGTCATTCTTAGTAGTAACAAGTCTTTATTTTTGTAGTAATTATTGACACTATCATTTTTTTCTATTATTATTTTTATTGTTATTTTTATGATTTTTGTTATTATTTTTACTAATAACTATATTATTTTTGATGCTACTTTGTATAATTTTATTTCCTTAGTAATTATAACTTCTTATAATAAATTTTTCTATAATTGGATAAGTTAGAAGATGAATTGGAATATTACAAAAAAGAGTGAAAATTGATGGATAGGTTTGTGATGATAGTTGCTCTTAAAAAATATCTTTTTGGTAAAAAAAAAAAAAAAAAAAAAAATGTTAAATTTATTCAATACTAAGTCTAATTTCAAAATTTTAGACATTTTAATATTAAATATCCAAGTTAAGTTGTTTTTAGTGAACTTGTACTAATCATTTTAAAATGAAATCACTACATATATATATATATATATATATATATATATATATATATCTATCTATATATATATATATATATATATATATATATATATATCTATCTATATATATATATATATATATATATATATATATATATATATCTATCTATATATATATATATATATATATATATATATATATTTTTGTGATAATTACTTGACCAATCTTAGATTATTCAAGTTGTTGTCTTTAATGAGAATCTTTCAACAAGAATCCTTTAATAATACATACCATTTCATATATTTTTATCTTTTCAAAAACCTCAAATTAATTTTCAATGTATTATATTTCTATATTCAAGTATTGCAACTTTTGATTTGACTCAACTCATCTTTGTTTATTAAGAACAATGCAAACAATGTGTTTTATTGATGCATCATTTTTTTTCTAATTTACTTTCTTTAGTTGTTTATCAGAGTATTCATCATATTCTTCAAGAGTGATATTGATCAATCCTTTGATCTCTTTCATAATTTTCATCCATCTACTTCAACTTGTAAGTTGCTTATCTCAAGCTTTTTATAGCATAATATGCTTCAAGATTGTAATTCCTTGCCTAAGCTTAATTTAAATAAGGTGCTTTACTAAATATTACATTCAATCACCATCTTGACCTACTAACTATTGGTGCACATTATTCTAATAATCTTGCTTTAGACACTGCTAATATGCCACTAATGCTAATATTTTCTATAAATATATTTAAAAAAGAAAAAATAAGCTATTAAATTCTTTATATAATATATTTTGAACAGTATATGGTTTGAAAGACTTTCAAAGTGTTTCTTCATAAGAATGTGCATCATTTTTAAAGACACATTATATTATAGCTTATAGGAAAATATTATTAATTTATTTTTAATCAAAATTACTTCAAAGTACAAAATAACTAAAGAGCATATAAACTGCAAAACATTCAATAAAAAAATACTAGCAATATATTTATTAATTAAGATGTCAAAGATTAAAGCTAACAAATCATAACCATAATAGGATAGAATAGATAATAATATGTAATTTAGATAGTATAACCAAGATTAATACAAGGATCAAACTTCTTTTAATGTTAGAGTATTTTGCTCAATAGTTGGCCACTACATTATAACTACATCTTAATAAGATGTTGTTTAGTAGTATACTTGCATAAAAAACTATGTATACATGTTTGTAAGTAAAATGATTATTTGAAAATTGAATTTAATAATGGTAATACCTTGTAATTTGTCATAGTCAAATTCACCATAGTAGTGAGACTTACAAGCCAAGTTTCTTCAAACCTTAAGACAAAAGATATTTTTTATAATAAAAATTTGCTTTACTATTAAGACATAACAAAATCATCCTAATCACAATTTTAGGTGATTAAGTATGATTAAATTTATATTAACAATAAAACAAATAAAGTGAGTCAATTTGCATAAGTCAACCTAGAAGAGCAACAAGACATTACTTACCTATTGTATAAGACATTTTATTTACAAATAATAATATTATGCTATAATGAAATTTTATACATAAATTTAAATAATATATTTATTCATTGAGTTTTTAATGAAAATATTGTTATTTTCTTTTTTGATTTTAGAAAGTAGAGTTATTTTTTCATGAACTAGTATGAGTCACATATAATAATATACAAGGCAAGCATGCTTCAAAAAAAAAGTACATTGATTACTTTCTCAAGAAGTACTACATTAATAAAGATATATTTATATCAGCAATAACTATTTTGGTTATATATTCTTTAAGAAGTTAAAAAAGAGTGTTATTTTAAAATTATATTTAAGACTTTAATATCATTTTTAATAATTTAAAAAATAAAAAATAAAAAATAATTGAATTAATCTAAGATATTCAGTTCTTATAACAATAAAAGATTTATTTATTTTAAGACTTATAATCTATGTGTTCTTTAAATTAATTTTACCTAGTTTATTTATTGAATAATACTCATCTTATGTCATTGTTTTTCCTATGCTTAAAAAAGTCTAGTTAAAATATATTTTATAATTAGAGTTAATTTTTTTTTATAATTTGAGTTAATTTTTTTTTATAACATAATATCAACTTCTTGGTTTATAGAAATTATTTAACACATTACTTGAAGTTTAACTATTGTCAATTACTTTTTTACAACCACAAAATTATTACAATTATTTTAATAAAAATTATGGCTTAAAGTCTAATAGCAAAGATTAAACCAAAATTAAACTTAATAATAGTATTCATCTATACTTTATATGTTTAATTTTCTTCAAACTAATTTTAATTAACATTGAGCAACTAATTCTTGTTATCATATATAGAAGTAAATTCATGTATCATAACACAAATCATATCATGTATCATAGATACACTATACAAGAGACCAAACAAAAAGTTGAATAGAAGAGTTTAACAAGAAAACTAACAAGAACTTGATTGAATCATATGAATACAAGATCAATATCAAGAAAAGTGAACTAGAGCTCCAAAAAATATGTTGTCAAGATTAAGGATACTTTCAACCTTAACTCGAATATACACTAGGTATTAGAAAGCTTTTCAAGAATTTCCATGTTTCTTGAAGAAAAAATAATTTTAAAAAGCTTCTTAGATAATTTTTTTAATCTCATTAAAATTTTCTAAAATATATTAGAATATTCTAAGAAACTTTTTAAAATCTTTTAAAATATTATATTAAAATATTTTAAAATATTTTGAATCTTTTTAAAATCTAATAGAATATTTTAAGAATATTTTTAAAATCTTCTTGTTGAATGCTTGTAATATCACTTTTCTTTCTAATTTTGAGTTCTACAAGGAGCATTGGTTTTATATTTGCAATAAATTGACCAAAGCTCAAGCATCATCTTCAAGGTTTTTTTTTTTTGAATTGATTATAGCATAGGTGTTTCTTCCCTCAAAAAGGTTCAACTTCATCTTGAAGATGGTCTTGCAAAAGATAGAAAAGTTAGAACAATTGATTTGGTGGCAATAATAAAGAAAGCTCTAACTCTGACTCTACTTTAAGATTTATGATTTAAAAATTCTTTGAATACTTTTCAACTTAATATATTAGATCATAAACTAAATATACTAAATTCTAAAGTTATTATAAGAAATACCTGTTTTTTATTATATATAATATTTTAATAATAGCTTTATAAAGAATTCATCTTAAAATAGGTTTAGATTTTTGAAAATAGTATCAATGAAACTCTTATATCTTTTGTGATGCATTAAGTAGATTTTTTACTTATTGATATTGTAGCCATGCCAATGAATAAAATATTCCAACTTGCCTCTTTTTTGCCAAGAATTAAGGATATTTTCTACCTCATATTCTATATGATTATCTATTTCAATGCAAGGCGGTGATGGTTGTATTCTTTCTAGAATAATTGATTTTGAATAGCCATCTAAGAAAGAAACATAAAAGATTAAATGTACTTTCATAGATGTATGTAGTTCCAATCAATATTCTATTGGATTGATTTGCTTTTGAATATAAAATGGCTCCAATCTTTAATAGACTAAATTATTGTAAAGTCAATTGATCTTGATATTTTATTAAAGAAGCCATACTTTATTTTGAACTTAAAAAAGTAGGAGGTTCTTTTTTAAATTTTTCTGAAGATGCTTTGTAAGAATCTTGAGCTACTTGTAAATAGAGCTTCAAAGTTTTCTAGTACTATGACAATTATTTTGTAAGAAATTTAGTTGCTCTATTTTTATCCTTTGATGTACTTAACAAATCAAACTTCAAATGGTAATTATAATTGGTATAAAATGGTGTTTGTTGAGTCAATGCATGAAGAGTATTATTATAAGCAAACTCCATTAAAGGTAAATATAAGGTCCAATCATCTTATTGATAGTTGATAGTACATCACAAATATTGCTCCAAAACTTGATTGACTCATTTTTTTTGATCATCAATTTCAAAGATAGAAGATAGAAAAAAGTTTGATATTTACTTTCAATATTTAAAAAAAAGATTTTCAAAAATTTGATATAAATTGAGGTCGTTGATCAAAAATGATATCATTAGATAAGCCATGATATTACTATATATTATCAAAAAGAGCCTCGCTATTTCTTCTCCAAAAATTATCTTTTTATACTAAACAAAATATATCATCTTTATAAGTTGATCCAAAATAATATAAATAGCATCAAATATAGTTGATGGCAATAGATCAATGATAAAATCTATTGATATTGAAGACTATCATTGCTTCAAAATTGGAAGTGGTTGTAGAAGTCTATAAAGATGATATTCCAAATTCTTGGATTTTGAATAGATGTTGCACAAGAAGACAAAGTCCTTTACTGTCTTTCACATTTGAAGCCACTAAAAATCTCAAGAAATATGTTCTAATATTTTGTTAAATCTAAAATATTGTGCAGCTAGAAAATCATGTTAAGATTAAAAAATACAAAGTCACATTGGTCCTTTTGGAATATATAAACAATCTTCAAAATACAAAAGAACTTCTATAAATTTAAACTTATCATTATCAAGGTACTACTTGATATAATATACTAATGAGTCTTTAGGTGATGTTACATGAATTTATCTAAAAAAAATTGAATTAATAGATATAACCATAGAAATAGCATAAAGATAAAATTGTTATAATTTCAAGAGAGTGGTATATTATTGATCGAATGTTACTTTTGTGACCTTTGGAATAAGATATGATCTCTTCAATAAAGCATCTAATAGTCCTTATTACTTTCCTAGTCGATATATAATTATAAAATTAAAATAAGATAATAACATATTTCAATAAACTTAGAGATAATTTGAGCTTACATGAAATACTCTAAGTTTTTGTAATCTATACATAAAATTATAGGATGTATAGTACTTTCCAGCAAGTGATATCATTCTTAGAAAGGATCTACAATTCCAAGAAGTTATTTATTATGAATTTTATAATTGATCTTTACAATTAAAAACTTTTTAGAATAGAAAAAAACTACAAAGAGCTTTTTATCTTTTCTCATTTGTGATATTATAGCTCCTAATACAAAGTCAGAAGTATCAATCTCCAAATAAAAAGCCTCTATGAAATTTGGATGCATTAAGATTGGAATTGTAATAAAAACTACCTTTAAATCTTAAAAAGCCTTTGGTGCTTGAGATCTCCATTCCAATTTGTCTTTGGATGTCAATTAAGTGAAAAGAGCAACAACTAGGAAGTAATTCTTGATAAATATCTAATAAAATTAGCAAATCTAAAGAAACATTATACATCTTATAGTATCTTTAAAGCTGTCCACTCTATTACAACTTGAACTTTCTTTCGATCCATCAATAAGCCTTCATTGGATATAATATATCCAAGAAAATCCACTTTTGACTGATAGAATATATATATTTTTAATTTGGCATATAATCATATATCTTATAATTTTTACAAGACTAATCTTATATATTCTTTTATGTTTTTGAAGAATATTGGAGTAAATTAAGATATCATGAAGATAACAAATAACAAACCTATCTAAAAATTCTCAAAAAACATCATTCATTAAATGTCAAAATATAACTAGAGCATTTGTCATTCAAAAAGGCATGAAATTATATTCAAAATGTCCAAAATGATATCTTCTATTCATCTCATTCTTTAATCTACATCAAATTTTATGCTCTATGAAGATCTATTTTAATGTACATCTTGGCTTAATCAAGTTGTTCTATAAGCCATGATATCAATGATAATGGATAACAATTCTTTACCAATATTTTATTGAAGTTGCAATAATTATCACACATTTATAAAGGTCCATTTTTTTTTCTTCACAAAAAGTATTGATGTATTTGCTAGAAATTTGAAATATTGAATAAAGTTCTTTACAAGATTTTTACCAATATAATCCTTCAATACCAAAAGCTTGTTCTATGATAGATTTTAAATTGGACCAAATAGTCGTTAAGCCCCTTCTTAAAGATTGATGGCACAATCATATGGTCAATGCTTTGGAAATATGTTACTATTGTTCTTTTTAAAGATATCTTGAAACTCCTTATATTAATGTAGAATAGCTACAAGTAATTTTTCTTCTTTACAAGCTAGAGTTGCATAAATGACAAATGATATTTTCTTCTTAATTGTCTTTATAAAAGCCCTTGCTTCAAGAAATTAAAGCTTTGTTGTTAATGACTTCTTGATAAGTTTTATTCAAAAAAAGTCTATAGAAAATTCAACCTTATGAAACCTCCAATCTATAAATGGATTATATCTTTCTAACCATAAAAGTCCTAAAATGATAAGATTAGACAAGATTCTAATAATATTGAATACTATTTTTTTTACTATGACCCTTAAATAATATTTCTAGCAATATAGTCTTATGAGTAACATTGCTTGAAGATAAAGGTCAACCATCTATTACTTCTACATATACAAATTTTGATTTTTGTATTAAAAGAATTTTATGAAGTTTAAAAAAAAAAAATCGTTTAAAAGGAAAGCAAATGCTCTTGAATCTAATAAGGTATTTGTTTAAAGTTTCTGTAGGATAAAAAATAAAAGTATAATAAAATAATAAGCAAATTAGGTAGAGAGAAAGACCTTCATGAATTTGAGGTGTTGAAATGTCCAACTGCATAGTTTCTATTATAGGTAGGTTTCTTTGTTTTTCTAAGCAATCAACAATTTCTAGATTTGTGACCTTCTCTAATAAAATATAAGCATAGGTCTTATTAAAATTAATACTTCTTTTTCTTTGATATAAAAGATTCAAACCGTACTATATCAATTTGCATATCTTTAGTTCTAGAGTGTGGAAGTAATATATTTATTGAAGCAATAGAGTACAAATTTCTAGTGTATTGTTTTGTCAAAGTTCATGAACATTGATCTTGATGGCATTGAAATAATCAATTATCACACTTCATAGCTTGATTGATAGCTTCATTGAATATTTGGAGATCAAGTAGTGATAGTAATAGATCTTTTATATCATCTCTTAGTCTCCAATAAAATTGGCTTATAAGAGCTTGTTTATTCCAATTAATGTCACAAGCCAATTACTTAAAATCAAATATATAACTTGATGCAGGGCATGACCTTTGACATAATGAATGAATCTTTGTTGTTGCCTATCGGGCCTTGCCATATTCTCCAAATGCTTTTAAGAAAACTTCAAAGTTAATCAAGATTGGAGATTTCTTTTCAAGTAAAAGAGCAAACCAAAGTAAGGCTTGTCTTATGAGTAAGGTTCGAACTAAACCAACTTGCAATTCTTTGTTGGATAGTGCTCATGATGTAGAAATATTACTAATCAAATTTGATTAATAAATCCTTGAAACTTCAAGTATATGCTATCAAATTTTTCTAAAAGATTAATCCAAGATGCCTTATATTATTGAAAAGGTGATTTTTTTTGAAGTATAGGTACCATTGCCTCCTTGAACGTAAAAGCTTGAAAAAGTGGTTGCATTATAAGCTAACCTGCTCTAAGTCTTACACTACCATAAAACCTTGCAAAAAATTCTTCAATTTCAATAGTTCTATGAGCTAAAGCATTCAGTGTGTTCATAATAACATCTAACTTAGACTCAAAAGACCCAATCATGTTAACATTTTTACCTCTAGCCATTCTTAAAATTAAAAAAAATTAAATTAAAAAAACAAACAATACCAATTTACAAGAGGGTATTCCACAACCTCTAAAGTGCTTAGATGCCTTAAAGAAGAGGAGTAGTCTACTCTCTAATAAAAAGGATTAACCTCTAGTATTGATAAGAAGGTAATTTCAACAAACTGTTATAAATATATTATATAAAAGACAAAATAAGAAATTGAATGGGAGAAATTTAGCAAGAAAGCTAACAAGAAGTAGATTAAACCAAATGAATATAAGATCAACATCAAGAAAAGTTAGCTAGAGCTCAATAGATGTGTTGTTGAGACTAAGGATTCCCTCAACTTCGGCTCTCATATATATTAGGTATTATAAAGTATTTTAGGAAGTTTCCATATTACTTGAAGATAAAGCAATCCTAAGAAGCTTCTCAAAAAACTTCTTTAAACTTTTTAGAACTTTCTAGAATCAGTTGAAATATTCTAAGAATTTTTTAAAACCTTTTAAAAATCTTTTAAGAATCTAATAGAATATTTTAAAAATACTTTTATGAAATGACTGTAACATAGCCTTAATTCCAATATATACTAAATAGTAGGATGTTTTTCAAGAAGTTTCTATATTGCCTGAAGACAAAGCAACTCTAAAAAGCTTCTTGAGCGTTTTTACGTTGCTTGAAAATAAAGCAACCTTAAAAAGCTTCTTGAGAAGTTCCAATATTCTTTGAAAATGAAGCAACTTTAGAAAGCTTTTTAAATAACTTCATTAATCTTCTTTGAACATTTAAGAATTTGCTAAAATATTTTAAGAATCTTTTAAAAACTTTTAGAATATTTTAGATACATTTTAAAAATTTTCTATTAGAATGTTCTGAAAAACTTTTGATTTTTTTTTTAAATCTAATAGAATATTCTTAAAATCTTTTTATTCGATATTTCTAACATCATGTGGAATTTTTCAAACTAAATCTCTATATTGAGTTACAATCATATAAAATACTTTTCATTCACTAATCTATGTAACTCATGATAAAAGCAAAAGAAAGACAAATTATATTAAAAAAAAAATGACAACTTCAATAAAAAAGAATTAATTCAACTTATATACAAATTTTAATCAATAATAAAATAAATTGCCTTGTCTTTGAAAATTCATATTTATATAGTAACCTCATTCAAAGTCTAACATTATTGTATAAATGTCTAGTTGATGATCATATTATTATAAAAATGAATTGCAGCAAAAATACACTACAACAACATGTTTAGAACAACCATTCATTAAACACCAAACAAATACTCCCACTTTCAATTTAAACTTCAATACTAAAATTAAATAATATATATCTTCTTCTTTACTTTCTCTCTCTCACTCTCTCTCTCTCTCTCTATATATATATATATAAATATTCATACATACATACACACATCAACTAAAATAGCAAGAATGATTATTAAAAGCTCTCAATTAAGAAAGAGATTTTCATTAACTGCAAACAATGCACACATACCATCATCCTTTAAAACAACATTTCATTGTTGTTTAACAAACGTAGGAACACTAAAGGATGCCTTACCAAATTAGATGAGGATGAAGACATGATGATTGGGAACAAGATATTTCCATAAGAATGGGTACAAACCCAACGTTGTTGAACCTCCAACACATGCAAGTAACTCAGGCAGGTCATAACTAATAGCGAAGCCAGCAAGCTTGCGAAGAAGCGAACGAAGCAGGGCCCCATGGAATCGAGGACAAGGCCGCCCCCCCTCCCCAACAAAACCGAAAGGATAGCAAAGCTGACGTGGAGGAGTCAGCATTCCCGCCTGGGCCTGGTGGGTGCTACAGAGGGGGGCATGTGGGAATGGATGAAGATTGCTGGACGGGAAAAAGTAGGGGCATTTTCTGTCCATCGCAGCGTTCATGTATCCGGTGCCAGCAGGGCCTGCTCGATGCTTGTTTGCAAGGCGGCGACAGCTGGCAAGTCCACGGGGGGCATTCCGGTTCGGACAGGAGTGGCTGACATGGCAAGGGCGGCACTGCAACACAAAGCAACGCAGGCAACGGTCATCCAAATGGAATGCGATCATTCTCGTTCCATCCTGCGGCAACGGCTCCCTGCCAGGATTTCAAACTTTCAAATGGAAAATGTGAGACACTACAAAGCAATGTCCACCGGATGTCGCTGTGTAGCACAGCATCTTCAGCCCCGCATCCCGTGATCATTTCCTGGCTGCAGAGCGTTCCTTCTCCTCCCTTTGCTTACTCCGCCATCCAGGTCCCTCTCGCTGTGATTGAGCTTCTATCGCTCCCGCACTGAGCTGTTGGGGTGCGAGACCTTGTGTGTTGCTGGCGTGGATTTGCCGTTCGACTTCGGAATTAGGTTTTGCTGGGTGCCGGGGTATCACCTGATCTGACAATGGAGGGCAGGAGGATGAGCACCCGGAGCCGCCGTGCCAGTCCTCTCCCCGTGTCTCCCATCAAGCAAGGTCTTGCGAGAATCCCTGCTTCTGATGAGATTGTATGAGTGGCCCGGACGTTGAGGTCGGTGAGGGTGTGTGGTAGAGTCGAGGTTCTGAAGAGGACAGGGCAGTTGAGTCATGGGGCTCCCTTGACGCAGCAATGCCCTGGGGCTTGCGGGCCTTGAGATCGGTTTTGTGTAGCCTCTTGTCTGAAGCGCATTGTTCGTCTGGTTTGTTGGTGGGACTGGGTTCCTCCTGTTGACATGTGGTGAGCTGTCGCACTGGTTTGCAGCTCTGATGGCCAATGTTATGGCAGCGGGGAAGGGCACTGGAAAGAATAGCACGCGCAAGGTGCTGGCAGACAAGACGAACGCAACTCCCGTCGCTGGGCTGGTTCCCGTGAAGTCGGGCAAGAAGGCCTCAGCTGCCTCGAAGAAGGGAGAGAGCACCCCGTGTGGCAAGATGCGTCCACTGGAGCAGGCAGAAACGCCAGTGATGCGCGGCGAGGATTTGCTTCGTTCTCTGGTACACAGCAATCTTGCAATGATTCAGACTCCATCCAATGGCGTCTCGAGTCAGAGTCCCCAAGCTGACACACCCCAGTTCCGCGTTTCGACCGTGTCGGCACATGTGGGCATCCAGGAGGCGGAGGCTGCCGCGGAGCTCTCTACAGCATCCGAGCAGGTGAGCACGTCGGGCCATGGTTCTAGGATTTCATTATGGAGGGCTCGTGTGAGCAGAGATGTGTGCATGAATGAGCTAGGTCCGTGTATGTGCTCTGCATTCGTGGGTGGCGATCTTCTGGTGCCCCGCACGCTGGTGTTTACGGGTGGTGGTGTGGTGAGCAGGCCGAGGTCATCGACTCTTCTCCCCAAAATGGAGTTGCCTCCGTGTCAGAGAGGCTGTCATCAGCCTGGGTAGGACAGGATGTTGACGACGTGACCGAAGAAGCTGGGGATGATGCATCTGACTCGGACTGCTCCGTGGTGGTTAACGTGAGTTCACCCGGCGTGAGCCAGCACTTGGCTGCATCTCCTGCGCCTTCAACCGTTCATCCGACGACCCCTGAAACTGCCGACTTCAAGTGGCAGCGAAGGGAATTTGTGAAGGTGAAAGAAGCTGAAGAGAGCTTCGACTACTACGAGGGTGATGATTGCGAAGAACGTGAGGAGTATGACGATGAGGAGTACGAACAGGTGGATTGTGACGATATCTGTTACGGGGTTAGTCGCATCAAGGTCGCCGAGGGCCTTCCCGAGCACAAGGGGCGACACATCCGTTTCAATTACAACAGCGACGACGAGGTTGACATCGAGGAGGTTGACGGTACGAGACAGGTTTCTTCACTTTGTCTGGAGTTGTGTGGCATGGTGATTGAGGTGAAATTGACTGGCATGATCTGAACTGGACGCGGGTCGTTGTGTTTGCAGTGCTGCGTCTGAGAGGGCTGCCAACACCAAGGGGGAAGCACCTTCGGTTCCCCGAAGACGAGGACGTCCCCTCACCTCAAGGGGGTTTGTAGAGGCATCAGCATTGACAATGGAGCGCGATGTACATGTTCACGAATTCAGTGTAGCGTTTAGTGACACCATGACGTGCTCAGCATTCGCTGACCAGCCATACTGTCATCCAGAGAGAGAGAGAGAGCGAGCGAGCGAGTGGTCAGTTTTGCGACGACACTGGAGCCAGTGCAACCGTGTGTAGCTCTTGTGGCATTACGACGGCACATGCCCCGGTCCTCTTAGAACAAACTTGAAGTGTAATTATGCACCTCATTTCGGTATATACATTGTTGGTATCTGCAACCAACTGAAAAGCATATTGGTATCTCCATACTGCGTCAGAACTTGCAATGCGGAGTATTTTTGAACGAAACCCCTGTCCACCGATGTAGTCTCTCGGAGTGACAAACCTTGGGCATATGTCCCACATCAAGTACATTTCAGGCTTTCTACAACACTGGTCAGACATACCCTTGCAAACGCAGTTATGAAGAACCTTCCGAGTTCCCTTCTAAATCGATTTTGCTACTGCTCAATAGCAGAAAGTCCAGAATGAGCGTTCAAATAACCAGCGCCAGACCAGATTTGAAATGTCTAGAAAGGGAGGACAATATGAGCTAGAAAAAGGAATTGGCCCACTGCTATAGCCGGCAATTGATAGAAAATCTTCTTACTTTGCATATAACAACTCAATTGCCAACGAAGTAGGTAGAATGAAAATATAGAATTGCTGAATGGAAGTCGTTGCAGTCAATAGTATCCACTTCGGAAGTGTCCCAGTTTGTTGAGCTCAAAATGGACGCGATATAGTCGCTTATTCCATTATTGAAATTTCTGTTCAAAAAATTCGCTCAAAAACTTCTGTTACGTCCTTCCTTACTTTAATAAGAATAAACTACAAACTGTTCATTTCAGAATTCATTTCTTTATTTCTTTATGGGAATTTATCTAATCCTTGGTTGCATTAAAGACAGAAGAATGTTAAAATACCTCAGTCTTTTATGAAATTGATTCATCTATTCTAACTATCATAAAAATAAAATAAACTTATGATTTATTTTTCCACAATTGGACCCAGAAGCAATGAATATCAACCACAGTCATCATGATTATCACATTCTTCATCATGGTTAGGTTGATTTAGTAAAAACTTGGGTCTATTTAACATTTTCTTAAAGATATTTTATGAAAATATATGATTTACATTTTGTACTCTTTGTAGTTATTAATAAACAATAAACATAATATTTATTAGTAATCAGATTATACCAAAATATCTTGCATATTTGATATTAAGATTGTTAAAAAAAATAGTATAAAATATTTTATAAAAATTTATAAAATATTTAATTAAACTAAATCTTAATGCCATAAAAGGTTCAAATTTTGATTTTTTCATGGCTTTATACTATTTATTTGTAAAAACTACAAATACACCTCATGACAAAGTGCATAAAAAAAATAATTATCTACCAATCGTTGTAAGAATAAAATAAATAAGAAAAAATAGGAATACATGTAAAGTCAACATTGTGTCTATGAAGTTTTTTAAAAACTTCTCTAAAAGATATTATGAAATTAATTTACTTTTATCTATTTCTACCTAATCATATAGGTAGTTATTGAAGTAAATACGTATGTTCATGATATTGTTTTCCTTTGTATCAGTCACCGAAGTATTGCTTATAATTGTAGAAACACCACTTTTTAATAAACTACTAACAAGTTTTGCTTGAGATTTTAGAAGATTACTTATGGCAACAATCTCATCCACTAGATTGGATATCTCATGGAAAGTCTTGCTATATAAATGAGACAAAGTAAAAAGACATTATGTTAAAAACAATAAAATTGGATTGAATTCTATACAAAAATAATAACTTAAAAACCACATAAACATTGACATAAGTTGGTACAATGGCAAGAAGCTCGAACTAGAGCATCCGGAGGTACATAACCAAAAGATAATTCTCCTTGCTAAAGGTAAGACCTGTTGGGGATTATGTGTGCTCAACTCTCTGTCTGATACCCGGTTAGGATGAGATTGATGTCCAGTTATTACCCTGAGTTGTACAAGCCTTGTATAAAGAGATTTGCGAATGAATAAAAGATTTGAGTTCTGTGTTGCACTAAGATGGTATCAGAGCGGCAGTGAGGAAGAAAGTGAGCAATGCTCCTTAAGTAGATCAAGCTCCATTTTGTAAGATGTACTCAAAGACATCTATTTTCTTAGTAGAGGGATAAGAGTTGAGACAAATTTGTTAGAACAAGAGACAGAAAAAAGCTTAGGAAAAATTGAGCTTTTAGAGCCTTGGTTAAAAGATTTACAAATGAATAAAAGATTAGAGTTTTGGATTATATTATAATGAACAATGGCAAGTTTTATTTAACTCAAATTTACAAAAACTCTTGTAATGAAACTAGAAGGTCCAATGAAAAGATGCTTAAAGCTATTCTGAGCAATCTATGTATTCCAACTTGCCACATCAATCTAATCTTAGCCAAAAATTTGCTCAAAAACTTTCTATATCAAATTACAGAACTTGTAAGAACATGATATTTTGCTTCAATAGTAGATAAAATAATAGCAGGTTGCAATTTTCTTGTCCAATCAATAAGTGCTCTTCCAAATTTGTGTAGAATACTTGAAGTAGATTTTTTGGTATTTATATTTCTAGCAAAATTAGCATCTACAAAAGTATGTAGAGAATCTTTTATGTCTTTTTTCTACTTCAAATAGAATTTTCTATAATCCAAAGAGCCCTTTAAGTATTTTAGGATATGTTTGGCTGCTTTCAAGTGTGGCTCCTCAGATTCAAATCAAAATCTAACTAGATTATTAATTGCAAAGCTTATATCAAACTTGATGTTTGTTACCTAAAGCAAACATCTAATTATTTCTTGATAGAGCCTTTTGTTACATTATAGAATTTGCATATTTTTTTTTAGAACTAATCCAAGATCCATAAGAGTTTTGATTGGAGCACAAGATTCTATTCAAAATTACTTCAATAGTTGTTTCAAATAATTCTTATGATAGAGCAAGCACCCATCTTTTGTTTGTCAAATTTTAGCTCTTAAATAAAGCTAAGTTAGTCTAAGATTTGATATCTCAAAAGACTTTATAAGATAAATTTTAATTCTTTCAATTTCAACTTTCTCATTACTTATAATCAATAAATCATCTACATAGAGCAATACTACAACATATTTTCTATCATGTATGTGAAGACATATGTTTGAATCTACTTGGATTTTAGTTAATTTTAAGTCTTTGAATTACTCATCAATTCTAGGATACCAAGCTTTTAGCTTTTGCTTAAGTCTATATAGCATTTTATTTACTTTAAAAACTTTTTTACTATTATTCTTTCTTTCAAATTCTTAAGGTACATGTATGTAAACTTCTATCAAAACTCCATTTTAGAATATTGTTTTGACATCTAATTTGTAAATTTTTAAATTTTTGCTTCCAACTAAAGCTAATACTATATAAATAGTGGCTCAATAAACTATTGGTGCAAAAGTGTCATAAAAATCTATTCTAAAGACTTATTCAAACCTTCGTGCAACAATTCTAGCCTTCAATTTTTGAATGTTTTCTTTTGAATCCTTTTTAGTTTGGTAGATTGATTTAGAACTTATGGCTTCTTTTCTATTAGGCAATATTACATATTTATAAGTATTGTTTTAATAATAGATTTTTTTTCTTATTGCATAGTATCAATCCAACCTTTGTTTTTAATTACTTCATCATAATTTATAGGATTATTAGTTATTTCTATGACATAAGTATAAAAGTTCCTCAACATGACAAAAGGTGTTCTTTCTCTTTGTCAAACTTGATGTTCCTCAAATTATCAGTTAATTTCTACCTCTTCTAATTTTGCTCTATTATCATTTTTAGGTGTGATTCCAGCATTGGCTTTTGTTGGACCATGGTTGATAAGATACACTGCTCCATTAACTGCCTCTAGCCACAAACAGCTTAAGACTTTATTGACATGCATTATGGTACACAATTTTTTTCAATTATAGCCCTATTTCTTCTTTGAGTAATTCCATTGTGTTGTGGTGTCTTTGCTTGTATAAATTGTCTAGATATTCAATTTTTTTCTAAAATTCCAAAAATTCTATTGATAAAAATTTTCCTCATCTATCAATGCATAATATTTGGATGCTTTCTTGCTTTCAATTTTGAACTTTTCTTTGAAAATTCTCAATTTCTAAAAAGTTTTTGACTTTTTAGTTGGAAAGTATATCCATGTCTTTCTTGAATAATCATCAATAAAGATCAGTATATATTTTGTCCCTCCTAATGAAGCATGTGGCATTGGACTTATTAGGTCACAATAAATTAATTTAAGAATTCCTTGAAAAACCTTTTAAGAGTTAGTTTACATGCAAGGCAATCTTTACATACTTCTTGATACAAATAAAGAAGAGGTAATCCCTTGATTCTATTTGACTTTGATAAGTGGGTCAAACCTCTAAAAGATAAATGACCAAATTATTTGTGCCAAAGTTTGGCTTTATTGTCTAATGCTATTGTGTTCACTTCATGTTGAAACTGAAATTTGTACAAGCCATTGCCTTTTTCCTGAACTCCAGTGGCTAATATTGATCTTTTTTTCATATTGCTCAAGAGCCAGCTCCTGTTTTTGAAAAACACCATAACTCCATCATCAGTAAGTGCCTCTACTGAAATAAGATACTTAGTAATAGATGGCACATACAGAACATTTGAAAGTTTTATTTTTCCATCAACAATTTTTACCAAGGTGGATCTAACACCTTGAACATTGTGTCCTCCTCCTGCATCAATAATTTGATTCTTTCCATATCCTATTTTAATATCCTGTAAGATATTTCTCTCTTTGGTCATATGTACAGATACACTAGAGTCTAGAAACCAATTCTGATTATCAAGTGACTTAGTGATTTTAGCTAGAGAGGCTTCTAACTCATCCACTTCTTCCTTGTTTTTAGCAATGTTCAATTGCTTGTCAGGTGAATTCTTGTTGTCTGGATAGTTTCTTGATATATATCCAGGTCAACCACATCCATAACAATAAAATTGATTTCTCCTTCGGCCTCTTGAAGAATAACCTCTGCCTCTACCTTGACCTCTTGTCGATGATTCTCCTCTCATTTGCCCTTTGCTACGCTGGTAATTGGTCCTTATTCTTCTTCCATAAGCATTGCTTGATGAATAAGCTACATATAATACTTTCTTATCAGGTTCAACTCCTAATTGATGAGAGAATTGTTGAACATTGTGTACTTCAGTGAGCAACTTGGCGCATAATTTGTCAAAGCTTGGTATAACCTCGATATTATAAAAGGTTGTGACTGAACTTTCGTAACTCCCCAGTAAACCCTGCACCATCAATTGAAACATAGTAATGTTAGATACCAGTTCCTCCATTCTTGCCATCTTTCTTCTGAGTTCCTTTGCATTTTTGATATACTCTTACATTGATCCACCTTCCTTCTTACTCATGCTATGAATTTGTGATGAAACTAATAGAATTTGCAAGGGATCTTCTGATTCAAACAGCTGCTTCAATTTTGCCCATGCATTTGCAGCAACATCAAGTTTAGCAATATCGTGAATGATATCATCTTTAATAGAACTGATGATAGCATCTATAACTGTCGCCTTGTCCTCTGCTAGCATACTCTCGCTCACATTGGTCTGATTCCCTACAGTAGTAAGAGATTGTCTAGGTACAATTTTGTTCTCTGTAATCTCCCAGAGTTTTTCCTTTCTCAGTAAAGCCTCAATTTTATTTACCAATCTCTGTAATTCTCATCCCTTGCCAGTTTGATGGCCTCCCTCAGAGAGATATTCTAATTTACAGGTTGCGTGGCCATTTCTTCTCTCCTAGTTCTCTCAACAGCTATGTTATCTCGCTCTAAAAGCTCAATTTTTCCTAAGCTTTTTTCTGTCTCTTGTTCTAACAAATTTGTCTCAACTCTTATCCCTCTACTAAGAAAATAGATGTCTTTGAGTACATCTTACAAAATGGAGCTTGATCTACTTAAGGAGCATTGCTCACTTTCTTCCTCACTGCCGCTCTGATACCATCTTAGTGCAACACAGAACTCAAATCTTTTATTCATTCGCAAATCTCTTTATACAAGGCTTGTACAACTCAGGGTAATAACTGGACATCAATCTCATCCTAACCGGGTATCAGACAGAGAGTTGAGCACACATAATCCCCAACAGGTCTTACCTTTAGCAAGGAGAATTATCTTTTGGTTATGTACCTCCGGATGCTCTAGTTCGAGCTTCTTGCCATTGTACCAACTTATGTCAATGTTTATGTGGTTTTTAAGTTATTATTTTTGTATAGAATTCAATCCAATTTTATTGTTTTTAACATAATGTCTTTTTACTTTGTCTCATTTATATAGCAAGACTTTCCATGAGATATCCAATCTAGTGGATGAGATTGTTGCCATAAGTAATCTTCTAAAATCTCAAGCAAAACTTGTTAGTAGTTTATTAAAAAGTGGTGTTTCTACAATTATAAGCAATACTTCGGTGACTGATACAAAGGAAAACAATATCATGAACATACGTATTTACTTCAATAACTACCTATATGATTAGGTAGAAATAGATAAAAGTAAATTAATTTCATAATATCTTTTAGAGAAGTTTTTAAAAAACTTCATAGACACAATGTTGACTTTACATGTATTCCTATTTTTTCTTATTTATTTTATTCTTACAACGATTGGTAGATAATTATTTTTTTTATGCACTTTGTCATGAGGTGTATTTGTAGTTTTTACAAATAAATAGTATAAAGCCATGAAAAAATCAAAATTTGAACCTTTTATGGCATTAAGATTTAGTTTAATTAAATATTTTATAAATTTTTATAAAATATTTTATACTATTTTTTTTAACAATCTTAATATCAAATATGCAAGATATTTTGGTATAATCTGATTACTAATAAATATTATGTTTATTGTTTATTAATAACTACAAAGAGTACAAAATGTAAATCATATATTTTCATAAAATATCTTTAAGAAAATGTTAAATAGACCCAAGTTTTTACTAAATCAACCTAACCATGATGAAGAATGTGATAATCATGATGACTGTGGTTGATATTCATTGCTTCTGGGTCCAATTGTGGAAAAATAAATCATAAGTTTATTTTATTTTTATGATAGTTAGAATAGATGAATCAATTTCATAAAAGACTGAGGTATTTTAACATTCTTCTGTCTTTAATGCAACCAAGGATTAGATAAATTCCCATAAAGAAATAAAGAAATGAATTCTGAAATGAACAGTTTGTAGTTTATTCTTATTAAAGTAAGGAAGGACGTAACAGAAGTTTTTGAGCGAATTTTTTGAACAGAAATTTCAATAATGGAATAAGCGACTATATCGCGTCCATTTTGAGCTCAACAAACTGGGACACTTCCGAAGTGGATACTATTGACTGCAACGACTTCCATTCAGCAATTCTATATTTTCATTCTACCTACTTCGTTGGCAATTGAGTTGTTATATGCAAAGTAAGAAGATTTTCTATCAATTGCCGGCTATAGCAGTGGGCCAATTCCTTTTTCTAGCTCATATTGTCCTCCCTTTCTAGACATTTCAAATCTGGTCTGGCGCTGGTTATTTGAACGCTCATTCTGGACTTTCTGCTATTGAGCAGTAGCAAAATCGATTTAGAAGGGAACTCGGAAGGTTCTTCATAACTGCGTTTGCAAGGGTATGTCTGACCAGTGTTGTAGAAAGCCTGAAATGTACTTGATGTGGGACATATGCCCAAGGTTTGTCACTCCGAGAGACTACATCGGTGGACAGGGGTTTCGTTCAAAAATACTCCGCATTGCAAGTTCTGACGCAGTATGGAGATACCAATATGCTTTTCAGTTGGTTGCAGATACCAACAATGTATATACCGAAATGAGGTGCATAATTACACTTCAAGTTTGTTCTAAGAGGACCGGGGCATGTGCCGTCGTAATGCCACAAGAGCTACACACGGTTGCACTGGCTCCAGTGTCGTCGCAAAACTGACCACTCGCTCGCTCGCTCTCTCTCTCTCTCTGGATGACAGTATGGCTGGTCAGCGAATGCTGAGCACGTCATGGTGTCACTAAACGCTACACTGAATTCGTGAACATGTACATCGCGCTCCATTGTCAATGCTGATGCCTCTACAAACCCCCTTGAGGTGAGGGGACGTCCTCGTCTTCGGGGAACCGAAGGTGCTTCCCCCTTGGTGTTGGCAGCCCTCTCAGACGCAGCACTGCAAACACAACGACCCGCGTCCAGTTCAGATCATGCCAGTCAATTTCACCTCAATCACCATGCCACACAACTCCAGACAAAGTGAAGAAACCTGTCTCGTACCGTCAACCTCCTCGATGTCAACCTCGTCGTCGCTGTTGTAATTGAAACGGATGTGTCGCCCCTTGTGCTCGGGAAGGCCCTCGGCGACCTTGATGCGACTAACCCCGTAACAGATATCGTCACAATCCACCTGTTCGTACTCCTCATCGTCATACTCCTCACGTTCTTCGCAATCATCACCCTCGTAGTAGTCGAAGCTCTCTTCAGCTTCTTTCACCTTCACAAATTCCCTTCGCTGCCACTTGAAGTCGGCAGTTTCAGGGGTCGTCGGATGAACGGTTGAAGGCGCAGGAGATGCAGCCAAGTGCTGGCTCACGCCGGGTGAACTCACGTTAACCACCACGGAGCAGTCCGAGTCAGATGCATCATCCCCAGCTTCTTCGGTCACGTCGTCAACATCCTGTCCTACCCAGGCTGATGACAGCCTCTCTGACACGGAGGCAACTCCATTTTGGGGAGAAGAGTCGATGACCTCGGCCTGCTCACCACACCACCACCCGTAAACACCAGCGTGCGGGGCACCAGAAGATCGCCACCCACGAATGCAGAGCACATACACGGACCTAGCTCATTCATGCACACATCTCTGCTCACACGAGCCCTCCATAATGAAATCCTAGAACCATGGCCCGACGTGCTCACCTGCTCGGATGCTGTAGAGAGCTCCGCGGCAGCCTCCGCCTCCTGGATGCCCACATGTGCCGACACGGTCGAAACGCGGAACTGGGGTGTGTCAGCTTGGGGACTCTGACTCGAGACGCCATTGGATGGAGTCTGAATCATTGCAAGATTGCTGTGTACCAGAGAACGAAGCAAATCCTCGCCGCGCATCACTGGCGTTTCTGCCTGCTCCAGTGGACGCATCTTGCCACACGGGGTGCTCTCTCCCTTCTTCGAGGCAGCTGAGGCCTTCTTGCCCGACTTCACGGGAACCAGCCCAGCGACGGGAGTTGCGTTCGTCTTGTCTGCCAGCACCTTGCGCGTGCTATTCTTTCCAGTGCCCTTCCCCGCTGCCATAACATTGGCCATCAGAGCTGCAAACCAGTGCGACAGCTCACCACATGTCAACAGGAGGAACCCAGTCCCACCAACAAACCAGACGAACAATGCGCTTCAGACAAGAGGCTACACAAAACCGATCTCAAGGCCCGCAAGCCCCAGGGCATTGCTGCGTCAAGGGAGCCCCATGACTCAACTGCCCTGTCCTCTTCAGAACCTCGACTCTACCACACACCCTCACCGACCTCAACGTCCGGGCCACTCATACAATCTCATCAGAAGCAGGGATTCTCGCAAGACCTTGCTTGATGGGAGACACGGGGAGAGGACTGGCACGGCGGCTCCGGGTGCTCATCCTCCTGCCCTCCATTGTCAGATCAGGTGATACCCCGGCACCCAGCAAAACCTAATTCCGAAGTCGAACGGCAAATCCACGCCAGCAACACACAAGGTCTCGCACCCCAACAGCTCAGTGCGGGAGCGATAGAAGCTCAATCACAGCGAGAGGGACCTGGATGGCGGAGTAAGCAAAGGGAGGAGAAGGAACGCTCTGCAGCCAGGAAATGATCACGGGATGCGGGGCTGAAGATGCTGTGCTACACAGCGACATCCGGTGGACATTGCTTTGTAGTGTCTCACATTTTCCATTTGAAAGTTTGAAATCCTGGCAGGGAGCCGTTGCCGCAGGATGGAACGAGAATGATCGCATTCCATTTGGATGACCGTTGCCTGCGTTGCTTTGTGTTGCAGTGCCGCCCTTGCCATGTCAGCCACTCCTGTCCGAACCGGAATGCCCCCCGTGGACTTGCCAGCTGTCGCCGCCTTGCAAACAAGCATCGAGCAGGCCCTGCTGGCACCGGATACATGAACGCTGCGATGGACAGAAAATGCCCCTACTTTTTCCCGTCCAGCAATCTTCATCCATTCCCACATGCCCCCCTCTGTAGCACCCACCAGGCCCAGGCGGGAATGCTGACTCCTCCACGTCAGCTTTGCTATCCTTTCGGTTTTGTTGGGGAGGGGGGGCGGCCTTGTCCTCGATTCCATGGGGCCCTGCTTCGTTCGCTCCTTTGCTCCTTCGCAAGCTTATGGATATTGTTTTGCAAATTTATTTAGTTGTGCACAAGAAATTGGTTACAATTAAACTTCAAGTAATTAGAAAATTAATTTCTATGAACCAAGAAGTGAAACTATGCTGTAAAAGAAAAATAGACCTAAGGTATACTCTATAGTGTAACTAGACTTTTTTCAAGCATGGGCAATACAATGACAAAAGATGATTACAATTAATTAGACAAACTGGTCTGAATCAATGTGAGGAATAGTTAATTGACAGGGGTTGATATAAGAAATTCTTTTTATGTTTAAAAAACTCAACGTCTTAAGTCAATCAAACTTCTTCTTCTTCTTCTTTCAATTTTTTAAAATTAAAGATGAAGTTAAAAGTTTAAATATAATCTTATTATATCATTCTTCTTCAACTTTTTCAAGAATGCACAATCGAAATAGTTGACTGTGATCTGAAGATCAAATTAATCACAAAACAAAAGCTTCTTAACAATAGTCATGATAAATTTGGTTGCCACTAGAGGATTGAGGATTATTACTTGTTGGTTTCAAACTTCTCTACATCAAATGTTCTTGCCTCATTTTCCTATTACTCTAAAGATTGATGTACATGACATATATATTTTGCTGCACTACTATTTGAGAAAGTAGTCAAAATAAAATTTTTTTGGAGCATGCCTGCCTTGTACATAATTGTGTGTGAGGTGTACCAATTCATAAAGAAACAACCCCACTTTCTACCATCAAAAAGAGAATAATCATATCATCATGAAAACCTCAATGAATAAGTATATTGTCTAAGTTTATGTGTAACATTGCTCTATAGTATATTAGTATATTAGTATATTAGTATTTATAAAATAGAATGTCTTATAAAGTAATTGAGTAATGCATGTTAGTTGTTTTGTACCTTGAAGCAATCTTGATCAAAATTAAATTAATAGTAAGTGTCTGCACAAAATAATATATTATCTATCTTTTGCAAAGGCAATCAAATAAAATGTAAGTTAGAGTTACTAGATAATCATAGCTTGAATCATAAGTGCATGATGTTTACATAAAAATATCCATTGAAATCAACTAGTAACTATAGTATACATTAATAATTATTAGTTTTAATTATAAATGGTTGTATGTAAATAGTGCAATCATAATGTTATGATAAAACTGTGAATTATTGTAGAAAAAAGATAAGATAACTATGAACTAGATGGACAAAGGCATAAAAAAAAGTTTAGAATCAATACAATGGTTGTAGAAATGTTAGGGGCCAAATCAACAAAGATATTGGTTTCAAGTATCACCACTATTGTTTAAGAAATAACAATTATTTTGATGAATATTCGATATTACTTTGTTGATATATTTTTTGATTCGTCTATGACTATTTTGAACTCTTGTAAAACTTTTGTGGTCATTAATGTTAACACTCTTTGAAATCTGTTTTGTAGTGAGATTCTTAACAAAATATTTGTCTAAATTATTAGTGGTGGTTCTAGACCTCAGTCCTTGACTATTTTCTTTGAACCTTTCTTGCTAGTATTAGATTTTTGTTGGCCCTAAACTTGGCCAAGGTTGGACAATCTTTTATTCAATGGTTAATATCAATACAATATCAATACTTTTTAAATAGATTTAAGTATTAAATATTAATTAATTTCTTGGAATTAGTAACAAAATTGTAGATTTTAATTTCAAGTTTTCAACCAATGCCTAAATCTTTGGCTATGCAAAACCAAGACTCAAGTGACTTTACATTATTTAGATCATTTCTCAATACCGTACATTAACTTGCGATTATTTTTAGAAAAAACAACAATAATTTTTTTGGGAAGATTCTTAAGTGATATCTAAGTCGTAATTTTAAAGAAATTAGAATACAAATATTCTTTTGGATTTTAGATTGCATAGGGATTAAAAATTCAAACACATAATTGAAAGGTGTAAAATCCAAATTTCAACCAATAAGGTAATTACACTAGAATCCAATGTATGATCTCTACCAAATAATGTATTTGGTATAAATAAATGTGGCAAAGATTCTTGCTAATAATAATAGCTCTTTTTATAGATTTTCCTAGATCTTTCTTCCATAAGATCCATTAGAAGAGTCCTTCTTGTGCCATAAACTCTAATATGCTTACATGCATGTTACACCTTTAGTACATCAATGCTACATCATATGCACTTGGTATATGTTGCTATCATTACAATATGGGAAAAATAATAATAATAATAATAATAATAATAATTACAAACATTATTGCTTAGACTACATATATTAAGCATTAAGCAAGGACTGGTTCCACTTCACAACTACTTCCACTATGCACGGACTATTGGACAAAGTTTAATTTTCATGATTATCAAAATGTGCTTTTGTCACTTGATAAAACATCAAAATATATGTAAAAGTCCTATATTTCTTTAAATGACATGTAGCATGCAGAGCAAACATTTAACTAGAGGTTGTTACTTTCACAATTACGCATACAAATGTGTCGTTTGGCAACAGGGGTGATTGAAAGGCGGCAGTGCTCAATCACCTTTAGGACCAAGGAGGTGAAATAGTTGAAACCCTCTCAACCCCAATTGTAGACACATTAGTTCTGTACTAACTTATTTGCTTGCAGCATATTAATATCCAGTAGATTGTGTTGGCATCAGAGGTATCAGGGCATGATGATGTCATACAGCCGATGAAATTTATGTCCTTGCCAGTTTCAAAAGAGGAAAAACAAGAGAAAAGGCGAAAACTCTGTTGGCCACCCTTGAACACCCACTAAAACCTATTGTATGGAACCAGAAAACAACTTGTATGACGAATCTTATTAATTGAAGCACAAAGAATAGCTTCAAATTTGATAATTGTACCGTATTGCAATAATGATCGCACTAAAAAATTGTAGCATTGAAAGGACTACCTATACAATCACAACTATACAAATTACGAAAGTCTGATGAGCACTCATTAAGAGATAACTGATTTCATACAGATTATGAAATACACTAGTATTAAGAGCCCATCTGAAAAAAAGAACAGTTTACATATACTTGGAGTGGTAATAGCAATGTTGAGGCTACTCCCACTCCCCCCAATCCTGAAAATTCCAACAAAGTTCTTGTTAGAAGACGATTAAGTGCAATCCAAAGGCACAAACCAACTGACATCACCAAAGTCTGTATTTAAAGATATATGCAGCAGCTATGAGAAAATGCAGCACTTGTGGTCATTATGTTCTTAGGAGCAGTACCTCTTCATTCTCCTCCGCAGCAGTCACACCAAGACCTTTCGGAGTTGTCACTTTTTCTGTTTCCCCCTTCTTCAGAGTAACTATATCATCTATGGTCAGGTGTCCAAGCTGGTCAAGTTCGGCTTCATCCACCTCATGCTCAGACTTGTTAGATATACAAGATTCAGCTTCTTTCCTGCAGAAAAATAGACAAGCAGCAATCACCTTTAGCTCTGGGATGCACTACATACTGTAAAGTGAGAACAACCAAGGACACAGATACGAAATTCACAAACGTCAACTAGTTGACACAAAAGACGGATCAGGCATTCACTGGACAACCTCAACATCACGAGGGTGCCAATAAAGGAAAAAACAGTCAAGAGTGCCAGAGAATGCAAAAATGAAAAATCTATGCTAACAAGCCTTGCTGTGTATGAAGTTCCGACCTAAGCTATTAAGGATTGATCTTTCAACATTATTGAGTGATCAAGCCAAGCACAAATAAAATCCTAGAAATTCACCAAATCTTTCAGATGTAAGAAACTGAAGTTTCGTTCCAGACGTAGACCAGTCTTGCCAAAAATATTTCATAAACCATCACATACCCCTCTGAAATGGGTGATGTCGGTGATGACTTGGGCTCTGAACTTCCTGAACCCTTGTCTTGAGAAACAACCAACCATTCACTCCCTGCACTCCCCTCACTTTTTGCTTCCTCTTCATCGTGCGTTTCTGTATTCACTGAATGGTATTTTCAAACATAAGATTTCTATCGAATACATCACACTGCTATCCTATGAAAATCTTGGATCGACGCAACATCTGTACACAACAATATACTCAAATCCGCAATTAGACTAGCCAATGTGATGCTGATCCTGTTCAAATAATGTATTATAGGTGTAAAAAAAAAAGCAAGTGAAGTATCATTCAAATGTTAAATTCAACAACGGCTCATACATAAAACGAATCTCATTCGTTACATTTTGCCAAAAACTCCACATCATGCGTATCTATGTTTGAAAGGTCCCATTGTGAACAGCTGACAGGGAGAAATTCTGCGATTCGGCAGCTTTAAGAGTTTCATACCCTCAACAGAAGAAACCAATGGGGCTTCAATGCTTCGAGTAGATGTAATAGCTTTAGTCAGCTTAGCATCCTGCACTACGATCTCAGTAGGTACAACGGGTTCCTCTATTTCCTTCTCTTCATCAACATCCCAACTGAGATCCTCATCTTCTTCTCCATCAGTTGCTCCTGTTTCACAATGATTGTATAAATCAAGACCTCAAAAACTTGGTCACTGCATACTACCATGCAAGAAATATGAAAACTTTAAACACATTGTTTCCAAACTAAGCTCACTTTTGACGAGATTGACCCGGGCATTCTCTATCTGTTGCAACTTGTTGAGTCGATAGAAGTAGCGAGTCCAAAATGTGTCATACTCCACTTGACTTGGCACTAGCCCCAACAAAAAACATGTTAGTATCAACTAGACGAAATGACGAAAACAGGGACACCATATATATGTAGCAGTCTATCATATACCAGGAGCAGAAAACTAAAACCCTAAATCACACAACATAGTACAGTGTTTAACAAGGGAATTCAGAATAAAATACAAACAATGCAGAGCGTTTTACCAATCTGGTTTTGGAGCTCTTTCATGAACGCAGAAGTTGACAGAATTTCATCAATCTCCCCCTTTCTGAGCAGCAGAATAAATATTTGATCAACTGACATATTGGAAAATAAGCAATATGGACGGCACGAGTCCAACGATCAATGCAGATCGCAGTACAGCAAAAATATACGCAACCAGCTGTTCAATCTCAAATAAAATCCTGTGACATAGTACTCATCCCACTGGTGATCATACCATCCACGGCATACACATATCACTTAAGAAGAGACACAATCGCACGTGCAAATACTGATGAAATAAATAAAACTGCAGCATCACTTTTCTTCTCGAACATATTGATGCGCCTGTCTAAACAAGAGACACCCTTGATTTCTACAACTTCATGATCATCACACAAATTCAAAACAAAAAATTAATGGTAGTACCGATCTTCTAGGTTGAAGGTAGCCACCCAAGAGGCAAAATCCTTCTCATCCTCTGGTTCGTCGCAGTAAGTACTGCTATCTCTCTGCATTGCATACACCTGTCATGAAATAATCCAGGGAAAACATGAGACCTAAAGAATTCAAATTTTGAGAAGAGACAAAGTAGGCATCGCTGACTTTACACCAACCAGAAACCCCACAACGTGCTGAGTAGCTAACATGCAAAAATCTTGCAACAAATTGTGAGAAGTGCATATCCTGGGTCTACATAAACTTGAACGAACCCGCACGTATTTGGGCCTATTCACTGGTAGAAAACTATCTCACCATCACAAAACTACAAACACTACCGTAACCAAATAAACCAACCACATTAAGAAGATAATCTGCCTGTGAATTTTCTCCAAATCTTAACTTGATAATGAAGCAACAGCAAAAATAATCCAGAATAGAAATTTGAAGTTAATGATACAAGATACCTGGGATTCGTGACGACTAAACTTCCTGCAGTTCAGCAAATGTGAAGTTGTTAATCCGCAGATCCGTCATACACAAAAATAATTCGTGCAAAAAAAAGAGAACACCTATTATAATTAAATTAAGCAGTTGAAATCAAAACAACCACATGCCTGTTTTAATATATGATTCGGTTAACGTGAAGCTAGGCATGAGAGATAATAGCTAAGTGTTCACCAGCACAACTTAACTTTCCACTAGTGGTATATACACGAAAAAGCGAAGTAGATCAGCGACCATACTGAAGAACCAGAACATAAAAATTGAAGTCAACCATTCAAGTTCAGATCGGAGCATCTAATTACAATGTTTGAAAAAAACTAAGAGTATTAAGCCAAGAAATCGAAAATGAGACTTTACGCATTTGGAAGACAAGCTGATGAATCTCCCGTTAACAGGTGAGATTCAAGACTGGAATTCTCGTCCGGAACTTCATCAACAATGAGAACGGCTTCTTTCACTTGTGTAAAAATCTCCGTGGTGCTGTTAAAACCCAAAACATCCATGCGGACCAATCTAGGTAAGTTTTTGAAAATAAAATGATACTCGTTGGAATTTTACAGAGAAATATACAACTCATACAAGCAACCGATTAAGTATTAAAGCTATGGTCTACCAAATCGTATGAGTACAGGATGAAAAATACCCTCGCCAAACCGTGCTTCCAAAAACCTCTAACGTTTGACCAACAGTTTCCAGAGATTCCTAGAACACCACCACAATGACGCATAAAGAGAGTTTCAGAAATACAACTCGAACGAAAATACAGAAATGCTTTCAAGTCGTCTAGCTTTGAACTGAACGAATGCGACAGACCAACAACCGCAGTCACAGCATCTAGAAAGCAAACAGAAAATATGAAAATGAACCCAAACAACAAGTGACATCACAAAAACGTTCCGCACAAGCGAAGTAGACCGAGTACGATAAGGGTCTGATAAGAAGTCCTTACTTGGGCCACTGAGGCGCCTGTTTCTAGAGACAGAGGAAGGTCTTTGACAACGTGAGCTGTGACCCCCGAGATCACTTCTGTCTCTTTCTTCAGCCCGATCCCAAATTCTTTCAAATCTTGCTGATATGTTTGAAGCACTCCGCCAGACTGTCAATCCAGAAGAACAATTAACCTTCATGTAATACTACCCTCGTACTCCTTTTCAACGTCCAGTCAGAAATATTTACTTCTATCTGAAATAGAGGGCATTCCTCACAAAAGAAATATTGAACACTTTCATATTTGTGTTCGATAATCAGGTTTCACTCCAAGTTTCAAAAGGAGGAAGAGATGAGGAAAGGGAAATCAGATGCCTACTTATATGCAAATATGCTTTTAGTAAAGAAGACAATTAACTTATCATCACCTTCTCTGCAATGGTCTTCATGAAGCCCCCAAAGTTCCAGCCACTGGATGTTCGCAGGAAAATAAACATCATACCTCAATAATTTGTCAAGCAAGACAATAATCTAAGGTGATATACAACATACCTTAGATCAATTTAAAACATGGAGATCAACCTCAAGAGACTGTATGAGCACCTTAATTGCGACTCTCTTGGGAACTGCTGCTCCTCGCTCTCCACATCATGTTCCTAAGCCAAGACGAGCGGAGACTATGATCAGTAGAATCTTCATACCCATAACGCCAAAAATACATCTATGCTTTGATTCGAATCCAGCTCCCAGTTTGCGAAGAAATATGCAACGAAACAATCCAGTAACCACTAACAACTACAATATTCTGCAAGCACATAGGTGGGGGCTACCGAGCCCGCATCAAAACTGGTATCACGGAGTGCGACAAAGCAAATCGGACGAGCTGAACTTTCAATTTCCACTGCCCTATGGTCCTCCAAACGTAACGATTCTGAAAAACCCAGCGCGACATGATCGGATACATAACCTAATTTCTTCCAAATGTCCTTTTCACATACACGAGCTAGTCCGAATTATTTGGAAACACTAATAAGTCAACATGCCCGTCGAATAAAGTTTTGACGTAAAACAATTACTCAACAGCCTTATTCTTTCTCTCAAGGAAAAGATGCGTTTCGCATTACTATGTTATGAGCAACGTTAGATCAATTCACCGACAGAATAGGCTAGAAATGCGAGGAAGTGAACTAATTATGTCCAATTTCATGCCATCCAGTCTTCAACGGCACATGTCTCATCATTTATACCACGTTCCCTCAAGACCCCAGGTGGTACTGTAATATAGTAACGCCAGAAGTCTCAATCATTGCAACGATATAGTAGCTGGTCTCAAAGTTAGACATTCTAGATTTCCAGGGGAGATGAACTACTTAAAAGGGGATCGACAATTTGCAAGGTACATAGTAAACTGTGGTATCAATACACAGAAGTAATGGCTCTTGTTTTTCAAGAGAGTAAAAGATACCTTACATCCATTGTTCAGATATGCCACTGGCTGATAAATTACACCTATTACCAGTCATCTAATGTTCTAACTTCGCACAGCTGGTTGTCCGCACACGGAACACCTAATCATCCACACTTACACCTGGACTTACACCTGGTCTTATCGTGACTATTTGATCATTTGAATTCATTGTGTATTCTAAAAAATCCTAAAACTTGACGAGCAGAGACAGAGTGAAACATAAAGAGACGAATATTTGGTAAGTGGTACTACATTAACAAACCTGAGGAGATTCTACAGGAGGTGAAGACGACGAGGAGATGGATCCAAAAAGTCCACCCGAAAAGAAACCTCCAATGGGGTTCATCCCCATCATGTTTCACATGCAATGGCTTCCTCGCAGTTTCTAACCTAAGCACAGATGTTATCAAACCTCACGCAACGTCGTGATAAAATATTCTTTGATGGCATGAAGCCTTGAACCTCAATAGATTTCCTTCTTCAAATCTTTCTGCCAATACCTCCCCAAAACATGTATCCGCACGCTCTCCGAATTCTCCTGCAAACACATACAATTGCCCCTCTATTTCTGTAACCTTTCCTTCGAGACAAGAAAATTATCCCTGTTGTATCTCAAACCGTGGATTCGAAATTCAACATTTCGCTAGATTTGCTGCAATAGCACCAATTGATACTCTTCATCTCCCTATCACTAACCACCTTCTCAACTCTTCCGACAGCGTCTCCGAGGCTAAATCAAACCTGAGTCAGATTCCCACCCTCTACAGAAACTCGCTCTCCTCTGACAACCAAAGCGGACTCAAAAAAACTTGTCCTCCTCCCGCACCAGTTTCTGTCCACCACAATTTAGCCAGCAACTGAAAGCATCCGCACACGCTCCACAACAACAACAAAAAAATAAAAAATAAAAAATAAAAAATAGCAGCGTTTCATTTATCACTCTCCCAAAGTGAAATATGCATGGAAATCGGCAAGCAGCACATCGAAACAGAGCATCTCACGGCGTCCAGGTCCCGATCTCTACCGTGCGTGGTAATATGCAGAGCAATTAGACCTGCCGTGCACCGATTGAGCGGCGACTCGGAGGACTTTAGACATGAGAGGAGGAAGCAAGGCTTGACATAAACACCATGAGAGAGGGAGTATCGGTCAATCGCGGGCCCATCATCTCATTTCCCCGGTTTGGCACAACCCAGGACTCGACTCGGTCTTTTCAATAATTCTGGCCCATTTTCTGACCCAAATACAGCGCGAGAATTAGGTCAGTTTTTTTTTATTATTATTTTTTAAAAAATCGAGCAGCTGAATTGCCTATTTCACTTACATACCAGAATTGTGTGTGGGAGTGTGTTTATTAACACACGGGCAGAGGGGGCAGAGTATCAGATAACAGTATATTTGCCTATCACTTACTTTGTTTAAACGTCCTTGAATGATTTATTCATAGTGTATTGATATCAGTGATCGAGTAATATCATGTGGCTGTAAGTAAGTGGCAAGAATTTGGACTGGTGTTCTTTGGTGTTTATTACTTTAACTTAATAAATATTTTCTCTCTTCCCTTTTTTTTTGTTTTGTAAACTTGTAATTTAACATGTGCATGTAATTTTTAATATGAATATTGGCATTCATTAAAGCAATATTAATGAATTCATTTTGATATTTGAAGAGATTGATCCCAGTTTTTCTTCTTGAAAAAGAAAAGAAAAATTCTTGGATTGATAATGCATGGATGGAATAAATGCATTGTATTATTCAGAATATTTTGAGTGTAACCAAAGGAGAATGGCATTGGATTCAAATACTCATTACATTTCTCAAACGTCCATGATACACTTTTAACAAATCACTTTATAATTTTACTAAATTGACCCATTAAGTGACAATTTTGTTGATTCATAAGTGTGCTTTGAGGGCTCCACTTTCATATCTTTGCTTGATTTGCAAGAGGGTGTTGAATCCCTCATGTGTGATTAGATGGGTCAATTAAGTAAAAGGGTGGATTAATTTTAAATTTTCATATTTCTATATATATATATATATAGATAGATATACACATATATAAATTTTTATTAATAATATTAATTATTAAATAAATGTATTTTATTAAAAAATTATTGAGATACAGTAAACCATATTTTCTCTATTTTTGATGTATGAATAAAATAGTTATTTTAACAATAAAATAATTTTGTAATTTTCTCAAAAAAAATATTGAGATAGAAAAAGTCTTAATTAAATACTATAGTGTGTATTAAGAATTTAATTAAAAATGAATTTTTATAAGATGTATAAAATAAGGTAAAGATTAATTAGTTTACAAAAATGACATTTCATTAAAAGTTTATTATTTTGTTTCAAAAGTAAATTTCTGTTTGACTTTTTTTGTGCACAATACACTGCATGCTTTGATAGAAATAATTTTAATATAAAATATAAATTTATTAAGTTAGAAAACTATTTTGATATCAATGGCAATTATAAGCATAAATTTTATCATTGTTTATTTTAAAAATTAAAATTATTGATATTTTTATTTTTTTAATTCCAAACTTTAAAGTTTTATGATAGTAAATTATACAAAATTATTCTTTAAATATACTACTAAATTTAAAAAAAATTTGAAATTATTATATTTTAGGTTAAACATAAATATTAATTTAAAACGTGTTATGAACATACCAAATTAATAATTGTGCAATTCTTTTAAAAACAATTCTGAAATACAATTTTGGTATTTATATTAAATTGATAAATTACACCTAAAATAAAATAAAACTAAATATTAAAAATAAAATAAATAGGATATGTAAATAAAAACTTCTTATGGGAAAATAAAAATAAAAAACACTAAAACTATATATACTTATTTATATATCAAAATACTTAAATTTGGATATTTATTTCTATTAATTATTCAAAATATCAATTGATTAAGTTAATCTTTTAGTTACATTACTTGAATATTGACTATTAATTTAAAAAATTGTGTTATAATATTTTTAAAATTAAAAAATAAAAGGCTTTGGTTTTAAAAAGAATTGGTTTAATCAAAATTAATAAAAATTTATAGATTTCAATAAATATATATAAATTAATTAAAACTAATATTAAGTTAGTAATATAATTTAATTTCATATATTTTAAATTTTTATAACAAATTTATTGAAAATATGTTGGTTTAATTTTATCTTTTGGTTTTTGCTTCAAAAATAAGTAAAAAATCTGTCTATCTTGGGACTATCCATAACTAAGTTTATTAATCAACTCTAAAGCTATCTCTATAAAAAATTAAAAATATTTTTATATACTTATGTATCATAGTAGTTCAAAAGCGGATTAAAATTAAAATATCTTAAAATATAAAAATATTTTTTAATAATTAAAAAAAATCAAAATTAATATTTTTAATTTAAATTATACTCTTTTTTCTATTTTTATATAATTTTATTATAGGATAATTGCAACCAATATTTTAGGAGTAAGAAAATTAAATTTTATAAAATAGAAGTTTTAACTTCTCAAATCTTTAATATAATAAAGCTTTAAAAAAGTAAAATCTAATATTAAAAACTTCAATAGTATTTATGAAACCAAATGTACATGGTAGAACACCATAAAGTAAAGTTACAGGGTAAACATGTTACACTACTGATCAACATAGTACTGTATAGATTAATAGCTTAAATGTTATTATTTCTATACTTATTTTTATTATTTTATATATTTCAAATTTTAGATAAAATATATTCAATTTTTTTTTTCTCTTAAAAATCAATTTACTAATACTTTAAAACTAAAATGTGTAAAATTAATTTTTGTAAATAATATGATTAAATTCATGATTATAATTTAATAAAATAGTGTTTCTAATACACCCTTATTAGTAAGTTATATTTTTAGTGAGTTAGTTAAGAAGTATATCATATTTACTGGTTAAAATTTATCTAAATTTTGTTTTTTCATTTGTACTTTTGACATAGAATCATATAAGAATAATATCTAGGCAAAATATGATACTATGTGCAATATTTTATAATTTTTGTCTTTTTATATCAACAATAAATGACATCCATAAGAAATAAAATTATAAATGACATCCATAAGGAACAATTAGCAGCTTAGTAATTGGCAACTAATTATTAGAAGTTCCTAAAATACTAAATAGAAGAGGTGTAAGGTGAAAGATTTTTAGGTTTTGAAAAAATAGACACAATATCATTTATAAAAAATCAGTCACAATTAAAGGTTTAGGATTTGTAAAAAAAAAAAAAAAAAAAAAAAAAAAATGGTGTAAAGAGTTAAAGCAGCTATTATTTGGATTTTTTGTTCATCCAATTTCAAGTACCAAGTTGGCTACTATTCCACTACAACTCAATTTTTTATAACAATTTTGCAAAACAAGTACCCAGTTCATATTTTGACTTTTTTACTTCATCTGTCAAATCATCCATGCATATCTGTAGACATAGATGAATAATAGCTGCCTTAAATTTTGTAAGATTTTGTGGGCAGGCAACCAATCATTGAAAATTTCTTAAACTATTTATAAGAAAGGTGCAAAGTGAAGAATTTGAGGTTTTAAAAATATAAACACACAATCATTTATGAAAAATTAGACAGAATTATAAATTTAAGGTTTGCAAAAATGTTCTAGTGTAAGCAGCCATTTGAATTTTAGGTTCAACCAGTAATAGGTAAAAGCTGGGTACCTATTTCACTATGGCCTCTCTACAGAACCTTCCACAGCTTTTCACCTATGAGCCCCACCACATCACAGTCCAGTTCAGTGCCAGCTGAAGTCATAAAACACATGATCCCTATTACTCATATTTCAACAGTGGAATACATTCAATGCTGGGAGCAAAAGTACGCTGTAAGACTGCAAGAGCACTAAAACTGAAACAGTGATTGGATCACGAGTAGAACCAGCACTCGGAGGTGAATGACACCAAGATTCTAAAACTTGCATACTGCTCACAATACTGTTAATTTCAACTTAACCTGCAAGGTGGATAATGGCTTTGTAGTCAGATATCAAACTATTTCGTAAGCAGGAGAAAAAATGAGTGAAGTCATGACTTTGCTTGTCAAAGAAAAAGTGCACGACATGCTCAGTTTGCTGAAGGGTAGAATCGAAGGACATAAAACAGCAGAAAAATGATCCAAGCATTTAAGAGAAGAACCTCAACCAACTTCCTTGGAACGCGCAGCACCAAGCCATGTAGGTAACCAGACCATCAGAATCTTCTTAACAACACCATACAAGGAACTGCGGATCATGAGATCGCGAGAAGAGTAAGTCATTGACTGATATAATTTGTGGACACAATCATTTGATGAGGTTGGAAAATGTCACATATGCTCAACAGGGACCTATTATTAGAAAGTACAGAAGACCAATTGCAGCAACAGTTGAACTGACTGGTTGTCTATTCCCCTTCACGAACCTCACCAAACCAACTCTCTCATGAGTATCTCTCATAACCAAAACCACAGAGTTCTAAATCATCTATAACTGGCTTTTTAGCCAACGAAGTGCATTTTTTTATTTCTAGGCAAGGGTTATCTTGCCACACCAAATTAAGAGCAAAAAGTGCAAGAGTTTCGCTGGAGATCTAGAATTGTGAATCATGATGAGACAGGTTTCCACAATTCCCAAAATTTGGGTAATATACATAGGAACAGTCTCTCACCAGGGACTATTACCCCGCTGGCAAATCCCTGTGTTATGTACATGTGAGGGTACAGATTGTTCTTCAGCTGATTGACCAGAACGATTAACCCATTCGTGAGAAAGGAACTCTGTGCTTCACTTCAGGGATGTCGAAGTTTCCCTCACCATCAGATAAAGCAGAACGATATGGACGTCGTGGCTGAGAATAGGGCGGTATAGGCGGGTATAGTTCCTGACCAGCTTGAGCACCTTGCGATGAGGGATAGGGAGCAGTCTCATGATGAGACCTTACCTCAGGTGGAGGATAAGAGCTGTCAATAGGAAAACCTGCAGCAGGTTGGGGATACAACGGAGAATTTCCCTGCATAGGTGAATGACAAAATAAGTAAGGACGGCTGATGTAATGAACAACCTGTTTCCAATGCCAATCAATTGCATTGATGCAGAAGCTACCATATCTACAATTTCCGCTAACTGCTGAATTACAGCACACAAATCCTGCTAGCACCGTCGTGCAAGTGAGTGTAAATCGTTAGAAGCCAAGGTAAAAATGTCCCGTTGCCATGTGTTTATGAACCACATGGTCAGAAGAATGAAGGCCCCGCTATTTAGTGTCGGTACCATTACCAGGACAACTTTCAACAAACACAGGAAAAATTCCGGAGTCACATGTACTGAAACAGAGGGAGCTTACAAGGACCAACACTGCTTTTATTTATGCGCTCACCGACACTTGCAAAGATCTAATAATTCGAACAGAAACTCCTCAGTGTGATAACAAACGAACCTGTGGATACTCTCGAGAATGGCCCTGAGCGGGAGCCCGAGCTGGACCTTGAGGGACACCTTGATTTGGAAATGATCTTTGCTGAGAACCATTAGACTGCATTGCGAGAAATTGAAGCAGCTCAGAAAATCGGGCTTGTGCATGTACTGATCCTCTTTGCCACCACTGAAGTACTACATCACCAGCTCTGGTCCTTAACTCATTCAAATTCCTATCAATTTCTAGCTCGTGTTGAGCCACTAAAGGTCTTAAAAGCATATTGTATACATATGTTGTTCCCTACAATACACCATTCAATCTCTGAATTAGATAATGTTAATCAAATACTGCATTCATACTAACATCTGCTGTCATTACACGGAAACACCCTTCTGGATCATTTTTAACCGAAAAGCGTGAACAAATAACTACGAAACGTAACATCAACATGTCCCTCTCTCACAAGCTTCCCGGGAGAGTACTGAAAATTATATGCTTTGGCTAAACGGGACATACCATTGTCTGTGGATACCAAAGATAAATGATGAAAGCGAGCTTTGCTTCACTGTACAAAGGAACCCTGAAAAGAAAAGAAAAGAAAAGATCCATTTGTTAAGTTAGAACAGATATGGCCTTTTCATAAGTTCTATTCGATCATGCTCCTAACAATGTGACAATAAGTTATGATGCAAATAATAGTAACTCCGTGGAGCCCAATGTTTCAAGCATTATGGCGTTGTGAAACAACACTTCTCATGGAAGCTCACAATTCAATTCACTAAAACAAAACGACTCTTCAAAAACTGTAACTCTCATCAAACTCCAAAATAACTAAGAATTCAGTTTCTTCACAAGTATTTGTTTACGGGTCATGAACTCCATTCAGTTTTATTTATGTATATATTTCTCAGAAGATTTAAGCAGAAGAAGGAGAGATGTAAAATTTATGAGAGAATCAAAGTCTTGGATGGTAGACACATACCAGGAAATTAAGGCGTCTGCAAATCTTTCTACAACAGTCACCACTGCAATTATCACCCTGCAACGCATAGCACACATCAGCAATAAATGAGTTCTTCGTTTCCTTCCGAAAACGACAATCGCATGTTACTAGGACAGTCTAGTCAAATTGTGACAGGTTACACGTTTCAATCAGTGCGACGAATATGATTAGCCACTCAACTGCTCTACCCTACGACAATTGATCAAGCAAGATCTAGGAAACCATGCCTAAAACTTCTATCCCACATTATTATGCACGATTTAATTACCATAGAGATGCAGCTTCCAAATTTCAGACAACCTGCGAAATGACCAACACGCCTCCAGAAAATTCCATCGTTTCTTAATGCAAACGACAAATAACTTCCCTGATTTTACGAGCATATCGACCATGTTCATAGAAAAGAACTACTCACCAGTATTGGCACCAGAATCGCAGATACTCTGGATCTGGCCTTTTCCTCTCCACTATCTTATAACATTCATAAGCTGGATAAATGTACCCAAGTACCATGCTGCATCAAAACCAAACTCACCAAAAACCAAAATCAACGACTTCCGAATTAATTGACAGTATCCGATATCATTATCGACGTCTCATGTACATAAGCGACATGAAAAGACCCGAACTCAGTTGCATAAAATTCTTTGCGCCTCTCGGTAAATGCAAGGTGGAAATACTGCAAAGAATTGCCCAGGACTTTTTTTTAAAGTTAACCATTGTTGACTTCGTTACGAGGCAGTCAAATAGACGTAACCTTCACATTGATGCACAATCTGGCGCAATTTAGTTCCATGAGCACTGCATTCTATTGAATCTTGCATTTCTTTAAATATATTCTTCCAAATACTTCAAAAATAATCTTTCAAAAATATATACTCTAACCATTCGCGACAAGCTAACTATTATTCGTCCACACGCTACCGCAGTTGGGAAAAGCAAACGAGATGATGACTTACATGATCGCCCGTGTAATGAAGGATCCCATCATCTCGAACGGCACACCCTACAATACTTTTTCTCCAAATTAAATCGAGGTAGCTCAGCTTCAATCCTTTCAGAACATAACTTTCTAGCAATTGATGGATGAACCACTAAAAACTGTCACAAACCCTTCGACCGCATCGTCGGTTTCTCTTCGCCCCAAGAGCATCCACTGAGTAGCTATCTGAAAGATAAATAGCGAATGACGACGTCACAAGCAACGAAAAATATCCTTCTAAGTCAACCAACTTTGCCAGACTCCATCCACTCCAATGAAACCACGTGGAGAAACAATTCCGTCACGCAGCACCAACCGAAACAGACCGTGCACCAAATGACGCAATAACAAAACGAAATAGGAAAACCTCGGCACTGAGATCCTTCACACTACGCACGATAGAAGCTTGCAAATATTCTCTGTCAAACTGCTCCAAAAAAGAAAAAAAAACATCACCCTCTTCCTCCTAAACGCCTTCTCACAAGAATTCACGTGCACACTCAATCCAATCACTTTCTCCGTCCGACCTGTCAACCAATCGCACATGCGTCACGTCACTTGTGCCACCAGCGACATTCAAAACTCACACGCTTTCTACTCCGTCGAACCTCTCTCATCAGAAACCTCTCCACACACATCACCACAAGCATCGCTCCACACGCACATTTAATAACACGCAAGTACCTATCCGAGAGGTTTTACCACACGGATCCTTCGCCTGGTTGATTCAACACCAACTCGAGAGAAGAAGGAGCTTGCGCATCCCTCGCAATTCCAAACAAACCAATCCCAAAGCCTCGTGAACCTCCTTCACCTCCCGCCACATACCGTCTGTCACACTCCAGCTACTAACCAATGGTCCACTGCTGAGGCAACAGCTGTGGTCTCTAAAGCGTCGCAATGCTGCATGAATAAAATAATCTCGAACCCAAACATGACCTCAACTTATTCTTCATCGGATTGCAACACTCTATTCCCAGCGTCCTTTCAAAGAAATGGAGACCGAGGAGAGGCGGAAGGATGCTCATTTGGAAAGGCGGGGTGGCGGTTCAAACACCAGACGCATCTAGCTCGCCCATGCCGTCCACGTCAGCAACCCCGCCAACCAGACTCTTGTGGCGGGGCGGTCCAAGCCCCTGTCGCTGTGGTAGTTACGAATTCATGGCGGCTATAACGAATCCCAGTCGTGGTCAAACCATGAGGCTCGCCTTCTCGAATGCTGGTTGATGGAGATGCTCGCCCCACCGATTTGGGGTCTCTGGGCCTACAACCACGCTGGCTGGATGGTGTGCTGCCGGATGGTCTCATTTGACGATCCTGTCCACTTAGTTCATCCATCCATCTTTCCAGGTCGAATTTACCTTCATTTTTACTGTACAGAAATCTACGAGAATGCACTGATGTATTAACGCCACGGTGAGATATCTATGTTAAATTAATAGAGGTAATATTTCAAATACGTGTATGTTTATTATGTGTTATGTTCAAATAAAAACATCCTACATCAGAAAAAAAAAAATCTTAGCTCGTAATAAATACACCCCATCTTGTATATTAAATTTAAGCAATCTTTGGCTTCTAATTATCTGACTAATTACTTTGACGTAAAAAATTATTATTATCTTGCACGATTGGGTATTAATCATATACCTAATCATGAGTTTTCACACAATATATGAAAGGATTATCTCCAATGTTAAATACTTTAACTTTTAATTTTGCAATATTGCTTTATTTTGAGGTTTTTGAATCAACATACTATTTTATATTGTTTCTAAAAGTAAAATAAAAAAATCATATAAAATTCTACTAACCATACTATTCTGGTATTAAGAATTCATTGATTATGTGTTGGTGGAGCATTTCACTCCAGCAATCATATGCCAAGTTGCTCAGTGCACTTCAAAGCTTCTTTTCTGTATTAAAAAATGCACCTCTTTCATGACTACAGCAAATAGCCTCGCCTCCATGTGCATTGGAGTTTGAACCCTAAATCCTGATCAGCTCGTAACTTGGTTTTGTACTTCGAAGCTCTCCAATAAATATATATTTGTTCAATCGTGATCAGTTGTTGCGGCGATTCATGTTTCTGCCACCGCCATCATACGTATCTGAGTGCGTTGCCCACTGGGTCAAGTAACAACCCACCACTGTGTCGCATGCTGCCGAAGTCTCCAACTGAGCTGGATAATTCATGTGCACTCACTGGGCTTGATCCTTCAACGAATGTCCCCATTTCATGAAGGACGCTTACTTTTTCTAGTGGTGGGATGGAGTTGCTATTCAAGGGATCAGCACACAGACAAACACCTCTTACTTAAATTACAAAGAACATATATGTATGTATGTATGTATGTCAATATACGTATTTATACATATACATACACAGACCATTGCAATCGCACCTATAATATAACGTCACTTGTATTACAATCTAACTACAGGCTGAAACCTTACACATATATGAATATATTCACCCGTGAAATTCCATCTAATTATAGGATTGAGCATTTAACTCGAAAAGCATACAATAGAAAATGTCATCTATTTATAAACTCCAAGCTCCAAGGCTTAAAGCTCCATCCGATCGGGTTTCAATGCCCAGATATCGACGGATTGAGTCGAAGTTGAACCACGCATGAGTGCAATTTGGACCAGAATCTTGGAACAGGAAGCTTGATTCGATAGAGAATTGAAACAACTTCACCAAAACTCCGGAACATTATTGATTATTTGATGAGTTAAAAATATAAAAGTTACTGTCATTTCAGCATGTTTTCGTTACGAATTTATGAATGTACGTATGTAAATATCATTTTATAAAACTAAAAGCGTTTGTCAAATTTTATCATGAATTTAGTCTGGTATCTAAAGGGAAAACATATGATTAATCAAATGATGCTGGGAAATATTAGTGTTCAAATATGATAGTAAAAAGAAATTCTCAAACAATAATCATCTCATTATAACACTTGAAGAATGACTTACAATCATATTTAATATCATAAAAACTTGTAAACAATATGCAGATTTTTCAGTACTGTGTTTTCAGTAAAATTCCAAATAGTGAAATTATAACCACATACAACAAGCAGTGCTTCTTATTGGACATGTGTTTCAAATTATCTTCTATGACTTGTCTTGATAAAAAAACATCAGTTCTCTTCCATAAAATTTAAGAAATCATAATTATGACAACAACAAATGCATCTCTGTTGTGTCTATTCCTTTTAGAAAAGCTCAAGTGATAGTAATGGATGGAACAAAGATGAGTGTTTTGAACACACACAATAGTTGTACTTCGATCCACTGAGTGTTTTATGTAGAATTAACATTTACTCCAGCAATCACTTACACAGTTGCTCAGTGCACTTCAGATCTTCTTCCGTATTGAAATTTTCACCCCTTTCATGAGTACAGCAAATAGCCTCGCCTCCATCCGCTTAGAAGTGTGAACCACCGTGACCAGCTCGTGACTTGGAAAAGTACTCCGAAGCTTTCGAATCATAAGATCAGTCATGGTCAGTTAGTTTTTGTGGTGACTCATATATCTGCCACAACCAACGTAAGTGTCAAAGTGCGTCGTCCAATGAGTCAAGTAAAAACCCACCATTGTGTTGCATATTTCAGAAATCTCGCACCGAGCCGAGGTAATTCATGCAATCCAGCAATCACAATCGAACCAGATTATGCTCTTTATTGTGTATCTTGAGACTGTGGGGCTTGGGCGGGGATTTCAGCTGCAACAGGAACTTGAGGCGCATGCGGAGGGGCCGCAGGAGGACCTCCGTAGAAGAGATAATCAATCTCAATGGGTTGGAAGGTCAGACTGGGTTCTAGAAGGAGAAATTGTTGAAGCGCATCGGAATCCATAGTGACGAATCGGCTCTGCAGTTCACGGTGCCTGTGCAACTCTCTAAGCCAACTGAATTCAAGTGCAAACTACACTCACAGAACTGAAAGGAGCACGCTACAGCAACCGAAATACTTGAGCAAGGTACAAGCTACAGACAATGAAGCAGAAGGTCAAGGACAAATGCGCAAACTGGACTCTGAGCCTCAACTCATGTGTATACACACACACACACACACATATATATATATATATATAATCTCAGGCTACAAGCACACTGCCCCCAAATGGAACACCCCCAAATAAGCACACCCCCCCCGAAACACTATTTCTCCTCCTACAATTCCTTGTCCAAGAAGGTCCCGGCAAGAGTCCCGCACCTCCTCCCTCTGGTCCTTGTCCCCCCGCGGATCCAGGTCAATTCTTTCCCTTCTTCTTTCATGTCCCGACACGGGTCCCGGACCTCCTCCCTCTCTTTCTTGTGGCTGAAACTTTCAACCCACACACCTAAATGCACCTGTGCGTAACCATCTAATTATAGGCTCAATCCTCCACTAAATTATATCTATATATATATATATATATTCTCTTATATGTTATGTTAATAAATGTCACATCACTGTGTCTAGATCCATTGTCTCATGTCGAGTTAGGATGATACACAAGCGCGTCTACAAAAGAACCTAAAGAAATGGGAATCCCCACAATCTATGACACCTCATGAAATCATCGCGCCATATTGAAACACCTTGAATAGCAACTCAATCCCACCATTAGAAAAAGTAAGCGTCCATATAGGGTGTAGGGTTCATACTCCAATCACATGGAGGCGAGGCTACTTGCTGTAGTCATGAAAGAGGTGCAAATTTTAATACAGAAAAGAAGCTTTGAAGTACACTGAGTGAAATGCAGATTGAGAGTGTGATTGCTGGAGTGAAATGCTGAGTGAGAGTGGGATTAAAACCTCTTTGATGTGTTGGCCTAGGTAGTAGAGGAATAAGTACCATGTGGTTTATAAATCAAAACTGATTTATTGTTTTTTATTGAAATTTTTAATTATTATTTCTACTAATAACATTTAGGCTAGTTCAACAATTAATTGACTATTATTGAGCTACTATGACATATATACATATTTACCTAGATAAGAAGTATTGGATAGAGAATAAATGTAGGTAGATTTGATAATTTCTTGTGATGAAACTTCTTAGAAGCTTCATAAATATATATATATATATATATATATGACTTTAGATGTGTTTGAAGCTAATTGATAGGTAGAAAACTTGGCCAATAAATTGGCCATATATTGCACATGTTGGTGCTTTGTGGTACAAGTTGGCCATGTAGCATATATGCAAGAAATTTGTCTTGCAAGTTAGATATGTATCTTGTAGGTTGGATACATGTCAGAGGTCCATGTTGCCATGTAGCTCCTAGTTAGATAATATATATAGAAGCAAGAATGAAGCCTTTTTCACTCTTGTCAATGTTTCTCTTATCTTTAATTTTGTTTCAAGATACTTCTATTTTCTTTGTTTTTGAAAATAACCATTCTAATTTAATATTATACCATCTTTGAATAATTTATTTTTAAAATTTTATTTTTTGAATGATACAAGAATATATTAATCCTTTGATTTTTTGAGATTCATTTCTTTATTAGTTTCAAAAGAGTGCTAATTCATTATTCTTGTTTCATTTTAGAAGCAAGAAGATTATATCACTTTTAAAGGTTATGTACTATCCACCCTTAAACTAATAATTTTTTTTTTTTTTTAATATTAATTCTTTTCTTGAAGAAAATGATCTATCCTTCTTTGTGAAATTTTTTATTTGGTAGTTAAGATAGCAAATTACTTTCTTTTAATTTGACTTATGAATTTGTTACAATTATATGTTAAAGAAATCAAAGACAAAATTATAGATGCTACACTCAACTAAAGAGAGAATAGATTTTTAACTATTGTAAATCTTCATGAGCTTGTCAACACTTTTAGAGTGAAAATTTCATGTATAATTAATGTCAATCATTGAGATACTATTCGTGCACCTATTAAAAAAGTTAATAATAAAGTTCAAAGTCTATGCCAAAAAACTGTGCAATTGAAAGAAGCAAGTAAATCAATCTCACAATTGAATCTCAAAAGTCTTGTTACTATAAATATGAAGGATGCAATGATAAGTATGTTGGAGAAGTTTGATAGAAAAAGATGAAGATTTTATGAATTTCTACAATAAATCAAGCCCTGTCTAAGGTTGAATCTTATCCAATATCCTAATGGATTTACTCCAATTAGATTTATAGGTGTACTTCTATATGTAAGTACTTTTTTTTACTTTGCATATTTTATTAATAAAAATTCACAACTCTTCCTTAATTTTAATTCATTCTTTAAAGTGTTGACGGCTATATTTGAAAAAAATGATTGAGAAATAGTAGTAGAAACCAAAGTTTTATCCTCATAATAGAGATCATATTAAAATTAATTAATAAGGACTTTTATGTGACAATTAATTCTTTAAAAGATACTAAGAAAAAAAAATTAGGTTCAAGAAGTATAAGTCAAGTTATGGTAATAACATCTAAGTTCTTAAAAACTAATTTATTAAGTTTGAAACCTACACAAATTGATATATATATATTTCAAATTTTTAACTAGGCAAGAAAAGATTTGACGTTGTCAAGAAAGATTGTGCTTATATTAGAGAGAATCTAAACACACTATTCAACATTATTGAAAGAAGCAACACAATCATAAAATAAGGAGGATGATTGCCAAAGAAGACAATGTGTTGGAAAAACAAGTTTTTTTATTCATATTAGGAACAATCTACAATAATTTTCTACATATACAAGCTCCACCTATAATAGGAACAAACTATTATAGATTAAAAGATTCTAAAAATAATAAAAGATGTCTAGTATTTTTTAAAAATTGCCAATTACTCTAAAATCTTCATTAATTTTTTTTAAAGTTACAATTCTACTTATAGATATGACTTATAAAATCAAACTTGAAAGGAGCAAAGAAGTGCAAGTATTATTTGAAGTTTTAAAGATAATATTTATTTTTATACTAATTTTGTATCACATCAACTTTTTGAAGGCATTCTATATAGAAACATATGCATCAAACTTTACCTTTGATATGATATTGTCATAAATGAGAGCAAATGAAAAATTCTACCTAATAGCTTTTTATTTTATAAAATGTATAGAAACTAAGATCAATTACAAGATTTAAGAGATAGAACTTCTTACAATTGTAGATTCATTCAAAAAATGGTGCTATTATATAGAAGGTGCTTTTAATTCAATTATTATATATTTACATTACAAGAACCTTGGATATTTTAGGGTAGCATATTGTCATATGATGTGATTTTCTATCTAGGAATACATTGTGTACCTAGCTATAGAGAGTTTAGTTTTAACTTATTAAACAAGTTCCAATAATTGATGTATTTTTATTATAGAGGCCAAATAAATATAATAATATCAAAAGATATTCTATCAATAAAACTCTTTTATATTTAAGAAGCTTAATACATAAGGCTTTTTAAAGCATCTAGAAATGCTCTAACATCCTTTGCTATACCAAATCATAATTAAATCATTTGTTGATAAGCTTGATTTTCAATAAGTTTAAGAAAAATCCATAATTCTTTTATAGAAAACCATCTTTATATCATATTTTTTTCATAGCTCTATATCTCCATCTTCAACACATATATAAAGTCTTGGCTTCCAATACTCCCTTTATTTTTCATAAAATGCCCCTTTTCAAAATATTTTTCTTCTACAATGGATTCTTTTTTTCCTAAACTTTAGAAATTTATATCTCTTGATCCAACCATTCATTTTTTCTCAAATTTCTAGATGATGTAAAATTTATACTTAAGCTCTTAAAAAAAAAAAAAAAAAAAAAAAAAAACAAATCTACTATAAATTATTTAATATCTTAAAAATCCTAGCAGGTATTTAAAATCCTAATTTAAAAATACCTAAGTATTATTTTCTCTATATCTCAAAATACCACAAAATTTATATATAAAGTTTGGTTACATGATAATACACATTTTTAGAAATTTTTGGCAAAAATCTTATTGATTTGCTCAAGATATAGTTCAAAATACAACCACTAGTAAATTGGGATATTTATTGCCCTTAGATTGCAAGCATTAACTTTAACTTCCTATAATTCCTTTATTCCAACTTAGAATTCATTAAGCAATACATAAAAATTATAGTTGAAAAAGTGCTTTTTCCAACTTCAATTGCTGATCCTTCATTGCTTTCTGTATACATATATTATGTTGAAAAGAGTGATAGTAAGTACAAAACCAATACCTTAACTTTGAGTGCCTATATCTTTTTCGTAAAAAATCCAAATCACACAAAATTTGTACCAAAATCATAGTTAAAAACCTAAATACTCTGTTCTTAACCTTTTAAGTTCAAATTGCCTCAAAAAATAACCCTAATTCCTAATAAGGCCTTAGGCACCTTCCTTAAAGTCCATTGGATAAGAATTTTGGCCAATTAGAATAGAGATTTTCATTATCCATCTTCATTCATTCATATGGATATCTTAATTGCTTTTTTTACTCTCTAATTCTTTTTCTTATAAGATTTATATAATATATGTCCTAAACACCAAATAAAAAAAACAAAATAAGATTTCAAGAGCCACCAATGTCTAATAAAGGTAGCTCTAAGTATATTAAACTATTATCAACATAAAATTAACTTTAATAATAGCCCTTTAAACTAATTACTTCAAAAACGTAATCTAATTATATTTTATAACTAACTAAAATCTAATAATGTGGCTCTTATTACATTATATAGTAAATTATATATTAAATATTTATGTGCATTATTTTCACATAGTAGTCAAACCACAATACAACAACGTTGTCATGTGATAAGATGACTAAATGGTAAAAAATAAAAATATGAATGTTATTATAAAAAACTCTAGTAGAAAGATGTAATAGAAAAACAAAGATAAATGATAAGAAAGTAATAATGTTTTTAGTTTTAATGCAACTTTTTATAGAAGAGACTTCTATTTATTTTATAAAAGAATAAATAGTCAAATTAAAGTAAATGAGATAAGTAAATAATATAAGAATCTTTAAAAAATAATTAATAATAGATTTAAGCAAATATTACCTCAATTTATCAAAAATTAATACCTTAATAGGACTAATTGTGAACTTGAGTCAAAACCAAACCTTGAGGCACAAAACCATGCACTTGTAGTGATTTTGAGATTTTTTTTGTCAATTAAATAATAAGATTAAGAAGCAAACTTATAAAGAGATTTTTAAGAATTAATTTTATATCACTTAGATTAATACTAAATTTTTGAGGGATTTTTTAAATTAATAATATACTTGGTGAGTTTAGATTTTGAGATATAAAAATAAATTTATAAATTTAAAGCTTTTGTGAGTTTTGTAGCATACTTATGGATGATAATTTGGGCATTTGTTATTGTGCTTATTGTTAATGTGTAAAAAATTCAAGATCAATCAAATAGTTAGATTGAAGAATATAAGAGTTTTTGTGACTTATAGCTTTGAATAATTAAAATTTAGGATTAATAAGAAATTTTGCAATCTGCCATTATTTGTGAGTTTCATTGAAATAAAAATTTGTAAGAAAAATTTAGACTTAAATATCTTTATACAATTTAATTTTTAAAATAATTAAATAGTTTAATATGGAAAAATCTTTATTGAAAGATTAACATTCAAGTCAAAGAAGGATGGCAACCAATAGCAAAGAAATTTTGGAAGCTTTTCTTGCAATTAGTAAGTGTGATTCTTTTCAAATTTCGAAATTTTAATAATTGCTTCTTGATTGAAGTCTGAACGAATTTTTAATCAAGATAATGTATTCAATTAATTTTTATTTTGTTATCAAATAGTCATGGTAATTGATTAAGATTTTTTTAGGATTTTTTTGAGATTTGATTAGGAATATTTTAGGATTTAGAATTTAATTAGAATTTGGTCTAAGATTAGGATTTAGAATTTCATTAGGTTTTTATTAGAATTTGATTTAGGATTTGATTAGCATTTATTAGGATTTCAATTAATATTTTATTAGGATTTGACTTAAAATTTTATTTTAAATATAGTTAAGATTTATTGGGATTTTTATTAGAATTTAATTATGATTTGACTTAGGATTTGATTAAAATTTATTAGGATTTTAATTAGGATTTTAATTAGTATTTAATTAAGATTTAACCTAAAATTTGATTAAGATTTATTTAAGATTTTTTAAGATTTTTTTATTTATAATATTTTTTAGATATATTTATTATTTTTTTAAAATTTTCTATTTTTATTATTTAAAAAATATCATTCTTATTTTTTAAAAAAAAATATTAATTTTTTCTGAGATTAATTTATCATTTCTTATTATTTCTTTTGTAACTTATTTTAAATTTATTTTAGATTAGTTAAAGTTTGATTAGATTTCTTAAAGTTTCTTTAAGATTCTATTGAACTTGGAAGGATTTCTATTAAATTTCTACTTACCTTCTACAACTAGGTGCTTAATGTATTATCAAGCAAGAATATATGTAATATGACAATGTATTTTGAATTGTCACCAAATCCATTGGAGCATGTCTTTATTAAGATTTGGTTTTAGGATTACTTATCAATCAATAAAAGAACAAAGTTTATCAAATGATATTTCCAAAATTTCTTATTTTGTGTTAAAAAAAATAAAATACAGCTTTCAATCAACAAATAATAATCCACTTGAAGTAAGAGTAATTTCATCTTCAAGTAATTAAATAAACATTGATTATTGATTCAATCTTTTTTAAACAAGTTCAATTAAATACGTTCTCTGATTCTTTTCTTTATGATATTAAAAACAATTCTTTTAAATATCATAGTATTTCTAAGTTTGCGTTTAAGAATGATCTACTTTATTTTGAAAGATGCTTATATGTTCTGAAAGGTGAAACACAATTATGCATGCTTCAAGCTCATTACAACTTTTCAATTGTAAGACATTTTGAATATAACAAAACTTATAAGTTCATATCAAGGAAATTTTTGGTAGCCTCAAATGTGGTAGGAAGTTAAAAACTTTGTTCAACCATGTGATATTTGTCAAAGATTAAAAACTTCTCATCATTAATCTTATAGACTTCTTTAGCCAAGATCAATATCAAAACAATTATAGTCCTCTATTTCTATGGATTTTATCATGAATCTTCTAATATTGAATTTTTATAATTTATTATTTGTGATAATATATTATTTTATTAAAATAGCACATTTTATACCATGTACAAAATCTATCATAGGTAAAGAAACAAATATACTATTTCTTAATAATATCTATTGTTGTTGTACATTGCCAAACAAAATTATATCAAACAAAAAGATCAATTTGTATTCATGTTTTGTAGAATCATTTTTAAAATATTGAAGATAGACATAAAATTATCTTCAATATTTCATCTTTAAATTGATGGACAAAAAAAATTAGTGAAATAAGTTTAAAAGTAGTATTTGAAATATACCATCAATTACTATCAAGTTGATTGAATAATTCTATTGTCTTTATAGAGTTTGCTTATAATAATATAATATATTCTTATATTCAATAAATACTTTTTTTTACTAATTATGATTATTATCTATGTTTTTATATTTTAAAATTCTCAAAAATTAATAATTTATTTTTTAAATATTTAGAAAATTATTTTTTAGACATACATGCAACAATAAAGGCATAATAATAATAAAAAATAAATAAATAAAAATAACAAAACATCAACATAATATTTATTGTAAAGAAAAATCTTAATTCTAAATGGATAATAAGATATAGTTACTTTCTTATAATATGACAACTATTTGCCCTTGAGATAAGTTGGATTATTATAAACTTGGACTATTTTTTATTTCAAATCAATCCATTTACTTATAGACTACATCTATTGGAATCTATAAAGATCTATCTTGTGTTCTATGTATCTCTTTTTAAGCCATATAAGAAAGTATATATATCAAAAAAAAAATCAAATGCCACTTTTTCAATAGAAATAAAGAATAATTATGAATATGAAATCAAAGAAGTCTTAGACTTATGGCGCTACCAAAATAAGTTGGAATATCTTATAAATTAGAGCAAATATGATATTAGTAAATGTACATATTTGTAAGAACTAGCCAAAAATGTTACAAAAAAAAAAAAAAAAAAAAAAAAAAAAAAAAAAAAACATTGATGCTTTTATTGATGACATCCATCAAATATAAAATAAAAATAACAAATCTCTGTTGTAAAAAAAAAAATAAGGTTCAAAAAATTATATTCTATCTTCTATCTTTATTTGTGATTTTTTTTGTATTTATCATATTATAGATATAGAAACCAACAACCAATAGATTCAACTTAAGAGCTATCATTTTTTGAGTTATTAGACAAGAAATTGTGATTGTTACAATCTTTAAGCTGACATAATAGAGATGAAGATTATCAAGAATAACAAGTTTTTACTTTAATAGATGATTAAAAAAAATGTATTTGATATCATAATTTTGGAAGAGACTCCTAATAGTTGATAATATTATTAGAAGTAAGAACCACTTCTAACAAAATTTTAAATATGTTTTTGAAGAAATTTATAAATGCCTCAATAATAATCAAATATCAAGATAGTCATTCTATCCTAGTATGGGATAATATTGATAGCTATGAAGTCCTATAAACTATCTTTGAAAGAAATAAATATCAAAATATGTGTTAAATGTAATTTGTTGCATCATAGACTTTGTCAATATATGATTATTATTCTTTGAAGAACTTATTCATAAAAGGGAGAATTATATTATGGACATATATATTTATTTAGATAAAAAATATTAGATAAAAAATAAATGTAAGAAGATTAGATAATTTCTTATAATAAAGCTTCTTAAAAGCTTCACTAATATCTATTTGATTATAGATATATTTGTAGTTGAATGGTAGATTGAAAACTTAGCCAACAAGTTGGCCACGTGTCATATATGTTTGTAGCTTGTGGTACAAGTTAGCCATGTAGCATACATTTAGGAAATTTGTCTTAAAAATTAGACATGTATCTTGTAGGTTAGATACATATTAAAGATCTACATTGCCACATTTTTATATTACGTATTGTCTTGTTTAAAAATGCACAAGGTACTTGGCTGTAGAAGGTAAAGTTGTGTTTTGTAAGTATCCAAAAAATACTAATAGATTTCACTCATATAAGAAGAAATTAATTTGAATTTTAATTTAAAAGTACTTAAAGCCAATATAAAGTGCTCAAAAATATTCTTCTAATTAATATTAATCATATACAAATTCCAATTTCCATATTACTGTCATGGACACAAAATACAGACTTGAAATCTAACAAGAAGTTCAAGAAGAAGTGGCAGAACTAGATTAAACAGATGAGTACAAGAACAACACCAGAAAGGTGAGCTAGAACTCCAAGAGATGTGTTGTCGAGACTGAAGAACTCTTCAGCCTCGATCCCTATATACACTCCTACTTAGGAAGCTTTTCGAGCTACTTCTATTAACTAGGAAGCTTCTAGAAGGTTCCAGAGGCTTCCTTTCTAGAAGGTTCTAGAAACTTCTCGAGCTACTTCTACTAACTAGGAAGCTTCTAGAAAGTTCCAGGGGCTTTCTTTCTAGAAGCTTCTAGAAACTTCTCTTCTATAAGGTTCCAGAGACTTCCTTTCTAGAAGCTTCTAGAAACTTCTCTCTAAAAGGTTCATGAAGCTTCTCTTCTAGAAAGTTCTAAGGAATATGTCCCTAATATCACCCCCTCTTTTAGCTTCGAGGTCTCTGAGAAGCAATGTTGTTGATCAGTACCAACACAAGAAAATGAAGATCTGTTGCATAATTTCTGCTATGAACTCCAACTGTTGTTCAGGAGGCAAGTGGTTCATCGACACTTGAAGCCAACGGTAGTGGCCCACGCCTTCGACTTCTGACCAAGCATGAACTTCCGTGTCCTCATTGTGAAATTGTCCTGCAAACATGCCTTCTGGCTGACCATTGTAAGCAGGCTCGATCTCAAATACGATCACCAGTGATCGGTTACTTAGTATCCTCCGTCGTCGTCGTGGTACATGTAGTTTTTCATCTCAGGGTCGCCTTCGTAAGCTACTCGGTTGCGATACTCTGACTGGCATAGTATCTATCTCTTGGCTATCCATATCAAAAGACCAAACTACGATCTATCTTGGAGAAAATAACTACATCAACTATGAATTTTGTTGGTGCTCTCCCCTTTTCTTATATTGTTGAGAGAACAAGCTTCAGAAAGAAGCTATCGTCGAATTGATTTAGGTTTATCAGGATGTCGTTGATGAAACTCCTGTACCTTTTGTGGCGCATTCGCAAGATTTTCAGCTGGCTCCCACGTTCGCTTATTAATGTCATAGCCGCACCAATGAACAAGATATTCTAACTTTTCCCACCTTCGCCGTGAATCCAATACCTTTTCAACCTCGTATTCTTCAAGGTTCTCGATTTCAATACTAGGTGGCGGACATTGCACTCTTCCAAGAAAAGATGACTCTCGATAAGGTTCCAACAAAGAAACATGAAAGACTGGATGTACCTTCATAGAAGCCGGTAACTCCAGCTGGTTAACCACTGGATTAATTTGCTTCTGGATGATAAATGGTCCCAATCTTCGATAGTCCAACTTATCACATGGTCGCTTGGTCTTGATATTTTGTCGAAGAAGCCAGGCTTTGTCTCCAACTTTGAAAGTAGGTGCTTGATTCCAAAATCTATCTGCAGACGTCTTATATGATTCTTGAGCGGATTGTAATTGAAGCTTCAACATAGTTTCAAGCTCTGATAGTTGCTTCGCAAATCCTTCAGCAGCTGGATTGTTATTTGTTGACGGACTCAATAAATCAAGCTTCGGATGATATCCATAGTTGGAAAAGAATGGTGTTTGTTGAGTCGATGTATGGAGGGTGTTGTTATATGCAAACTCGGCTAGCAGTAGATATGCAGTCTAATCGTCTTGCTGATAGTTGATGCTGCATCGTAAGTCCTGTTCCAAGACTTGGTTCACCCGTTCCGTTTGGCCATCAATTTGAGGATGAAAAGCTGAAGAAAGCTTGATATCCACCTTCAATATTCCAAAGAGAGATCTCCAAAACTTTGACACGAACTGGGTACCTCGATCTGATATGATATCATCTGGTAGTCCATGATATCGATACACATTATTGAGAAAGAGTCTTGCTGTGACTTCACTGGATGATGTCTTCTTACAAGGAACAAAGTGTGCCATCTTCGTAAGCCAATCTACCACGACAAAGATGCTGTCAAATGAGTTTGATGATGACAAGTCTGTGATGAAGTCCATAGAAATTGAAGACCATGGTCGACGTGGAATTGGCAATGGCTGTAGAAGTCCATAAGGGCGATGCCAAGGATTCTTGGATCTTGAACAGATATCACAGGAGAGGACAAAATCTTTCACATCCTTCTACATTTGGGGCCACCAAAAATCTCGGGAAATAAGCTCCAAGGTCTTGTTGAATCCAAAATGTCCCGCAACTGGAAAATCATGGCGAGATTGAAGAACTCGGAGTCGTGCTAGTCCTTTTGGAATGTACAATCGCTCTTCAAAGTATAAAAGATCTCCCTCCACCTTGAACTTGTCGTCATTGGTACGTTGTTTGATATCAATGGCTACTGAATCTTTAATGGTCATAGCACGTACCTGGTTTAGGAAGTCAGCATCAAATGATACAATAGTAGCACAAAGTTGAAATCTCTCTGGCTTCAATAACGTTGTACATTGTTGATCAAACGCTGCTTCTCCAGCCTTAGGTGCAAGATACGATCTCTTTGATAAAGCATCGGATAGTCCTTGCTGCCTTCCAGGTCGATAAGTGATAATAAAATTCAATCTAGATAGCGACATATTCCACCGAGCTTGACGCCGATTTAAAACTCAACCGACATAAAATACTCCAAATTCTTGTGATCCGTATATACGGTTACTGGATGTGCAGCTCCTTCAAGAAAGTGATGCCATTCTTCGAAAGAATCTACTATAGCAAGAAGTTCCTTATCGTGGATCTCATAATTGATTTCAGTAGAAGAGAACTTCCGAGAATAGAATGCAACTGGATGGAGCTTCTTGTCTTCACTCATTTGTGAAAGCACAACTCCCAAAGCAAAATCTGTAGCATCAGTCTCTAAATAGAAGGCCTTTGTAAAGTCTGGATGTACCAAAATTGGAGCTGTAGTAAATGTTGTCTTCAAGTCTTGAAACGCCTTCTCTGCCAAAGGTTCCCATTCCAACTTATCTTTGCATGTTAATCGAGTGAGAGGAGCAGCAACTTGAGAATAATTCTTGATGAAGATCCGATAGAAGTTAGCAAAACCAACAAAGCATTGTACGTCTCTAACCGTCTTTGGAACCTCCCAAGACATGATTGCTTCTACTTTCTTGGGGTCCATCTTCAAACCTTCTGTAGTCGCAATGAACCCCAAAAACTCCATCTCCATCTGGTGAAATAAACACTTTTCTAATTTGGCATATAGTCCTCGCTTGCGTAGTTTCTCCAAGACCAAATGAACATGCTTCTCATGCTCTTCCTCATTTTTAGAGAATATTAGAATATCATCCAAATAGATGACAACAAAATCGTCGAGGTGTTCTCGAAAGATGTCATTCATCATATGTTGGAAAACTGCTGGAGCATTGGTAAGACCAAAAGGCATGACATTATACTCCAAATGACCATACCTTGTACGGAATGCTGTCTTCCACTCATCTCCTTCCTTGATTCGTACGAGATTATAAGCTCTCCTTAGATCAATTTTTGTAAAGATCTTCGCACGTCCAAGTTGTTCTAAGAGACTAGAAATCAAGGGTAATGGGTAAAGATTTTTCTTTGTTACCTTGTTGAGGCCTCGATAGTCCACACACATCCGTAATGATCCATCTTTCTTCTTCACAAATAAGATGGGTGCTCCAGCTGATGATTTTGAATGACGAATGAAGTTCTTGGCTAGATTCTCGTCGATGTACTTTCACAACTCTGCCAACTCCGTTTGCGATAGATTGTAGATTGGGCCAAAAGGTGGTTGTGCTCCTTCTTGCAAGTCTATGGCACAATCATATGGTCAGTGTTCCGGTAGTATGTCGGCATTCTTCTTTTGAAACACGTCTTCAAAATCCTTATATTGCTCCGATATACTTGCTGTTGAGATCTTCTCCTTGGTAGTTGAAGCCGCATAAATGACAAATGGAGTGCCTTCCTTAGATGATCTTATAAATGCTCTTGCTCCAATGAATAAGGATTTCTTTTTTCGAGGTTTTTTACTAGGTTTTTTCTTGGATGATTTTGTGGAAAAAGTCATCTTCCGCAACCTCCAATCTATCAATGGATTATGTTTTTCCAACGAAGAAAGACCAAAAATAATAGGATTTGATGGGGTTCTAATAATATTAAAAATAATATGACTACTATGGTCTTTAAACATTACTTCTATAGGTTTTGATTCATGGGTGATGCTACCAGACAATAAAGGTCACCTATCTATGACCTCAACATGAACAGGTTTTGATTTTTGTACTAAAGGGATCTTATGACGCTTTGCAATTTCTTCGTCTAAAAAATAAGCAGATGCTCCTGAGTCTAGTAGTGCTAAGGTTCTCAGTTTTTGAGGGCCGATAAACAGAGGGATTGTAAAATAAAGTGCAGGTTGGGCAGAAAGAAAGGAACCTGATTGTTGTTGGGATATTTCATTGTCCAGCCGCACGGTTCCTACTGTGGCTGGGCATCCTCGTTTTCCTAAACGAATACTCCCCTAGTCTTGACTATGCCTCGATTGTGCTTTTTGGGGCAGTTTCCGACTTTGTGGCCTTCTCCACTGCAATACAAGCATAAATTTTCCTCCATACGTTGCTTTTTTTCTTCTATAGTAAGAGATTTGACACGTACCGCATCAATTTGCATGTCTTCCAGCTCTGAATGCAAATTCACATTGCTTGCCGACATAGTTGGAGCATGGCAAATTATATGTTGTCTTGAGCGTTGCTCTTGGCGACGTTGGAATAGGCGATTATCGCACTTCACAGCTTGGCTAATGGCTTCATTGAGCGTTCGTGGATCAGGAAGTGTTAACAGTAAATCCTTCACATCATCTCTTAAATCCCAATAGAATTGACTCATCAACGCTTCTTCATCCCAATTGATGTCGCATACTAATTGCCTGAAATCTGAAGCATAGACTGATGTAGAACGCATCTCCTGTCGTAGCGACCGGATCTTTGTTGTAGTCCATCGAACCTTATCGTGTTCACCAAATGCTTCTGCAAATGCTTCCAAAAAGGTTTCAAAGTTGTTTAATATGGATGATCGTTTCTCAAACAAAGGAGCAAACCATGATAGGGCTTGTTTCGTAAGTAAGGTTCCAACAAGCCCAACACGTGACTCCTCCGTTGGATATCGTTCGGGCTGTAAAACTGTTATCAACTTGATTTGATTGACAAATCCTCGAAACTTGGAACGTGTTCCATCGAACTTATCTAGAAGGCTAACTCGAGGCTCCTTATATTGTAGAACTAATGGTTCTTGTCGAACCTGAGGTAAAGTTGTTTCTCCAAGTGCAGAAGTTTAAGGCTGGTGCAGTTTAGATTGTGCTATCCCAGATACTCCATCATTATGAAGCCTTGCCACCACTCCTTCAATCTCTGCAGTTCTTTGTGATAACATAGCGAGGGCATTCATAATAGCATCTAACTTAGACTCCGAACTTTCTATCATACTAATGTCTTGACCTCCGGCCATTCTAAAAGAAGGACAAAAATGACTCTACAAGAGGCAATATTGGTTTATAGGAGGGTAATCCACAACCTATAAAATGCCTTAAGAATTTCAAGAAGAGGGGTAATTCACTCTTTTCAAGAAGAATAAGACTCCAATATTGTAACAGAAGAAGTATCAGTTTAGAGGAGGATAATCCGCAACCTCTAAAATGCTAGTATACCTTCAAGTAGAGGGATAATCCACACTCTACTAAGAAAGAACTAGCTCTGATATCTCAAGTTAGTACAGTCTCAACAAACTGTCACGGACACAAAATACAGACTTGAAATCTAACAAGAAGTTCAAGAAGAAGTGGCAGAACTAGATTAAATAGATGAGTACAAGAACAACAACAGAAAGGTGAGCTAGAACTCCAAGAGATGTGTTGTCGAGACTGAAGAACTCTTCAGCCTCGATCCCTATATATACTCCTACTTAGGAAGCTTCTCGAGCTACTTCTATTAACTAGGAAGCTTCTAGAAGGTTCCAGAGGCTTCCTTTCTAGAAGGTTCTAGAAACTTCTCGAGCTACTTCTATTAACTAGGAAGCTTCTAGAAAGTTCCAGGGGCTTCCTTTCTAGAAGCTTCTAGAAACTTCTCTTCTATAAGGTTCCAGAGACTTCCTTTCTAGAAGCTTCTTGAAACTTCTCTCTAAAAGGTTCATGAGGCTTCTCTTCTAGAAAGTTCTAAGGAATATGTCCCTAACAATTACTTTTTGATTAAGAAATTTTGATTTTTCTTTGTAAGCCCTAATCTTAATCAATAAGCTTCAACAAGCTATAATTTTTAATTTGACCATCGACATAGTATAAAGTTTTGCATACAAATTTCACTATAAATCTTTTACATGTTAAAAAAAAATTAGTCTAATCTAACTTATAAATTGTAAAAAAATATCCAAAAAAATGCACTAATGCCACATGGTTACTAACTCAAAATTTGATGCAAATGTTCTAGTATCAATTTTTCCTTCTCCAACTATTAACTTCAGTTTAAAATTGGTATATAGCTTGATCTTTAAGTTTTCTAATATTATACCAAATTTTATTTTGTTTTGACTAATAGAGCTTCAAATATCATAGAAATCCTATCCAACTCATAACTATGAACTTTTGATACCCTCATGTACCAAAAACCAAATATCTCTCAATTACATTATTAGATTAATACAAAATTTTATGTACACTTAGTACACTCAATCAACCAAGCTTTATCAAATTTTAAATTATAGATGTGATATTAATTGCACAAACTAATTGAGAGTGCTAACCTTAATTATATTGCATAAATTTGTAGTTACTAATATAAGTCTTGATTTTAAATAAAAATTTCAAAGTCATTTTAAATATTATATAAATAAGCCTTATATTTTTAGAAGAAGCTTGAAGCTAGCTTTCCAATTCAAATCATTGATTTCCAAATTCTTTTATATTTTTCTCTAAGCTACTGTTTTAGTGGCCAAAGGTCTGATTTCGACCATGTTTCACAAATGATCAACCCTTGAGTATCAATCCAACCTATCCTAGGGATTTTTTAGCCCAATTCAATCTATCCTAAGGATTTTTTAGCCCAATTCTACCTTCAACTTAATCCTAGTATCAACCATATTAATTATTTATGTCTTCTACCTTTATTTTATTAATTTATGACCTTTTTAAGGCAATAAAAGAGTTTCTATAGCTTAGAAGATAAAATTATTAATCAACCTTTAATCTATTAGCTATTAAGACAAAAAAATAAACTAAGAGGATTTTTATAAAAGCCATGTTTAAATATTTTGAATTATTATTAAACCAAGATGATTAGATATTAATAAAATATATATATATATATATATATATTATATTTTTATGATATAGTTGTATTATAATACAACCACATAGTTCCTAGTTAGATAGTATATACAGAAGTAATAATGAAGTTTTCTTCACTCTTATTAATGCCTTTCTTATCCTTAGTTTTATTTTAAGAGACTTCTAGTTTTTTTTAATTTTGATAATAGCCATTCTAGTTCAATATTATACCATCTTTGAGTGATTATGTATTTTTTTTTTTGAATAATATAAGAGTGTATTGATCTTTTGGTTCATTGAGATTCATGTCCTTGATAGCTACCTACAATTTAAAGTAGCTACCTATTATATGTTTTACAAATATAATTTTAAAATAAAATAAAATAAACATTTATTATTTATTCTTATAAATAGATAAAACTATAAATAGATAATATATTCAAGAAATATATAATATAAGAAGTATCAAAAATTTAATAATTCTAATAAATATTTTTTATTGATTTTAAGACTTAAATTAAATATTTTAATATCTAAAAAAAATATTATCTACAACAATCTTTTCATGTAATTCCTTTTGAAGAAATTTTACTTCATATTTTTTTAATAATAATATAAATTAAAAATAAAGTATCATAATATGAATTGTGGATAAATTTTATCTGAAGAAGAAGATACTAAAATTCTTTTGAATCAATTCTTTTTTGGAACAATACATCAGATATTTTATTAAATTATTCTATTATTTTTTTGGTATTGGAATTATTTTTAGCACATTGTTATATAAGAAGTATGTCAGAGCTATGCAAAAAGTGACAATATTGACCAAACTACAAGTCTAGATACATTATTCAATGAAATAAAAGATATTTGTGTTAGAATTGCTAATTGGTTTCATTGGCAATTTCTAGCAACTCTAATAAAGACCATAAATTATTTTCTATTGCAAACCTTTAGATTAAATCTTGTCCAAATAATGTCAATTATTGATTTGGATCTCAAACCAAGGTTGGAAGGAAAGAATGGAATATTTAATTAAAGAATATGCTTATTTGCCTTGTAGATCTAAGAGACAAATTCTCATTGAAACAACTTGAAAAAGTATACAATTAAAATATGAAGTCATGTCTTATTTGTCATCAAGAAAGATCTACCATTATGCAAGTATAAGATGGAGCTACAAATGAATTCTTTTCTAATAATTGTGAGAAAGATAATTTAAAAACATGATTAATTACACGTTTATCAATACTAATTATAATTGAGCCTTGTCCTTCTTTTAGCACTATTATGCTTCAATTCTTTAACATTATATACCAACTATTTTACAATCAATTGATTTTCAACTTGTCATACATTCTTTTAATTTCTCCCCCATGTTAGCATTGATAAAAAGCTTTGATCTCCTTATTTATGCTTTTTAGTTCATATTCAATCAAATATAGACCAAGATCAAACACTTCTTCTTTATACATTGTTTTCATGTTGTATTCTATTCGTGGTTTACAGCTCAAATCATTGTAAAGACTTGAAAAAAAATCAATTCAAAGAACCAATGGATATATTAAAATGTAATACAGCAATATTATTACAAAAAGTGATTGAAACTAATTGGTTATCTTTATTAAACTGACATTCTATAACGTTGCTACCATTTACTATCATCTTCCAATAATCTTTTTGCCAAGGATGCTGCTTTAAATATGTCATATATATAATACCATCTATTATTTGCAAGTCTTCAAAATTTTGTAATTATTTAACAATTATTATTAAAGCCAGAAATAGATTTTTTTTCAAAATAACCATCCAACAAAGTACAATTATCCAATGAAAAATCTTTTTTTCTTGGCATCCACTCTCAAGTCTATTTGTTCCATACATAATGTTGAGAAAACTTTTGATATGTATATTTCTTAGCCACCTTACACATTATATGTCAAAAAAATATATTGTCAATTTGCTTTCTGTAAAATATCAATTGCATCACTTTTTGGATCAAAGACCACATTATACATGCCAAACAAATGTAGTACCAATTTTACTATGTTTGGTATTTCTTAATGCATTTTATTTTTAAAAAAGCTTCTATATTACTTTTAAGACTTCTATGTACCTTACATCTAAACATTGTTTGATTTCATTGTCAATCATTCCAACCTACAATGTTGTCTAATCATGTCATTAATAAATACACTTATGAATATACTTGATTGCTCAAACAAATATACACACTTCTATATTTATGTCGCAGTTGTACTTTCAATTCAATCTTAGGTTATAAAAGATGTCATTGCAATTATCAACTTTCTTTCTACCAGCTTACATCCTATATCTATCATTTCTATGTTAGTACATTGAATATTTATCTACATCTATAGTTATTGCTTTGTTAAAATCTTGTGGATATTTTTTGAATACTTGCCATTTCTCATTCACAAAGTAATTGAATTATGCATATTGTAAGGCTTGTAGATCATGTACATGATAAGGATAGCTAATAATAACTAATCTACTTTTTTAACTAAAAATGTTTTGATTATGTTGTCAATTTTAATAGGATTCTTTATCTTTTTATTTTATGCAAAAAAAATTAATTTGTGCATATGAAGAAATCAACACTTTTGTACTTCAATTATATAGACCTAAGCCACTCTTTTTCTAAGATATTCATTGTTTATGATGTTGTGTATCAACACAACCATCAGATGAAAGAAGAAAGAAATTTTTTTACTATAGAGGAGCCTAAATAAAAGATATAATAAAAAATATAGATAAAAGACAAAAAGGTAGTAAAATCTTTTACTATTAGAAGTGTCTTTTGTAAAAATAGATTTAATTTACTTTGTATAGCCATAAATAAGGCAAAATAAAGTAGATTAGAAAAATAAATGATGTAAGTGTATATAAAAAGGAGTTAAGAGTTAATTTTAGCAAAAATTATCTCAAGAAAATAAGAATTAATACCTAAAGAGGATCAATTGCCAATGAGGATCAAAATTAGATGTTAAGGCACAAAACTAAGCACTTATGCCATTTCTAAGGTTCTTTTGCCAATTGAAGAATGTAATTTGAGAAGAAATTAGAGAAAATATTTTTGAGAGTTTATTTCACATTATTTGGATTAATATTAAAGTTTTGAGGAATTTTCAAAGTTAGTAATATACTTGGTGGATTTAGATTTTGAGACATAAAAATACGATTATAAATTTGAGGATTTTTTTAGTTTCTTAGCATGTATACATGTGAAAATGTGACAATTTTTTGTTGTACTTGTTATAAATATGTGTGAAAAATTTGAGGTAAATCAAGCAATCAAATTAAAGTAAAAGAGGTTTTGTGGATCAAAGTGTTAAATAATTGAGATTTAAAATCAAAGAGGGATTTCACGATCTAGAAATATTTATCAATTCAATTGAAGCAAAATTGGTGAAAAATATTTAGACTTAAATATTTAAACATAATCCAAATTTTGGAGCAATTGAATGGTTGAAGAAAAAAAAAAATCTTTGTTAAAAGATCAATATTCAAGTTAGAAGAAGGAAGCCAATAATCAAAAAGTTTTGGGAGCTTTTCTTGCAATTAGTATGTGTGATCTTCTTCAAAAAAAAATCTACTTGTTTTTAACTTAATTATTGCAAAGTTTACAAATTTTGAATCAAAATCAACAGTTCAAGCATTAGTTATTGATTTTTAATCTGATGTCGAATTTGTTAAGAGTTTATTTAAGATTTAAGATTTGATTAAAGATTGATTAGGATTGATTTAGGATCAAGAATTTGGTTAGGATTTACTTAAGATTTAATTAAGAATTTGATGAAGGATTGGGCTCTATAATTTGATTAGAGTTCATTTAGGATATTATTAAGATTTGAGATTTTTTTAGGATTTTATTAGGGTTGATCTAGGATTTAAAATTTAGTTAGGATTTAGAATTTTACTATAATTTGTTTAGGATTTGATTAAGATTTTATTAAGAATTGATTAGGATTTAGGATTTGAGAAGGATCTAATTAAGATTTTTTTGGGATTTTTTGAGATTTAATTAGAATTTGATTAGGATTTGGATAGGATTTTATTAGGATTTTATTAAAATTTAATTTAAGATTCGATTAAGATTGATTTAGGATTTTATTAGAATTTTTTGAAGATTATATTAGGATTTGATTAAGATTGAATTAAGACATCTATTTTTATATTTCTTTGAGATTTTTAAATTATATATATTTTATTAAGATTAATTTATTATTTCTTTATGTTCTTTTTATAAGTTCTTGAGACTTCTTTAGGATTTGATTAAATATTGATTAGTATTGTTATAATTTAATAGATGTTTTTTAGGATTCTATTAGAGTTGTTAAGATCATCTTGTTGCAAATTCTATTTTTCCTTCTATAGCCAAGTATCCAATGCATTCTCAAGTAGACTTCATGTAATACAACAATGATATCCTTTATCAAAGCTTCTATTTTCAATGGCTCAAATCTATACAATTGAGTTTCAAAAGTAATGTCTCTATTATTTTCAATCACTTTAGATTAGCTGCCATCATTAAGAATACATCTAAATGTTGATAAAATCTAATAATTACCATTGAATAATAAAAATATTTACCATATTTTATAGACTTTATACATTAATTGACAAAAGAATAAGCCACTTTTCAAAAAAAATAGATTTGTATAGTTGCCATTAAGCACACCTACAATGTATGTAAGTTATTGATATACATTAGTGCATAATTAATCTTGATTCAATAATAGATAGAACAATTTGTTTTATTTTATTATTACCCATGTATTGATAATAAACTTCTTAAATATATTTTTAGATTGTAATATTGTTGAATATTCATTTCTTCATAGAAATAATCTTAAAGAATAAAATTCTTTCAATGTAACACAAGACCATAAGGCACATTTTGGAAGGACATGTAATACAATATTGGTCTACTTCAAATCAATCTACATAAATAACAATATATAATTCAATAAAAAATATGATCAATGCACCTCATGAATCTTCCGCAATGGTTAACTTTAATATCAAATGATTATACCTCACATTGATTTTAAAACAAACCTTTTACCAAACAAAAAAATTGCAAGTTTGTTTAAAGTTTACAAAATATAATTGCGCTTCTTCTTATCATTATAAAAATAAAGTGAGACTTCTAGTTCTACATCCTCCTCACCATTTTTTTTTTATTGCTAACAAAATTTTATGTGCTTGTTGGTATAATGCCATAAATAAATTATATTCTATAAGTTTTTCTTCTAATTTATCTAAGATCTATATATTCAAGTGGTTATTTTATCTGTATTGAATATATTTGCAATAGAGTGATTTGATGTGAATATATTTGCAATGGATTGATTTGATGGATATTTTCCTTAAAATTCCTTAAATAATCTATCATTTTGATCTAACAATGTACAATAGTTTTGTAGTAGTTTACTTAAAAGTAATAAAGTTACCTTTCTTTATAAGCAACATATTCTAAAATTTAAAATACATTTGATCTATTTTTTAAGTCACTCATCTATCTTGAAACGGGATTGAATTTTTTTAAAGATCTAAAATCCTTCTAGTATATAGCAATATAAATCCCATCACAAATTAGGATAATACAAATCAAACTTAACAAAACTAAACAAAACTAAAAAAAATAGAATATGATAGACAAAAAAGAGAAAAAAAAAATAGAAAAAAATAAAACATAAAATGCAAACCAAACTTTATTGAGAGAAAGGGACCAAAGACATACTTGACCAAATGTCCTAAATGGCCTTGTTCAATCTTATTTATATTTTGTCCAACCATCTTAGAACTTTTTAAACTGTCTTTAATAGTGGATTCCACCAAGATAACTGCCTTTCTAAAAGATCCTAAAAGTAGACTCTACCTAAATAACTGCCCTTAGTTTTTCTAAGATGTTCTATGGTGGATCCCACATAGACCACTAACTTGGCCTAATTCTAAAAATTCTCAAAATCTTTTCAAAAAGGGTCCTAATTATCTATCTCTATGTATCAATAATACAATTATCTTATCTATGTCCGGTTACAGTTAATATCTGTGTATTAATGCGGAACGTCCTCATTTTGGTCTCAATGATACATCTAGATTGATTCTTGACAATAGATGAGGTTCTATACAAGTTTCCACTTTGTATCATGGATGGAATAGCCTTTCCAAAGAACCTAATACTGAAGTTGTGGATGTCCATTGCCACGCTAAAGGTAGCAATGCTCCAAAATGTTGTCTACTTCATACTCTTATTGGTTATTAATACCAATTGGGGTGGTATTTGTTGGTGTTGGTCTAAAAAGCACCTAAATTCAATATGAAACTCCTTGAGCCACAAAACTTGGAAGATCGGATGGATCCAAATATGGAGTTGCATAAATAGGATATTTTAATAAAATTTTGAACAATCACTTATTAGATTTTTAGTTCATGATAGTGGTTTTCAAAGGTAGTGCCAAAATGTGTACAATATTAATATGTTGGTTTCATATTATGATTGTTTAGATACAACATACCATATATAAATGCACTTATTATAGTCAACATCATTTGCAACAAGTTTGATAGTTATTTCATATTGGTTTATTATAAAAGTTACTATAGGAGGTGCAAATTGGGACCAACGAAATGGATTAACAACACTCCAAAGTTGACTTTAAAAATATTGAAAATAACAAGAATTGACTATGAATTAATAATTTAAGACATAAAAACTCAAAAGAATAAATAATATAGACACTTGAAATACATGTATCAAAAAATAATAAAAAAATATTTTTAAAAATAAAATTAAAATTAAATCCTTCACAATACAATAGAAAATAAAGGTAAAAAGACTTTCAAATATATCAATCAAAATTTAAATAGAGATTTTTATAAATAAGAGATATTTTAAATTAAAATATATATATATATATATATATATATATATATACATATATTATATTATTTAAAACAGTTTTATACAGATTCTATTATATTACTCTAAAATAAGAAATCTATTCAAATTTAATGTTTATTTAGAATCATTTCTAAATTCAAAAGACTTATTCATAAAACCATAGGAGAAATTCATGGTATATATATATATATATAAATATATATATATGTGTGTGTGTGTGTATGTATTTTATTACTTTTAAAATTTTAATTTTAGATTTAAATTAATTATATTATACATGAGATGTTTGAATAATTAAATAAGTAAAAATTTCATATCTCAAAATGAACAACATCCAATTTTTTGATAAATGTTGATTGGATGTAATTGGATGATAATTGAAATTATATAATAAATTATATAGTTTATAGACTAACATTATCATAATAAATGAGTTTCAATTGTAAATACATTGCCATATATAATTTTGAATACAAATAAGTGTCATTTTTTATGAAAAATTCTATTAAAATATGCAAGCCAAAGGATGAAGATTATTTTTCTAAGACTTTAATTTTAAATATAAACATATAAACATATTTAAAATACTATATTTAGGGAATATTCTTACATAATAAAAATAATAAAAATCAATTCAAAAAATTTATATATATATGCAAATCCAAATTCAATTAAAAACTTTAAAGCTATGAACCTAATAATATAGGTAATAATTGAATAAGTGAAATAATATTTGAACCAACTAGAATAAGAGTAGGAAAAAAATAAAAGTAATGTACCAACAATAATGACCTATGGAAACCCATATTTTATTTAAGCATGCATAGATGAGTTCATATTTAAACTAAGACGATAAAATTAAGAAAATTGTCAATATTCTTTATTAAGAATATACAATATCACTATTTCTTACCATTATCTAATTATGGATTAAATAAACAATACGAAAGCAATAATCCCCACCTCCAAATCCTCCCATTCCTCCTCGCCTGATCGCCTCGCTGCACACCCAAGACTCACTTCCTCACGACAACGTCATCGCTGCTGCCTCTGCTCCGTGTTACACTCCTCCACGCCTCCTTGCTGACTGACCACCACGACCATCCCAACCTCACACCGAGTAACGCGCTCACTCTCAGGGACCGCTCAGTACGCACACCATGCAATTAACCCTTCAATCGTCCACGATCAGGCACGTCAACAGCATCAAGCGCAGCACGGACGTCGCATCAAGGGCGGCTCCCAACGATGCACCACGCACCACAAATCATTCCGGAACCGACAAAGCATACTCTCTGCTGCAGCGAGCAACCACATCTCTACGACCACCACCCGTCCACCCGACTTTCCATCCAACAGACCGGACTGACCACACACACACACGTATCACACATTCACACAAACCACGGCGCACCACGCAAACAGAACCCATCCCTCATCACCGAAGGCAGCGACTTTGAATTCTTGTGCTCGTAGCACCATTGCATTATACAGTTTGCCTCAACCGTGCTGATCGAGACCCACTCACACTACAGGTCCACATGAAACGCTTCTCTAAGTGCATCCAACTGGGCCCCAATCGGCACAAAATTGTCTACCTCCCCACTACATGCCTACTCCAGCGCACCACCCTCCACAAAATGGCCGCCGAGCAGCACCTGCCAGACCACTCGCTTAGATGGCCTCGAAGTACTCCTTGCTCAGCTTCGAGTCGGGCTTCATGGTCTTTTCCCCGGGCTTCCACCCAGCAGGGCACACCTCGTCTGGGTTGTCTTGCACGTACTGTACGGCCTGAACCATTCCATCCTCTATCAGCCACAACCCCACCAAACAGAAACAGAAAAGACAGCACACACACGACTCTACTAACATCATCATCCGCACCCTCCATCGACCTCGCCGTAGAGCTTCACACTCCCTCGCCTCTCAGGACATGTCCCTCCTCACCTACACCCTCCATCCAAACGCAACCGTGCTGCACGCCATCCCAAACAAACCAAATACCACCCCGACGCGGCCACCTACACCACGGCGACACCCACGCCTCACACGACGTGCCCCAAAACCCAACTCACTCCAGACCCTCTCTCCCACCCACCTGCAAGGTCCGCAGAGTCTCGTCAACGCTTCGCCCAATGCCGAGGTTGTTGATGGTTGCGTGCTGGATCACTCCCTGCTTGTCGATGATAAACAGGCCCCTCAGAGCAATGCCCTGCCAAAACCAACGCCCCCCTCACTTAGCCCAACCCCACCGGCCAACTCTCCACCCCGAACCCACGTTGCCACTAAATACCCTCCCCGCGGCTCCACACCGCCAATCCCAACCCACAAGATTCATGCCCAACACATCTCCTCTCCCGCAAACCCTCTGCATTACCTGGTCCGGAATCAACACGCCGAATGACTTGGAGATCTTCTTGGTGATGTCCGAAACGATCGGATAGCTCAGCTCGCCGAGACCTCCCGACTTCCTGTCTGTCTGCACCCATGCGAGATGGGAGAACTGCAGCCATTACCATTGTCCAACGTCAGATGCTTCCACACATGAACCCATCCAACACGCCACATCCATTTCTGACACCACAAAACAACCACCCCTGCGCCTCCCCATTGCATGTCCACCTTTCCCACATTCGTCCCACCACAATCCTGCCCTGAACGGCCGTGCGCCTCATCGTGTACCCCACTCCCGACACATCACAACCACATCGCAAAGTTGACATAGAATGGACACGCACCACGCTGTCGATGGAAACACCGATGACCTCGGTATCCAGCTTCTCGAATTCGCTGTACCTGTCACTGAACGCAGTGATCTCTGCACGCCCACATCATTCCCCCCAAACTTCAGACCACGATTCCATGCCCAGCTCAAACAACCTTTCCTAAGCGCGCGCGCCCACAGGCTGCTATTCACGCCCGAACTCCAATCCCCTCAGCTATATATCATAGATAGAACTAGTAAGTCGATGCTCTCTTGCACAGCTCCTCACTCACGTCTCGCTCTACTCCCCTCCTCCCCAACCCCCCCCCCTGCCGCACCCCCCGACAGAACAGGCTCACCCCTCTTCATAACAAAACAGATTCTAAATGCACCACCCCCAGCCCGAGTCGTCTCTGATACCTGTTGGGCACACAAATGTGAAGTCCAGTGGGTAGAAGAATAGCACGACGTACTTCTTTCCAATGTACTCCGACAGCTTAATCTGCAAGGTAGACGGAGCCGCCCGGTCAGTCTCGATACATGCATAGTACGCACGAACCCTTGGTCGCCTTCCTCGAATCCAACTACACCCCACGACGCATGCAAACAACATCCGACTCGCACCTCCCTCCACCGCACATGCATGGCACTCCGCACCTCGCACTAGACCAACACTAACAGCTCCCCGCATCTGCATTCTCCGCAACTAACGTTGCTTCCGGGCCCGCCTACGACCTCGACATCCCGGGAGCACCCCACGCCACTCACATGGCCCGCACGAATTCGGAAGCCAATTCATATCATACTACTTCGGCGCGACCATACTACTCTTCTGAAACTGCACATGCAGAGGGCACACAACCCAACAACGTCTCCCACCCTACACCACCGCCACTCGTGAACTGCTATCATGTGCAAACAAACGCCGCAAGCCGCAATCCAGGCTAGTGTTACCACTCGTGCGCACTCAGGCCCGGTCAACAAATCCGTACCTTGATGAATTCCTGGTCAAAGACAGCCTCCGCCTCGAAGTCGGGTGCCACATTGCCGACAAGTGGCGCGTAGTCGTCCTCGGCCTGCACGGTCATTGCACACACCGGTTAGTCAACCCCGCACCACTTTCCCTTCCACACACTACTCCACATTCCATGATCCGAAGCGAACACCCGCCAATTCCTAGAATGCCATTCCGGACGACTCCCTCGCTAAGCACCACGTCGCTCGTCCACCCTCGACCCCCAATCACGATTACCGCGGTGCACAGAAAACATCAACGCCCAATAACACATTCCCGGTTCAAATTCCCCAGCGTGCACCAAGAGTTTGACCTAACGCCCGTGCCACTCCCTCGTCTCATTCAACTCTCATCCCTCCTACTCACCGAAGCCCTAGCGACGCCCCTCTTCTGCGATGCGGCCTTCGCTCCAGCTACCGCACCAGCCTTGGCGACGGCCACATTGGCAGTGGCGACACGAGCACCGAAACTCTTGCCCAGGCCGCAGAATGACTTGGGCACGGCCAACGAGGTGGACGTGCCGGAGGCAGAGGACGAGCAGGCCGCAGACGGAGCGCGGGGGATCACGACCGAAGAGGCCGCGACGCCGGAGGCTGCTGCAGCACACGCCATAGCCACGATACGATGAGCGACGCAAAAGAAAAATTCTCTGCTGCGCGGAGAGTGCGAAACTGGGATGCTTTCCGATAGAGTTGAATCAGGGACGGTAACAGGGTCAGGGCCTCCGAGGGCTTCTGGAAGCCCGTGATGCGGCTACCGTCCATTTGTTATCCGCACATTGGGCAATGGCACGGATCGTCCGTCCCCGCGGATATGGGGATCCTTTCCCATGGCTGTGCCTTCGTCCATAGCTGGGCATCATCGTGCGTGTATGTGTGCCTCAGTTTTTAGCATGGTATCCACAGCCCGTGATCCGAAGTTTTTGGGACAATACTTGCAAAACCATCCAAGAAGAGGGATGTGCAGATGACTGGGCATTCACACCAGTGTCTTGTGAAGTCCTGTCAATTATGTTCTGCATTGCGCACAGCAATTATGTACTGTTTTATGAGGACCTATGGAATATGAATTATGTACCGCATTGCACACAGTTTTTTCCCTTTCTTTTCTTTTGATTTTATTTGGCTTTTTTATGCCAATTTTTTCTTTAGAGCTCATAGGTAATGTCTCTTTCGTAAAGCTGCTAAGTTGTGTAAAATCAATCTTAGACTATATTATGTCATTATAGGAAGAGTCACTTATTATCCATTACACTGGGTCAAAGATCATTAGTATTGTTATTATTTTGTTCATTTACTATTATTTTTTTTTTTTGATGTTATACAGTTTAGCTGGCAATGTAGAAGATACTTTTGTTTTTTGGAAGAATGTTTATGACTCAACCAATTTCAGGATAATTTTTTTTTTCGCCAACTTAGATTCTTGGTGCTTTATTGAACTTGATTTTTTATTGATTCAAAGTTCAAAATTTCATAAGTTTTTATTGCCCTCTTTGTTATTTTGATACTTCTTCATGTTTTTTGTGTGCTTAGTTAAGAGTAATATATATTCTATTTTTTTATCTTGCATTTTGTCTATGTAAGTGAAGATCGTAATATTTAATTGATTGTATGCCATAAATGAATTATGAATCATGCAATCTAAACCAAGTACAAATATAAAATAATATACTTAAAAGGAAAGATAGGAAATCTATATACTATTAAGTTAATCTATCTCTTATATCACAATGTGGGAATCTAAGAGTGCAAGTATGTGTAGAGAAAATCCTTAAAAACTTGAATAAAAAGCTAATTTTATAGATAAGAAGCAACTTACAACAAATGTTTTATATTTTTCCCAAAATAACACTTAAGATTTGATTTCACATGAAATTTAGGTCAAGGCTGTTTTTTACCTAAGTCTTCAAATCCTTATTGATGGTTATAATATCAACAAATGAATAATGTTAAGTTATATAAAAATTTAATATACTAAATTAGATTTGTTTACATCTATTTGACAAGATTTGGCACCCTTGATTGCTAAAACGGTGTTGCTACAAGACTTTATTTAAGCAAACCAATGTTGTAGTATCTAAACCACCAAAATATGTGACAAACATGAAAGATGGAATTTTTAATCTTTTTCAATAATGTGGCATAGCTTGAAGACTTCTTACAATAAAGACAAACATAACTTTTTAAAAGAAGAGTCTAAAGAAGTAGTATTAAACATGTCATATACCACCTATATTAGCATTGGTCACATTTTAGTATGATAGCAACCTTTTATTTCCACCACATACAAAACAAAAATGACCATTTGGGACAACTACAAATTTAAGATGTATAGAATTATCAATATGAAGATGACAAGGAGCACAATTTTTAGAATATTTTCAACATTCATATTGATCTTTGTTTTCAACCATCAAAATACTATTAGGTAATAGATCCTTGATACAAAGAATTATGCACCATACCTTAATATCAAGTATTATAGGTCCTTCTATACATTGTTAATTGCTTAAGTTCTATCAATTTATCATCAAAGCTTTGAATAAGTATCAAAGATGTAGACCTTGATATCAAAGTCAAGACTGTAATTGAATGCCATTCAAAAACTTGTTTCACATTTAAAATTTTTATGCTATCCAACACGTATGAAGTTATTTTTATTAGAACTTGGATAAAATAAAAGTTTAACTCTATCCTAATTGATCATGTATGTCTAATGTATAATCTCAATGTTGTATTTAAAAGCCACAAATGCCATCTAGCAAGCTTGTGAATAAGTTTGTCTAACTCCATGAGTCACTTCAAGCATTGATGATTAGTCACCTATAGAAACTATTGTCCATGTAAATAAAGTCAAAAGTGAGCAATAGCCTTCATTGATGCCAAAGCTTTGCTATCATAGAATGATTAATTAGACTTCACATAAAAATTGCTCCACATTAGAAAAATAAATCACTATAGAGGTTATTCCCTACAATAGTTAAAACAAAACTTGTCAAAAGTTTTTTTTTTTTTTTTTTATTTTTTATCTCAATCAAATCCATAAATATAAAATTGTTTATTTTTTAGAAAAAATACATAAGGCAAAACAATCTTTGTCACCTCCTTCAAGAACATTGTAACCAAGCATGCAAGAACCTATTCATGTCCAAAGTTTTCAAAAAATACGACCAAGATTGACAAGAAATAGCAACAACCCTCAAATATTATACTGTAATTCCAATATTGTAGAAGACCAATGTTGTTCATCAATTACAACCATGCTAGTGCAAAATTGTGCCGTTATGTAACTTTAATATGTAATTCTTGTTGGAATAAGTAATCCTCACAACTAGCTTCAGTAATGAATTTTCTTGTAGAGCACTAAAACCTTCATGCGATGCAACACTTCACACATTGCTCTAACATTATGTTGCACTACAACCTACTAAATCGCAACAATGTTTACTTAAAACCTTTTAATCCAATAGAATCACTTAGTCTCTTCCTACTACATCATAATCTTACTATGTTGCAACAAAACAATGCCAAAATCTCCACACTTATCCTCCTTAGTTGTACCAGACAAACCCAACATAACAATGCCTTGTATGAGAAAAAAACAAAAAATAATAATAAAAAATAATAGTAAATGAACAAAATAATAACAATACTAATGATCTTTGACCCAGTGTAATGGATAATAAGTGACTCTTCCTATAATGACATAATATAGTCTAAGATTGATTTTACACAACTTAGCAGCTTTACGAAAGAGACATTACCTATGAGCTCTAAAGAAAAAATTGGCATAAAAAAGCCAAATAAAATCAAAAGAAAAGAAAGGGAAAAAACTGTGTGCAATGCGGTACATAATTCATATTCCATAGGTCCTCATAAAACAGTACATAATTGCTGTGCGCAATGCAGAACATAATTGACAGGACTTCACAAGACACTGGTGTGAATGCCCAGTCATCTGCACATCCCTCTTCTTGGATGGTTTTGCAAGTATTGTCCCAAAAACTTCGGATCACGGGCTGTGGATACCATGCTAAAAACTGAGGCACACATACACGCACGATGATGCCCAGCTATGGACGAAGGCACAGCCATGGGAAAGGATCCCCATATCCGCGGGGACGGACGATCCGTGCCATTGCCCAATGTGCGGATAACAAATGGACGGTAGCCGCATCACGGGCTTCCAGAAGCCCTCGGAGGCCCTGACCCTGTTACCGTCCCTGATTCAACTCTATCGGAAAGCATCCCAGTTTCGCACTCTCCGCGCAGCAGAGAATTTTTCTTTTGCGTCGCTCATCGTATCGTGGCTATGGCGTGTGCTGCAGCAGCCTCCGGCGTCGCGGCCTCTTCGGTCGTGATCCCCCGCGCTCCGTCTGCGGCCTGCTCGTCCTCTGCCTCCGGCACGTCCACCTCGTTGGCCGTGCCCAAGTCATTCTGCGGCCTGGGCAAGAGTTTCGGTGCTCGTGTCGCCACTGCCAATGTGGCCGTCGCCAAGGCTGGTGCGGTAGCTGGAGCGAAGGCCGCATCGCAGAAGAGGGGCGTCGCTAGGGCTTCGGTGAGTAGGAGGGATGAGAGTTGAATGAGACGAGGGAGTGGCACGGGCGTTAGGTCAAACTCTTGGTGCACGCTGGGGAATTTGAACCGGGAATGTGTTATTGGGCGTTGATGTTTTCTGTGCACCGCGGTAATCGTGATTGGGGGTCGAGGGTGGACGAGCGACGTGGTGCTTAGCGAGGGAGTCGTCCGGAATGGCATTCTAGGAATTGGCGGGTGTTCGCTTCGGATCATGGAATGTGGAGTAGTGTGTGGAAGGGAAAGTGGTGCGGGGTTGACTAACCGGTGTGTGCAATGACCGTGCAGGCCGAGGACGACTACGCGCCACTTGTCGGCAATGTGGCACCCGACTTCGAGGCGGAGGCTGTCTTTGACCAGGAATTCATCAAGGTACGGATTTGTTGACCGGGCCTGAGTGCGCACGAGTGGTAACACTAGCCTGGATTGCGGCTTGCGGCGTTTGTTTGCACATGATAGCAGTTCACGAGTGGCGGTGGTGTAGGGTGGGAGACGTTGTTGGGTTGTGTGCCCTCTGCATGTGCAGTTTCAGAAGAGTAGTATGGTCGCGCCGAAGTAGTATGATATGAATTGGCTTCCGAATTCGTGCGGGCCATGTGAGTGGCGTGGGGTGCTCCCGGGATGTCGAGGTCGTAGGCGGGCCCGGAAGCAACGTTAGTTGCGGAGAATGCAGATGCGGGGAGCTGTTAGTGTTGGTCTAGTGCGAGGTGCGGAGTGCCATGCATGTGCGGTGGAGGGAGGTGCGAGTCGGATGTTGTTTGCATGCGTCGTGGGGTGTAGTTGGATTCGAGGAAGGCGACCAAGGGTTCGTGCGTACTATGCATGTATCGAGACTGACCGGGCGGCTCCGTCTACCTTGCAGATTAAGCTGTCGGAGTACATTGGAAAGAAGTACGTCGTGCTATTCTTCTACCCACTGGACTTCACATTTGTGTGCCCAACAGGTATCAGAGACGACTCGGGCTGGGGGTGGTGCATTTAGAATCTGTTTTGTTATGAAGAGGGGTGAGCCTGTTCTGTCGGGGGGTGCGGCAGGGGGGGGGGTTGGGGAGGAGGGGAGTAGAGCGAGACGTGAGTGAGGAGCTGTGCAAGAGAGCATCGACTTACTAGTTCTATCTATGATATATAGCTGAGGGGATTGGAGTTCGGGCGTGAATAGCAGCCTGTGGGCGCGCGCGCTTAGGAAAGGTTGTTTGAGCTGGGCATGGAATCGTGGTCTGAAGTTTGGGGGGAATGATGTGGGCGTGCAGAGATCACTGCGTTCAGTGACAGGTACAGCGAATTCGAGAAGCTGGATACCGAGGTCATCGGTGTTTCCATCGACAGCGTGGTGCGTGTCCATTCTATGTCAACTTTGCGATGTGGTTGTGATGTGTCGGGAGTGGGGTACACGATGAGGCGCACGGCCGTTCAGGGCAGGATTGTGGTGGGACGAATGTGGGAAAGGTGGACATGCAATGGGGAGGCGCAGGGGTGGTTGTTTTGTGGTGTCAGAAATGGATGTGGCGTGTTGGATGGGTTCATGTGTGGAAGCATCTGACGTTGGACAATGGTAATGGCTGCAGTTCTCCCATCTCGCATGGGTGCAGACAGACAGGAAGTCGGGAGGTCTCGGCGAGCTGAGCTATCCGATCGTTTCGGACATCACCAAGAAGATCTCCAAGTCATTCGGCGTGTTGATTCCGGACCAGGTAATGCAGAGGGTTTGCGGGAGAGGAGATGTGTTGGGCATGAATCTTGTGGGTTGGGATTGGCGGTGTGGAGCCGCGGGGAGGGTATTTAGTGGCAACGTGGGTTCGGGGTGGAGAGTTGGCCGGTGGGGTTGGGCTAAGTGAGGGGGGCGTTGGTTTTGGCAGGGCATTGCTCTGAGGGGCCTGTTTATCATCGACAAGCAGGGAGTGATCCAGCACGCAACCATCAACAACCTCGGCATTGGGCGAAGCGTTGACGAGACTCTGCGGACCTTGCAGGTGGGTGGGAGAGAGGGTCTGGAGTGAGTTGGGTTTTGGGGCACGTCGTGTGAGGCGTGGGTGTCGCCGTGGTGTAGGTGGCCGCGTCGGGGTGGTATTTGGTTTGTTTGGGATGGCGTGCAGCACGGTTGCGTTTGGATGGAGGGTGTAGGTGAGGAGGGACATGTCCTGAGAGGCGAGGGAGTGTGAAGCTCTACGGCGAGGTCGATGGAGGGTGCGGATGATGATGTTAGTAGAGTCGTGTGTGTGCTGTCTTTTCTGTTTCTGTTTGGTGGGGTTGTGGCTGATAGAGGATGGAATGGTTCAGGCCGTACAGTACGTGCAAGACAACCCAGACGAGGTGTGCCCTGCTGGGTGGAAGCCCGGGGAAAAGACCATGAAGCCCGACTCGAAGCTGAGCAAGGAGTACTTCGAGGCCATCTAAGCGAGTGGTCTGGCAGGTGCTGCTCGGCGGCCATTTTGTGGAGGGTGGTGCGCTGGAGTAGGCATGTAGTGGGGAGGTAGACAATTTTGTGCCGATTGGGGCCCAGTTGGATGCACTTAGAGAAGCGTTTCATGTGGACCTGTAGTGTGAGTGGGTCTCGATCAGCACGGTTGAGGCAAACTGTATAATGCAATGGTGCTACGAGCACAAGAATTCAAAGTCGCTGCCTTCGGTGATGAGGGATGGGTTCTGTTTGCGTGGTGCGCCGTGGTTTGTGTGAATGTGTGATACGTGTGTGTGTGTGGTCAGTCCGGTCTGTTGGATGGAAAGTCGGGTGGACGGGTGGTGGTCGTAGAGATGTGGTTGCTCGCTGCAGCAGAGAGTATGCTTTGTCGGTTCCGGAATGATTTGTGGTGCGTGGTGCATCGTTGGGAGCCGCCCTTGATGCGACGTCCGTGCTGCGCTTGATGCTGTTGACGTGCCTGATCGTGGACGATTGAAGGGTTAATTGCATGGTGTGCGTACTGAGCGGTCCCTGAGAGTGAGCGCGTTACTCGGTGTGAGGTTGGGATGGTCGTGGTGGTCAGTCAGCAAGGAGGCGTGGAGGAGTGTAACACGGAGCAGAGGCAGCAGCGATGACGTTGTCGTGAGGAAGTGAGTCTTGGGTGTGCAGCGAGGCGATCAGGCGAGGAGGAATGGGAGGATTTGGAGGTGGGGATTATTTCTTTTGTGTTGACAGAATGGCATTGTTGGAGGTACTTTTTGACTCAATTAGTGTTGATGAGGAGGTCACGGTTTCCAGGATTACTGTTGATCTTTCTACTAGCTCCGCTCAGATGTTGGGTATCTCTTGTTTGCGAATACATTTGCTGCCATTCTGAACCTCATTTTTTTTTTTGGGGAGTGAAGTCTAGCCCTCGAGCTGTTCGGAATGGAAATTTTCATTAAGCCGTTCGAGAGCTCTCTTACGTTTTCCGTCATAACAACTCCAACTTACAACGACCGTCAAATTGCAGTTGACCTTGACGCAATCCCTTGTCTTGTTACGATTTTGCAAACTGTGTATGAGTAGGGTTGCTATTTTATTTTGCCACTTTCTCTCGACAGCGATAGTCTCACTTTGTTGGCTTCCACGTTGAATCACTTGTTGAAGATGGAGTTCAGGAAAATATCCATCCTTAGCACGAAACATATAATGAGTGAAAAGAAGTCTGTTGCAGTTGGTCGCCGCTCTTCTCTTGGCCGCTTACCTCGGAGTGAGCAAACTTCTCTTGTAGAGAGGGATTCGAAGTGTTTCCACGGCAGCCCTAGAGTCTTGTGTGTGTGAGGGTTGACTTATGCTAAAAAGTGTCTCGTCGAAATTTACTAGATATGGACATCCGGTTTGAGGTTTGGGCCTGGATTCACCTAAAATGAAAATATGGTTATACTTATCAAGTTCAATGGTAGATGTACAATTATAATTAAAGTGAGGGGGATATTTGCTATTATCAAGATTACAGGGATATTCTTGATATTTCAACATATTTCAAAAATATATTTGATATATATATATTTATTAGACGTTTTGGTTATGAAAGAAAATATTATACTTTTTGGGATTGCGAAATTTCGAGTCTAAACAAACATTCACATCCAAATAATCCTCGTAATATATAATGAAGAAATCATATTCATTTTTTTCTTTGTTCCTTTTTTGTTTTCATGTGGTGGGTGGTCTGCGATCATGCGGAAATTAGGGTTTGATAGCAGCCTTGAAGATCTTGAGGTGGTTGTCGCACAGCGTACTATTTCAGTTTCATTTGCACATGTCGACGAAGTGGGTAGTTATATTGCGTAAATCGTATTCAAGGACCTTCGCGGCGTCAGGATCTGTTCAATGTCGCCGAGTCTTCGATCGGAGGCAATGAAGCTGATAACCGAGGAAGAGATCTTGAAAGTCGGAGCGGTGTATGTGAACTAGCCAACTGCTTAAGATTTTTCAATATGATAATTGTGCCAGTGCTCCCGATCCTGCAGCCCGCCCCGAGCTTGCTCTGGCCAATCCCTCTGTGGTTGATTCATGCTCTGCAAGCGGTTTATGATGCTTACAAGATGTTTTAGTTTCGAGGATTGCAGTTGTTGACGCTGCGTCTGTCGGGTTAGGATCGACTACAGAGCTGGGAATGAGAATGAGGATGTTTTTGGTGTTCAACAGCGAGGTCGTTGGTACAATCAGCAAGTAGGTCTGATAGAGCATTTACGTGCGAGTTTTCCATGATGAAGCATCAGCAACGACTCGTCTGTTTCCTTGCAAAGACATCGTTTCGTTCATCTTTGTCTTGGGAAAACATCACCCAGACACAAATGTTCCGTTCCTTCTCTCCGCGCAAGTGTTGCTTTTTCTGCACGTTTCCGCGTTGATAAAGCCCTTTCCGTGGTTCCCTCTTCCCGAGAGATTTTAACTCCACAGTTGATGTATCAATAATGCGGCGCACTTCGACTGCCGTTGCCCATAGATATCAGCAAATTGGGGCATCAGAAGCACACTAGCGCGAAGAAGGGTGGGACATGAAGAAGCCATGTAAAGCGCTATCGAATTAAAGCACTCTCCACTTACATCGAACGGAGCTTGGATGATAGCTTGAGCAACGCACAAAGAACAGTGAACCTCACTCTTTCACTACCCAGCTATTTCTTCCTTTCTAGCTTTTCCCATTGCTATCATAGAGAACCCCACCCCCTCAGGTGCAGCACCGAACGAAGCGCACTCCCAGTTCATGCGGGTGGTGTGCTTGGAGAGCACAAAAAAAGAAAAAAAGAAAAAAGAAAAAATAGCACCGCTGAAGGTAAAATATATTCCTGGATTCTTCTGTTGACCCGTCTGTTTGATCGTTGGATCACTCAACAGATTGGTCGATGAGATCGTTGCCTCGCCTCTCACAGTCCTCGTGAGGCCTCAGTCTACATCGTACAGCGAAAAGGATGTAAAAAAAAAAAAAAAAAAAAAAAAAAAAACCCACTGGATGCGATCGGTGGGGCCCATCTTCACTCGTCAAGGCCGCGAAGATATTCGCTCACCTTCCCAGTAGGAACCTTCCTGTTCACGCCTCCGAAACTTCCCACGATGGTCCACTTAAACTTGCAATCCACTCACCCATTTGAACTTCATTTCTACGAAAGTACTTTCATTTCCCAACGAATACTACCCAATGGATATAGATGAGAAATACCTACGATTGAAGGTAAGACCCCCTCTATTTTAAGTGAAATCACTAATTAGTGTAGCAAAAGTAGGCCTCTATCTGAAGCCCATGGACTCAGCTCCGAGCTTAGGAAGCGTTTCTATTGGTGGGTGTTTGAAGGAGAGGCAGCTAAAGCAAAACCATCTTCGCATTTGATCTACATGAACACATCATGTGAATAGTTTTTTCGTTTTTAATTTGTTTTATTTTTATTTTCTGTGCGTTAGAGCTAGGGATGAATGGGACGGAATCGCGTTCCAATTATTCATTCATCTATTGAATTCATTCATTTATTCATTCGTCCATTCATCGGGCTGTGTCCTGCTTCCAGTGTCGACGATCGACTGTGCTTACTGTAGTCGCACAAGGTGTCTGCGGGTGTTTTCGGTGGCATCGAATTGCGGCTCGGTTTTGTTTGATGTTTTTATTTTTGTTCTTTTTGTACTTTTGTGGTAATGATCTTGGTCTGCGTTTCTTTTTGTTCAATTATTGCATTGGATCGTGCACACAATTGAGGTGTTCATCGTGTTGTCAGAATTTTTGGTTTAGTGGGGGGGGGGGGGGGCGAGGGTTTCGATCGGTAGTGAGGAAAGGGGTGAAGGTTCACTATGGATGGAGCAAATCTCAAGGAGAAGTTCAGCGCCTTCGGGGAGAAGGTGAAGACGGGGAGTGGGGAGTTGAGTCGCAAGATGAGCGAGCGGATGTCCACTATGAGCGATAAAATGAAGGAGTTGTTCCAGGTTTCAACCCAGGCGGACAAGCTTGTTGAGGACGCAACAGGGGAGGACATGGAGGGGCCAGATTGGCAAAAGAACCTAGAAATATGCGATTTGATCAATTTGGAGAAGTTGAGCGGGCAGGACACCGCGAGAGCCATCAAGAAGCGGATAATGCTGAAGAGTGTCCAGATTCAGCATTTGGCGCTCACGCTCCTGGAGATGGTGGTGAAGAACTGCGAGAAGATGTTTTCGGAAGTGGCTTCCGAGAAGGTGTTGGACGAGATGGTGAAGATGGTCGACGATCGCAGCACGTCCACGGCGAATCGCGACAAGTCCCTGAAAATGATCGAAGCCTGGGGCGAGTCTACCGAAGAGCTTCGATACCTACCAATTTTCGAGGAAACGTATAAGGTTAGTTTTATGCTATTCTCTCATCATCTGTTCTGTCGAAAGTGCAAAACAACGTTCCCTGTAGCGCATCAACCTCGGGATTGCAAATTTGTATTTTGAACAGGCGGTTTTCCTCTCCCTACTGGATTGTGACACTGTCCACTTGCATGCATGATTTGGTGAGTCTTTAACCTAGACTTGCTCTAACGAAAGCCTCTGATCTAACTGGAACGCTACGAGGGAGGTCCCTAGTTGAAGAGTTGAAAACACCATGACCTTGACAACAACGCTGGGGTTTGACTATGTTATGGTGTAGGGTTTCCTTCTCAGATTAAGTTAGAGTTTTAGTGAATCGCTTATTATTTGATCTAGTGCTACGGATAATCAAGTTTAGGCTGTAAGAATTTGATGGTCGATAAAACTTGCGAATTGAATCGTAGATGTTGCTTCCAACGTATCGCTAGGAAACAATAATTACACGATTTCGACTGGTGCCATATTGCTGCAGAGCTTAAAATCAAGAGGCATCAGATTCCCAGGACGAGATGAGGAAAGTCTTGCTCCCATTTTCACCCCCCCGCAGTCTGTTACAAGGCCAAGCCCACCAGGAAATGGAGGTATTGCCGGCAGCTTTCATTCCAGGGATTTGACTGGCTTTGTAGCTCACGATGTGAGCGCAGAGGACACTAAGGAAGTCTTTGATGTGGCTCGCAACAGTGTAGAACTTCTGAACACGGTTCTGACGTCGTCTCCACAGCAAGAAGCTCTCAAGGTAAGGGGAAAAGAGCAAGTTTCTCGATATATTTCTTAACACAATTCGATGAAGGATGTATTGACGGCACATATTATCTCTCTTTTATCTGGTTGATTTACGATGTGTTAGTTCTCCTTTTAAGCGCTTTTTAGACATTTCGAGAGCTTCCAAAATTGGATGATATTCAGCTAAGATTTCCATTCATCATTATCACTTGCGTTATCGCAGGAAGAGTTGACATTGACCTTAGTGGAACAATGCCGGAGCTCTCAGTTCAAGGTGCAGAGAATTGTGGAGAGAACAGGCGACGCCGATCCAGTGCTCTTTGAGGCACTGAACGTGAATGACGACCTTCAGCGCGTCCTGACAAAGTTTGAGGAGATGTCGAAGGGAACCGCGGAGCAAACTCAACCAGCAGCAGAGTCCACGTTCGTTCATGTTCAAGCTTTGGACGACGACGACACCCACGGTACTGCTGAAGAAGCCTCGCTAGTGCGGAAGCGTGACTTAAAGCCCAGCGCTCCTCCCAGCTCGACACACGACGACGCGGCCATGGCCGACTTGGACGAGATGATTTTTGGGAATAGAGCAGCAGCCGAAGGGAGCAACCAGAAATCGAAGAAGCAAAATGCCGATGACCTGATTATGTTTTAACTGGCTTCGTGATGCCCTCTGGCTCCTGCTGTGATTCTTTAGCAGCTTTGTTGGTATATAAACTCCGTTCAAGAGTGTGTGCTTAGACTACCGGTATTGAGCAGACCAAGGGACGTTCCTGGCAGATACCAAACCTGGTATATTTGGATGTTCGCTGGTTCAGGATGAGACATGTTTGAACTCATCGTTGGTCTTTAATCGGCAGCTGGCGAATAGGCTACGACAGGCTGTTCTTCTTTCTTTTTTTCCCCCTCTTTTTTAATTTTTAATTTTAATTTTTTTTTTTGTTACTCTCTTGTAAGCTGTTTGTGGCTAAGTAATTACATTTAGCCCACAGCTCATGCTTAGTATTGAATTTATCATCAATGTACCCAGTTTACTGTTTTGCTTGTATGTCGATCTCAAACTATTAGACGGGGTGTTGCTGGGGAGCTTTTGATGATTGGAGTCCTACGTTTCTTGTTTATGATTATCGAGCTTTCATTGTCCGCTTGTGTGGTCCTGTGCTGTGTGTCACTGTCCCTGTCCCGGGACTGCTCCAATTTAATTCACACATTTGTATTTATGTATGCATGTAAATCATGCCAACTCTTGAAGGATAAGGTAGGCCCGTGTATAGTCAACTATCAAATGCTCATGTAAATTTGGGATGCGAAACTGCAATTCAATCCTAACTTTTTTTTCAATGTGTGTACTTAATGAAGTATGAGTGCTCAGGAAAATCGAAACATTTCTGTATTCAATTTTTGATGAACTTAATCCAAGTTTTTAGCTACCTGTCTTGATTCCAGTTTACATTTAAAGAGCTTTTTCTTTTGCTGCCAAGAGTAACGACCCTTCCTGCACAGTTCAATGTCCCTGTTTGTGTACCTGTCTTGGTCTTTTGAATTGCATGCTCACTTAGTTGTCACAGAATAGGAACCTCCAATTTTTGTCTCAAGTTACTAAACCATGGCAATTGGCTTCGGAATCGAAGGAAGCCAATCTTCTGGTAGATCATGAAGTGCAATAGAAGGGTCTTCAGTTAATCGATGAGATATAACAACGGAATTTGAAATTTATTTTTGCGTGGGCTGTACTTTAGCTGATCAGTACATTTATATTAAAAGTTGATGAGCGTGCATTGAGATCTAAAATAGACAGGTTCTTGATGTACCAAATATGCAGTGCATTTCGATACACAGCACTTGATTTCTTTTGTTTCCACAAGGCTACAGGTTAGAAGCATATAATGTAACAATAGTTCTACGAATGGTTCTAGTCATTCGAAGGGAGTGAAACACAACAACTACATAACAACCTAATTTGTGTAATGGATTGCCTCATATTTTAATGGCCATCAACGAATCAATGCTGCACTGGGTTTTTTCAGCAATTTGGTGTTCTCAATTGCCGCGTTAATTCGCTGAGGAAAAAACCACTCAATTGGTCAAAAGATTGACCAAGAGAAAGTTAAGAAACCTTGTCCAGTTGTTTCGGCTGGGCAGGACCTCAAACCTGGAACAATGAGCTACTGAGAGGAATAGGTCTTCGTGATTTATCTCTTGCATTTTTTTTTTTAACTCCCCGTAGAGTTTGTATCCAAAACACACTTAAAATTGTCTTGGGCATCACAACCTTCGCTCTCAGCGGATTCGAGACATCTTCCCGCCACAGCAGGAAAAACCAGAAGCAGCTTTAGCACTCCTGCCATCTGTTAAAGACATCTAGTAACTCACACTTCAAAGCATCCACCAAGATGATAAACATAAGAGTATTGACGAATTCCTTAAAAGAATATAAAATAACAAGAAATTTAGACTTGTGGTGATTGGCATGGTGTTGAACTAACCGTATCATTAAGCGGACAGACAAGCTTGTAGCTAGAGTGAGAAATAAAAACAAAGAAATTGAGATGTCAAGATGGGCATTTGATCAAGCAGACTTCAAACCAGCCAGAGCATATTTGAAAATTAAGCAACATTAGGTCAATTTGTTTTCTTTTCCCAAATGAGAATTTAAATTTAGTGATTTTGGTTGGTGTCTTAGGGCACCAAATTCAAAATTTATTTATGCAGAATGTTGCAGCAACTTGCGTTTGAATGTCAGTTGGGATTAAAACAGAAACGAGAGACCACAGCAGTGGATACTATACTGCACTACATGGTAATAGGATAATTTTCATGTTTCCTAAAACCTGCTATCCTGTTCTGAATAGTGGTGAAGTTTGGTAATGTACATCTGCTTTGAATTTGATTACATGCAAATTGATGACATCCTCGCTTCATTCAATGCACCAACAGCCAACACTGAAAAAGTAATGGCTTGAAAACGGCACTGTTGCCACGTATTATTGATTTCACGAATGTAGTTCTATGAATTCAGAAATACAAAACAAGTTGCCACAAAATCATTTAGAGAGGTCGTCTCCAAATCATACTTGGAGCCTTTATGAAAACAGAGAGGTCTGGATGGAAGGAGAAACCAAAGTGAACAATCATCAGACTCTACTCTAAGCACCCTTAAAATTGAAGAAGGTTTCAAGTAAACCTCAGAACCAATTGCTTGTGAGGTGAATCCTGATTGTAAATTTTATAATCTTAATTTATTGGCTTAGCCAAGGAACAGTAATCCCTGCATGGAAGAATATATTTTGTTTTTCAATTGATGTCAGCAAAAATAGGGACACAGTAGAGACATTCTTGTAGTTATTTCACAGGGTACCTCCTGGGGCGGCTGGCGACACGCCTAGTGTTAAACGATTCCTGGAAGAGAGACCAAAGTATCACTTGACGTTCAGCACATGCAAAAGCATTTTTGGGAGGTGCTTTGAGTCTTTCATCATCTATGAAGAGCAAGCACCTTACTAGCCATCTGATGAAGGGGCTGCCACAACCAGGTTGCATGTAGTGGCGGTCCAATAGTCAAGGGATCTTGAACTTTCAGTTAAGCAACCTTCACAGGTTGCATGATGTTAGCTGCTATAACCCACTTAATCAGAAAGTTTTTATTCAAACATTGCCTGCCATCTGACGGTCTCTGTGATGAGATTTCTGAAGCCCAAGAGTATCAAGACACGAAGATCATGGAGCATCCTTCAGGTTCAAGGAACGCTAAAAAACAGGTGGTGAGCTAGAATAAAGACCGACGCCTTCTTCATTCTGATGTTGCCTTATAGCACGTGCACAAGCGACTTAATTGTTTCCAATCCTAGGCCACAACTTCCTTTCTTGGAGATTACTCGTGAAGTCCTATCATGTCAAACTTCAACCTAAAATAAATCATACAAAACAGGATCGTTGAACATACGAGGGGGTAGAGAATGAGCTGAAGTCACTTTAACGCACAGGATAAGAGTTTACACCGCCTGCTATTGTTGCAAGTCGTGCGGAGACAGATATCTTTCCAGTGGATGTGAACTTTAAATTGTTTCCAATCAAGTCTCAGAAGGCTTACAGACCCAGGCTGAGTCACCTACCACATTTCTTTGGTAAATTGTCTGATGAAATACTCATTTAATTTACAAATAGGTTCGAATGCGGGACAATATAATGCAACCTTCAACAAGCGGTACTTGGGAACAAAAAAACTTAAATGGGGGCGTGTCTTGCGTTACGGAAAATGGTTCCGAAGTTTATATTAAAACTGAATGAGACTAAAAGACGCAGGGCACCGATAAATGGTCTCACCAGTAAGATGAAGAGGGATGAAGAGATCGTTTGTTATCACATTGCACTGAACAGACATCAATAAGGCCTAATAGATCCACCTCCAGATCAAATTCTGACTTCTTCAGCCTGATATACATCAGAATCTATCAGATAGAAAAAGCAATTTATTTTAGAAGACGAGCTTTGACGAGAGTCACGTTTTTGCTATGAACTATCCTTGTTTTAATTAAACCAAAGCGTTTTATGTGGGATTCAAATCCTCAATAACGGCAGGTACATTCAGATAGCTAGCAACTTGACCCACCAACTCCCTGTAGTGTTTAGGGTGCGCAGACCTGGTGGATGAGATAATATAAAGATGACTACGATACCCTTCAAGCTGCTCCTCTCAAGCATGTACTGCTGTCAGTTCATTGAAGAACAGTACATCAAAGGTGGTGATTAAAAGCATAGCTGTAGTAGTTGACCATGTAGCTAACCTTATTTGCAGAAACAAGGAAAATTAGGGCAATCGTCTCAAAACAAGGTTACTCTCAAATAATTATTTCTCAATCGGGTCCTGATTAGGAGAGACCCAAAAGCACTGCGCCACAACATGAAGAGTTCGTATGTTTAGAGTAACACCTAAATAAATCAAGCTTGGAAACAAGATGAGAGATGGAACACTGATATTGTTGAAGTTGCAAAGCAGTCAAATGTCCTTAAGGGTAGCCTAAACCTAGTGCTGTGATCAAAGAATCCGTGGTTAAAATACTGCAAAACATGCTGCTAAACCATAGATGTGAAGGTTCGTTGCCCAGAAGAAGAGATAAACCTCTTCAACAATCAGTGAACTGCAAGATGGTCATCAAAAAACATCATATCCATGAGTTTATCTTTCACACCATAAGGGACTGCTCAATAAGATCGCCCCAAAAAGTTCAAATCCATTGACATGCACTTCAAGTGGCTCCAATTCTGATCAGCAGCCCGCTGTACTTTTAAGGTAACTTGGTGGAAAATACTAGCTGCACCAACATGCATAATCACAACACTGGCTTCACCATGCAGTCCCAATTCGTTATATGACTGGGCAAGATTTGAGCTTCCTCATGCACAGCTGCTGAAGAGGATCCATTACTTCCAGAGCAATACATTTAGATGGCATGAAGTGAGAAAGGGCATTTTTGTTTTTTAATACAAGTTGATTAATGAAGAGCTGTACAAGCACTTGGAAAAGCGTAAAAAAAAAACATCTGAGAGCTTGTCGACTGCTGGGCGAGGTGCCCAAAAGCGGAGCTAAACAATACATGTCTTATTCATGGCTCTGTTAACAATTATTACGATTATTGATTTCTAATGAACAAATTTGACACCAATTTTTCATGTTCCAATGTCAAGTTCACGTCGAAGTTCACATCATGACCATTATCCGCACAGATGAGAACAACCACCCTCAGAAAACTTGCATCATCGGTCACACCAGAATTCAAAAGACCAGCCATGCGAAGGATCCATGCAGTATGGAAACGTTCATACCAAAGAATATTCGACATATCATACAACAGTAACTGCCGCAGTTTCATACCTGTCCTGAAGGAACCTTCATTCCTGATATCAATGGAGGGTGCTTGGACATATGAAGAGTGCTCTCACAAGACTAGCAACTGTTCAGTACCCCTTGAAAAACGTCCCACCTTTCTTCGGAACATCATCCATATGCAGGATATTGTGCAGTAGTCTCATATGAGTAGTGTTTAGTATCATACACATGAGATTTGTTGTACTCATTACTGTTATCATTACCTAGCATATCATACCCTTGCTTTCTGTTGTAGGAAGAAGTTGGTCCTAATGAATACGGAGCCTCAGAGTAGGAATCGTAAGAGGTTGCTCGAATAACCTGCGAAGACTCGGTAGGTTTCTGTTCGTAACCCTTATCATAGCTGGAATCATAAGATCCCTCATACTGGGGTAAGGGGTCAGCATGTGCTGAAACAGCACGCGCAGATAAGGGATCAAGATAATTTGAGGCAGGTCTCCCAGAAGATAGAGCTGGTTGCACTGAGCCCCCTGAACCTCTGTACTGGTAATGTGAGTGATTTAATACCGGTGTAAGATATCGCCTTTGGGCTTCGGCCCGCAGAAAACCTTCACGTTGCCTGGCTTGTTTTGCTCGGAGTGTGGTCATTTTCTGCTGAAACTGCTCTTGAATCTCTCGAAGCTTCTGCAAAAGTTATGGGGCACATCGGCATTATAATTCTCTTCTCATTTCTATGCTTTACGAAAGATGCGCATTTATGACTACTTACACAGGAACCACACCAGATCACGAAAAAGTATTTATAATACGAAGCATTCAGTAATACGATCCTCAACGCTTAGGTTTAAAAGAATGCTACAGTAAAACCTTCATTACTTTGCTACGATCACATCAAAATATTATGCACCAACAGATTCCATTCGACTGCAGCGAAGATAATATTACAAAGACCAGTACGAACCTCGCGATGGCGAGACTTTTCTTTGTCTTCTTCCTTGTTTTGATCCTTGGTAAGCTCGATAGTCTCTTCCAGGAATCGACGTTCAAGTTCATCCAGACTTTGTGCATTATACACCGGCTCCATCTCTAGTGCTTGATCAGCCTGGCCAGGGTATGACACACCACTGTCTGGGCAGTAGGCACCCCCGACATCTACTTCACCAGGCAGTGGTGGTGCCAAGCTCCCGAATCCTGAAGCAGAGCGGCCTTCACGAAAATGAGGGGTAAAGCATGAGGGTTCCCCTGACTAGGTCGAGCTGAGTGGGCTACACCGTTTAATCCGAACCCACAGACAGCAGGGAAGATGGCCACTTACCGCACCACTGCTATCTTCAGAGCACAGATACTACCGCTTTGACACTCATTCTTTGATCCACGATGAATCATATGCGCAATCCGGTCTCCACATTAATAGAAAATCGCGATATCATCGATCGAGCAGAAACTTACCTGAAAGGCTCCAGATGAAGGAGCTACATACGGTAGCTTCCAAAGAGAGGATAAGTGGTTTCCGAACTTTCTTTGTGGGAAACAAACAGACCACTAATGTCCAAGTCATACCAGGATTTTGCTATGCCCTCTCTCAGTGGAGCTGCTCTACAACAGTCTGCTACGATGGTGTACGTAGGGCTAAGGGTTTGACTTACCCTCTTTATATGAGCCATTCAAGGACTGCGGAGAAGAGCCCGATACGGCTTCCCACTGCCTACGAGCCTCCAGTTGAGACGCTATATGCTCAATCGTGCGCTTCTCTTCATCCAATGGTGGAGTAGTCAGATCTCCCCTGCGACCAGTTCCTCCTAGACTGCTTTTATCATGTTGATGTCTTAGAGCTCCAACATGCTGCATTTGAGCGGCATTTACAGGGCTATGACCCGCACCCATACCTTGATAAACTCCTCTATCTCCCCTTTCTCGATCTCTTCCCTGTGGCTTCCGAGCACTAGCCTGTTGCTTCCACTCATCTTCTACTTGGTCTACGAGTTTATTCACAGATGTCATTGCCATTTTAACTGCCACTCTATCAGGACCCGTAATCTTCACAAAAAAGGCCCCATTCCCAACAGTTAAATTATCCTCGAGCTTCAAGCGGCAACCAGTCTCTTTTTCAATGCCCTGTATGATAGCACCGCCGGTGCCTATAAGCCGGGGCTTTAATCGCTTATCACGAAGCGGGATGCGTTCCACTATTTCTCCAGGCTTACGATTCCCCCCAAGAGTCGTTGGACAACCCTGCACGCGAGTGCAAAGATTCTCTTCACCACTGAGCACGACCATCACAAAACTTATGCTTCAAAGTATCAAGAGACGGAAAACCCATATCTGCAATGCAACGCTTACCTGTGCGAAGTGCCCAACCTCGCCACAAAGACGGCAAGTAAGTTCTTCCTCCTTTCTACGCTTCCAATTCCTCTCCACAGCCTTGGCCTTAGCCTCCCAAACCTTTGCTTCCCGACTAGTGAAGTCCGTAGGAACTGCGGTAGGATCTCGCTGTTCCTCATCCTCTTCAGAATCACTCGGATTGGGTGCACGCTTGTTAGCGACTTTAGGCGGAGCTGGTTCAACAGCTCGTCTCGTAGCACCTGTAGCTCTAGCAGGGGCGGTGTACTCTGTTCCATATACCTCTTTGAACCACTCCTCATCCCTGTCATCATCTAGCTCTTCCGCCATTTAAGACGTTGAACGAAAATTACTCTTCAGAATCTCCCGCAGCCTGAGTTCCAATTTGAAAATTTGAGTACAAAACCCAACAAAAAATCATGTGAAACATGAGCATTGGCAAACAGCAGAGCTAAAATTATAACTACCGAGACAAGAGTTCATGACCTTTGTGAGCTCTAGAACTACAACCTAAGACTACTCGAGTATTGGACCTGAAGGTCGCAACTCACAGTGTGCATTGCTCAGACACCAGCATCGCTGCAATTTACATCCTCAGAGGATATAGCCTCCGGAAATTTGCAAAGGCCAATACATCCAAAGCATTGGCCAGAACAAACCCAATGCATAGTAACCAATCAAAGTGAAGGCTGCGTGTCAATAGAACCAGACAGCAACGACACACGCTAAGCACCTAAACCAGCCCGGAAAATCTGATAGAGAGAAAACCCTAAAGCGCAGAAACCGCTCGCTACAACACATTACATTAAAAAACTCCTGCAGAGGGCCCCAATGATGAAGTCCGGGGCCCACAATCAGGAGCACACGAAGAAAAAAACTCCCCAAAATTGCTGAAAAAACTTCAATCTCAGCACTCAAAAACCGAAACAAAAACTGATCGCAGCATCAAAATCCAACCTCTCGCAATAGGAACTAAAATCACGCCACTAAAGCCTCCCACAAAATAAACTTCAAATTATAAAAAAAAAACCCTAAGATCCTCCTCAAAGCTTAAACCCTAGTCAAAAATATCACAAACACCTCAATCCCAAATGGAATTGACACACCATCGTGCTCCTAACCATTAAGCCAGCGAGAAAGAGTACCCCCAAGGACGCTCAATACGCTTTGAAGAAGCGCTCCCTATCACCTCGCCGTAGAACGCAGTAGCGCGCGCGCACGGCTAATGAAGCGCAGCAGCAGCAGCAGCAGCAATAGCGATGGCGGTGGTGTGGAAGGCCCGATAGAATGAGATACAGCACGAGGAATGAGGGTCGGGAACACAAACGAAGAACAAAGAAACAACAACATTCAAGAGTTGTTGTCGGAGATCAGTCGCTTGATAAACGCACTGGCAGTCGTTGCAACTGCCCGGAGAGCTACCCACGGGCAGCCCACCAGTGAGCGGGAAACGAAATTCCGGCAGCCCGGAGAGCTACCCGCGGGCAGCCCGGCACCGCCTCATCGTGGCAGTTATGCCGTCCCGGTGCGTCTCCGCCGGCTCCCGAATCTTGATGCATTCCTTTGTGAACTATCCAATTATGGCCCCCTCTTTCTCACTCTCTCTTTATTTATCTTTTATTTATCTCTTAGAATTTTTATTACGTGGATGAATATGATCCTATGGGTTCTCATTCATCATAGATTATTTGGGCAAAGGATTATGCCCATTTGTCTTTTGGATAGAGGAGGTAGCATTCATTATTGAATATGTATTTGTTGATATGGAAGGGAGGAGGGGGTGGGAGTGAGAAGAGAACTAGAGACTCAAGCACGAGTGGCATGGAAGGTTCTTTCTAGAAAGAATGTCTCACTCTCAAATCCTAACAATGATTGAAGAATTAATTTCTATAGTTTATTAAGATTTTATTATATGTGTGGTATAATATTTTGACATGATTTGTGTTTTGATTTGAGTTCATTTTTGTGGACTACCAGGATAAGTAAGCATGTCAATCAATTTTGGACATCCGTAAATTCTAAGTTTTAAATAAATATTTACTATGTACACCTTATAATTACATCAATGGGTAGTGCATTTATTAAATAGAATTTTAAAAGTAGTTTTTTTCTCAAAATATTTAAGTAGCTCCTTTGGATTCCTTTATATATATATATATATATATATGTATATTTTCTAATTTAAAAGAAAAATAAATAAGACTTTTTAATTTAATTCAATTGAATGATTTTAAAGTTGTGGTCTTTTGTTTTGTTTCCTAAGTACAACTATTCTTTTAGTTAACAAAACGTATAAAAATAAGCCCAACACATGCATTATATTATACCAAAAATTAAATATAAATCCATACATTTAATATCATTTTTTATTATAAAGATAGCAAATTTAACTGTTAATGTTGCTTATTGTTCTTGTATACTTGTATTTTTCATGTTCTTTTTACCAATTTGTTATTTTCTTTTAGCTTCTTCTATCTATTACTAATATAAAATACATTAGCCTACTTAACAATAATGGCTTCACTTATTCTATTAAATAAAATAATTCTAAATTCACCTTTTCTACAAAAAAAATTTAGCTGGTATCTATATTTATAATACTTTCTTGCATTAAAAATCTACATTTTAAATAAGAATATTTCAATAAAAAAAAATCTATTATAGTACTTGATTATTTATGTACTAAATTTTAAAAAAATCTTTATATATTTATTTCATATATATTTGTATATATATATATAAGCTCGGGCTACATGGACACTCCAATTTGTTATATCCATTATGTTAAAACATACATCCAAGGCTTCTCATTGATTCATCCACATTTATTTTCTCTTTTCTCAATGCTCGTCTCAATCCCTCTTTTCCTTGTCTTAACATAGGTCTCATTTCTCTTCCTTGTCTTGGCATGGGTCTTGGCCCTCCTTCTTCTCTTTCTTCCCTAAGCTCAAGTTCTAGCCTCCTTCCTTCTTTCCCTTGTCCAAGCGTGAGTTCCAACCTTCTTCTCTCTCTTCCTTGCTAAAAAGAGGGTCTCAATTCTCCTCCCTTGTCAAAAGGGCTTTGAAGAACTCAATATATAAGATATGCTTATATAATCATTCTTAACTTCTCCAAGCTTAGAAGTTAGCTACTTGAACAAAATCTTCTTGCATACCTTCTTAAGGTTCTTCTCCTTCTTTCACGCAACTTAGAGCCATCATCTCAATGTAGGGCATCTGGATTTTTTTGTCTATGTTCTTTTACTTCAATAATCAGATGAATAAACATTTCACATAAAAACTATACTTCCAATGTCTACATAACATGATGGTTGGCAAGAACATTCCTCTCAAAGTGACAATCTTGTTTAGCAAATTGGAATATCAAGAGAAGAAATAAAAGTTCTCAAGAATTGCCTCTAACACATAAAACAAAATGAGTTATGTTCTTTAGCATCGCTTTATTGCAACAAATCCAAAGTCCCAAATTTTTGCATTGCACTACATGTATTCTTTCTAGTCAATATACAAATTAGCAAAAGTCCTAAATTAACCCTACTCAAAGGTCCAACCAATCTGTGCTTAAATGAATTTTTTGAGAAACTAAAGAAAGTCCAAGACAAAAATAATATATAAATGGAACCACCAATACTATAACTATTTCTTTGAGCCAATGTCTCATGCATATGTAATATCCTTAGATAATAACAAATACTACAAGAGCTTGCACATAGTAGGCGAGTAAATCCTATTAGCAGCAAAATAAGGTAAATATCAAAGATCATACTATTTTAAACCATTATAGGTAGAACATGAATTAACCTAATGCATAGCTTAATTTTTTGCAAACTTTTGATTAGGAAAGGGGAACCAAGATCCACATTTGGACACAGGAAAAAGAGATGGGGTTGGAAGCCACATTGAGACAAGAGAAAAGAGATCTAAATGAGTCAATTAGAAGCCTTGGGTGTGTATATATATAGACATAATGGGTGTATATGTAGCAACTTGGAGTGTGCTTGTACGTAAGCCATATACATATTGGTGTAAGAATAATATACAATATTAATAATATATGGTTGCATGTATAAAATTACAAAGATAAATATGAAGATAAAAATCTTATATGCTCATAGTTTCTATTTCTATATAAATATATATATATATATTTTTTACTAATATAAATATAAATGACAAAGATACTTTTAAATCAATAACATACAAGGCTGAATTAATATTATGTGATTATGATACACAAAATAGAATAATCTAATATATATATTAGATATTCCATATTTCAAATGTTAAATACATTTGGAATATGGATATATTTTAAACTATATTAAATCCAATTGTTATATTATGTCTTTTGTGGATTGTCAAAGAAGTGTTATGATCTTTGATATTTACCTTTATACTAAAGTAGGTAGAATAAAATTAGATATCTCAAAAAGAATTTCTGTTCACTTTGAAGTTTTGGGCAAAATATAAAATTGTACAAATAAAAAATAAAGAAGTATTTTTTAAACATTCCTAATTTTTGTAAAAACCATATATTGTACATTAAAGAAACTTGATTTTCAATATCTTAAGCAATTAAACCTCATTTCCTTAAAACTACAAATAACCTTATCTAGAAGCAGAATATCTTCAATAGAGACTTCGTCGATATTTCAGTGAGCTCTCATGAAGAAGGGTCCAAACCTCGAACTCACTTACTCCACACTTATTCCTTCGCAATTCATCCCCTAATCTACTAGCGAGAGCATTTTCTAGTTTCGTAAATGACTGCAAAACATCAGTGTGCTAGATAGAACAAACGTCCACTACATATAGATAAAAGAAGATAATCCAAACATAATACGACTCGAATTAAAATAGGGACCAACAGGAAAATCCGGAGCAACACTTTCTGTTTAGAATGTGTCTCAATTGACACATGTTACTAACCGGACGTACATAGTGAGAAAATAACTGCACAACTGCTACAGTTCATGATGCACAGCCTGATGCTAATTTACATCCTTTTGGAAATCAACCCATGACCGGCACGGCACCTGCAGAGGATTGCACTAAGAAATTTACAGCCTTTCACGAAAGGCAACCAGTGTGAGGGAATCTAAAAGGCGGTCGTCTCCGGTAAGGCAGGCGAGGTCACAAAGTACTGACAATTATCGTGAATGGTAATCTTCAGCCTATTCACGGTCATCAAAGGTAGTAAAATCATGAGAACCGCTGAGGTAGATTACGGTCGTCACGGCTAAAATATGTATCTAATCACTGGATAATTTCCTCCTGAAGACCGGTGCATGCGTTGTATCATAGCCAAAACTAATCGACGACCTAAGTACCTGGAAGATATATGAATTAAGGCAAGCAAATTGCATCTAATATTCTCTTTGCTTCTACAAGAGCAGTTCAACTGGACAGGCTAAACAGTAGCCCATGGGTCAGACACAGTGACACAAAGGTCACGCAATTTAATGAATCTATAGGCACACTTGTTGCGAACGTTGTTGATGGTCAACACAGCCAGATCTGTAGCGGTACGCACAGGAGCCAACTTCTGCTCAGCGGCCATTCTCTCCCCGGAGTCCACGATCTGAATCGCAACCCACAAGATTTCACGTCAGTAGTCAGGGATTCAACATTGAGGAACATCACGTCACAAAACAGGTAAGTTCCCAAAATTAGGAAGCGAAATATTCCTCCATTGTTCTCGTAAACAGACTCAGATTGAAACTCAGTTGAGACGAAACAAATTACCTTCTCAAGAACACGAGAAACATCCAATAAGCGGTAAAACTGGGTCAGCTGATTGTATAAATGTGCCTCCGTATACTGCATACACAAATTCATGACATACAAAAATAAATATGTTAAAAATTCGAAGAACATAACAGGACACATACTGTAATGTAAGGTTCAACAACGAGAGGTAGTGTAGTGTTAACTCGGAGATACTGACCTGGCGACGAAGTCGACCATTACAGCGAGGATAGAGAGGACAGACAGTCCCCTTTTCAGCATCTCCCACACGTTGTAATGTGATATTCCGAGTGATGTGGCCACACATCTCATCATCACACTGCAAAGCCACGGTAAAATAAAGGTCAAGTTACAAGAAAAACAACGCAGTCTAAAGCATTTCCAAGCCGTAGAAAATCACATCTTTCTGACTGGAAGAATGCTGAGATGTAGAATTTGAATGACAAATAAAAAAAAACCCAACCTAATTATCACAAATATGTATTAGAAGGTCGAACTAATTCTTAAGTGTCGCTAAAGCCGCTTTAATTTCATCACAAATCATGAAAGCACATGTTTTAGAAAAAGTAAGTTAGAGCAAGATAGGAAAAGACAGATCGAGTAGCACGCGGAACTTTGACTAACTTGCAACCCAACACTTCCTATACAGAAAACATGATTAAATAGCTAGTTGGACGTGGTGGACATCAAAGGAGGTCATCAAGACCCTTTACACTAACAACTCACCATCATCCAGCACTCGTAGTAGCGCTTAATAAATTCATCAGCTCGCAGTTTGACCTGCATCAATCAATATTGTAGCACGTCAGAATTAGGAGGAATAAGTATCAACCAAATTGGTTGGTTCTTGAAATGACATCCATCGAATTCATGGTTCGTGAAAAGCTGTAGCAAATTCTTTCTGAATCAGCTGTATCTCCTTTGCTGATAATGCAAGACTGAGTACAGAAAGACGTAATAGGCAATAAAAGAATCTACAATCAGACTACTGGCATGAAAGCTAATTAAGGTTGGCTAAAACAACGACCTGGTTAGCCAACATGGCCGGAGAGACCCGATTTAATCCACCAGATTGATTGCATTGGTCACACATCAAGGGGTCGGGACATGCTGCAGCTGGGCTCGAGGTGCCCTTCGGAGTGGCAATTAATGAGAGAATTTCAGTCACACCTGGAAACACATACTTCTTGTAGCATTGTGCACAGACCAACTCCAACGGCTCACAAAGCTTGTACCTGACATCCAGCAGAAAATAGGATAAATGAACAACTCTGACGTCACAATCTAGGTCAGCAATATCTTTGTTGTCCATCAAACATTAAAGCAAAAGTTTGAACTTCAGCAAAAGTGACTTCGCTAGGAACTCCACCTGTCATCATCTTCAAGCATGGAAGCTGAAGTAAGACGAGCTGAATCCATGTCAATAGTAGTTGCCGCTTGTCGTTGAAGAAACTGAAGTACAAGGGTGGGAATTAAGAGTTGAAAGACACAGCAAGAATCAAAACGTACTTCCTTGGAACAGCTCTCAAACACCACATTATTTTGGGAGTTCAAAATGACTCGCGACGAAAATAGTAGCAATTGGTCAGTATTTAGCTTCTAAAAAAGGTTTATACTGGATAAGACTAGACGTACCTTGGCGGAGTCCAATCCCAAGCAGTCAGCAATATGCCCAGCATTAGTTCCTTCAATAGGTGCACAAAGTCTTGATACAACAGGATGAATCTGCAACACACGAGATTATCATGAGTTGTAAAACATCCCTCTGAAAACGCGCCTAGTATGCGCTGAGCATACGTTAATCCAGTAAAGAATTAGTAGATATATGCTTTGGGTGCTCTACCTGCTGAGAGATGTAGTACTCAACATCAACCAACCAATCAGAATTTTCTTCCTTGATTTCATCTGGATGCCTTGCTCTATCTGCAATTCCTCCAGATTGAGGTCTCTCTGAGCCCTGTAGACAGGGTGCGCAGCCAATGTAATGAGACGTGAATCAAACGTGGATTCCTGGCGGAATTTGGGCAGGATAAGTTAACACTTTGATCTGTACCAAGCGCTAGCGCTCAAGAACGATTGTAAAGGAATAAAGCACACAGATTGCGAATTATACCATACAACTAATCAAGAGTAAGATGTAGTTCACCCTTATAATTGGGCTGAGGGCATGAGATGTGTAACCTTCTTAATACAGATGATATACGGCACAGTGTCATTGGGGGAAATGCGATGCCCACTCTGCTTCCGCCTCAGTGCCACCTGGAAGTGCGGAATTTGTTGAGGGTTAATTACACAAACAAAAGATTCAATGTAAAACCTAGTTGAATTCGAGACCACTAACCTGACGAATAAATATTATTAACGCATTTAAAAAGAAACTTGTTGAAATTTCACAAAATATACTTCAATCCATACAAATGAGCAAGCACAACACTGAACCTGAACGTGGGGTTGGTTTTTTCCATCTGGATAGTCCTCGGGTTGTTTAGTAAGAGACTTAGTAATAACATATTTATCCAGTTCAATCTGCCCATTCCTCATGTCTTCTTGTAGCTGCAGACCACATCCATTGTTCCTTTTCAGTTCAAAAGTCACTGCATAATCCTCAAGGTCCTTCTACTGATTAGTTGTCCTTGTTTTAAAACAGACACTGTTGTATGGCCAATAATGCTTATCATGATCCTACACTCTTCAAACTTCGCTGCGGAATTCATGAACGTTCTAATACACATGAGATATGAAGTACTCACCTTCCGTAGTTGAGAGTGGATGGCATCCACTACTTCTTCGCGAGACCTGAATTAGTCCACTAGTCAATTGAAGTTCGACACAAGATAACCTACGAGGAGTAAAAGTTGGTTTTCGAAACGCATGGCACGTTATAAGAATAGCAGAAGACAAATGCTTAGGTTAGGAAATATACCCGCCAGATAAGATTTGTTCCAAGCAGTAATTTCCGATCTCTTTAGAAAGTGAACTCCAGTCTCGTCGCACAATATCAAGTCCCTTTTGTTCTATAACCTGATGTGAAGAAAAACTTGCCACTATTAGATTTCATTACAGGAATCACCATTCTACAAAAATGAAGCCTAGTGGTTAATTGGTGCAAGGATGTCAAATGAGCTCTCCAAGAAAGAAACCAAGATGATCCTGATCATACGCACCTCTGTAACACTACCATCGCTATTAGATTGCACCTTGACAGCAGCGTATTTTTTCTTTTTGAGCAAAAGCATCCGCTTGTAAACTCCATCCAGGTCAATTTCCAAGAGCCTATATTTTTTATTCACCTGAGTACACAAGTTTCATGAGATAATATGTTGAGTGAGCAGCACTACCAAAGCTATGTCTGGACATAACACCACCCAAAAACCGTTGACGAGAACCAAGGTGTATACCTCTCTGATGACCTTCATGGCAATCGATTTTGCTGCTGCAAGATCCTCCAACCCTGAGTGAATCATGATAGAATCTGTATCTCCATATATTACCTATCAAAGATCACCCCTGATGTCTCTGAGTTGAGAACAGTATGACCAAGTTACCTTCTAGTTACACTCATTAGTTTTAAACTCCACTATCCTAGTGAGCACAATTTTCATGATTGATCATTACAGACAGCGTCTCAGCATTTAAGTCAGAAGCAGTTAGAACTATCATCCTCGTCAGAGGATACATCTTTAGGAAGGCAAAACGTGGGTGGAGGTAAATTTTAAAAATCAAAGGAAGGCAGAACAAACCTCTAGATTTAAAGAAGTTTGCACTAGATCCACAGTGCTTTGTAATATCTCACGTCCCTGAATTCAGACATTACAACAGCACAGGACTTTCTTATTCTCCAAATCATGAATACATTGCATAGTAGTACAGAAGCTCAGTTCAATTTGTCGAATATTATTCATATACAATTTAGTAGGCATACCTGGGCAGTAATAAGTTCGGCAATAGGCTTGGCGTAAAACCTTGAATTAGTAAAGCCCAGGCATCCATACATACTGCACAATCACACAAATGTCATGCTAACGAAAATCGAATATCATCAATAATAACATTGAAAATCAAGTACTAATAGCCACCCTATCGACTAGCAGTATCCAAACATGCGGTGCAGTAAATAATCCTCAACTATTTCTGCCATAGCCGCATACAGTGAGAAAGGAACGAGACAAACCATCTTCAAACCCAGTTAAAACCAGCAAAACATTTTCAACTGGGGAAGTAAAACAGATCACATTTTACATTCACCACTAAAAGAAATTGGAAGATTACATAATATTCCTAGTTACTAACAAGAACTAAAGTACGAGCAACGGGATTTTCAGTAATAGAGATACCTGTTGGCAGTGAGTTTAAGAGCTTGCTGCTGGATATCGAATTGCTGATACTTCAAAATATCAGTTGTCTTCTTAAGCCACCCCTTCACTTGCTTCCTTCGCTCTACAAGACCCTTCAACACCTGTTCGTGTGCAATGCTCATTTCAGCAGCAACATTAGTAGAGTCACAAACACACAGCATATTACAATTTGAAATACAATGATCAGACATTCCTACATCTAGCACTGCATTTGCTAATGATACAAGCGACGATGAGATTTGCAGCCCAGGTCCTAACAATCAAACTCTACACAATCGAAATTAAGAAGCTGCAAGGAAAGAGGATAATGTACCTGAGGTAGTACACCTGGTACATCACTCAAAGGTATTGAGGGTATTGAACCAGTGACAGTTCTTTCCACAGTAGTGAAACAGACGTTGTATTCCTGAAGAGTGAACCATCAGAACTTATTCACTAATGCTGTTGAATATTTAAGAAATAAATGATGAGCATATTCTGAAATGGGAGAATCTCGATATCGAGCAAAAGACGACTCAGAGATTTTAGAAGCTAAAAATAGAAAAAATCTATTAGGCTCAGAACTTGTTGGGTGAACCTGAATGATGGAGGGATACAAACTGTTGAAGTCTAGCAGCAAGATATATTTATCATACAGACCCTTTTTGGGCTCCAGGACTAATCCACCAAGATAAGCAGGTCCTTTCTTCCCCTTCTTGGCGGTTGCATTATCAAGGCCAGCGTCACGATTGTCACCATCTTCACCATCTGGTGGTACATCTCTATCGGATTGTGCTGATGCTTTCCTCTTACCAACCTCCTTCTCCTTCTCCTTTTGGGATAGCTTATCAGGAAGTATGAACTTTCGAATATGGAACTCGTGTAGTAGAAGATATTCCACTCTCTGTGCCCTAGCTCCCTACAAAAATATCCCCATGTTCTATTATCAAGAAGACATGGATTCATCCTCAAGTGCAGATGAAATCCTAAGGATTTTACTTTGAAAAATCGGATTCAAATTTTGCAAAGCACCATACCTGTAGCGTCCTGCTCCACAGATTACCACTGATGTTGGTGAGTTGCCGAGTCAGTGGCAATACACTAAGGTGAAACATGAGTCCCAAGGACAGCCATGCATCTGTCTCTCCAGATTCAATCTGCGAGCAATCACCCAGGAAATTATCAACTAACCTCAGGATCAACAGAACAAATATAGAACAAACTACTCTCACGAGAATCATAATACACAAAACCAGAACTCTCTACCCAGAGTTAGACTCGTTTGGAACGATGATTCTAACCGTCAGAGCTACTAATACCGAGGCATCCAAGCTTGTGGTTCAAAGGTAAAAAAGCACAAACTAGCAAAACAATTAGAGAAAAGTTTAAATCATACTTCAATGTAGATGAATAAGTTAATAAAGATATCCCGCACTTATATGCACTCAAGCCACTTCCGTTAAAATTCACTCACATACAAAACTTTTAATTTCAGATGATACTTGCACTGTTTGCAGTCACATCCGTGCGACCAGAGACTTTAATCCAAGACTATGCCGGACTTCCATATTTTTAGGTCGTCTACTACGTTTAAAGAACATATCTCACCAGTTCCAACAAAGACGAAGAATTCCCATACATTCCAGGAATTTCTGAAGGGACCAACTCCTTCCTCTCTCGACCCAGCTGACTCTTTGCCAGCTGAGTCAAAGAATAGCTGACCTGTAAACCATGAGAAAAACTCCGACAAATGAGGAGAATATATAGGAATACAATGCTCGAGTTTGAAGTTGACAGTAGAATCAAAAAATGCTTTATATTTATAAGGTTTGACATCATGGATCAAGTCTCTTCTAAAACTCTGCTCACGTATCACAGCATCTTCGTCATCAAAAATTTGACTGTTCGATACGGTGTAAGCACGTCCAATGAGGAGGAAGCCCAAAGTCATAAAAGTCTAATTAAAATGCAAACAAAACTACGTCAAGGGTGTCGAGAAGACCAGTTTACCTCTCTTAGGAGCTCTCGAGAGGACAAGTATGTGTCACATAGGAGACGGCCTGCAATACACGTCAGGGCACCAGGACTTGCACCAGAGCCAAATGTTGACCCCCCTCCATTCAGCCTAGGCATTTGGGATCGTTTCAGTCTACCTATTTTTGACCATACGTTGCTTGCCACTTTGCAGGCCTGTTAGATTGAACACGCAAACTATGGTTGGAAGGTTCTTCAAGTTTTGTCCTCAATTCTCATAACATCTGATAAATAATAACCTACTTAGTAGATGTGACTAGAAGAGACCATACCTGCAGCCGATGAAGTAGAATATCAAGGTCAAACCCAGATATATTATGTCCGACAAGCACATCCGCGTCAAGCTGATGCAATTTGATCATCAGCAGGTTTAACAGAGCTCTTTCACTGCAAATGACCCGTGAACCCATTTGTAATGTCAGATTCCTTGCAGATCTGTGAGGAAATCATTTCAACTTCTGTGATGACGGTTTCCTAAGAGCTGTGCAACTTCTTCTTGAATCGACCGTGGACATAAGACACTGAAAAATAGTTATATAGTTGTTTTTCCCCACCTTCTTTCTGGTAACGAAGTTTGAATCTATGTGCTGAATTATTAGGAACCCAAAACCCGAAAAGGCAAATTCAAAAAAACAAAACAAAACAAACAAAGGGGGCGGGGAGAAGAAGACAATCAGACAGTCAAAAAGGGAGGGATATGTCAACCTGCTCTCTGCATTGAGAGTGTTCACAGAATTGCTGTTTACTTTCGCAACCTCGGATGCGAAACCCATAGGAAATATCCCACCGTCCAACTTTCGCACAATACTGAAATGGCTCAGCATATCCCGGTTGTTCCACTCAGCAAGAGGCATGGGAGCATCCACCTAAGTTATAACATGTGAGGACGTCATTTCCTTCTCCAAACATTCATTTCCAACTTTTCAAAACGAAAATTCACTAGATCATTAAATTGCATGACGCTGTTCCAGACGCTACAAACATTCAACAAGAAAACACAGAAGCAAGCACAATCACCATAGTCCCGGCCCAAACTATAAGCTGCAGTACAGTGCAAACCTTGACTCGCTTGCAGTAGACCACTGAAACAGAGGCTATCTCATTGACATTGAGTTTGTAATTAATAACAGTTTTGAGGTTGAGAGAGGCCACAGTCAGTGGTGGGATTCCTGACGGTCCCTTTCCTGGAAGGGCCACCATCAGGTCCTTGGGATCTTCCACATTTACTTCGATTTTGCACCAGCTAATCTGAATCAATCAACAAGCCAAATAAATCATTCGCTTAGTACAAGACTGGCTTACAAACAAAAAATAAAGATTCGTAAAAATCCTTGGGAAACTTGAATCGGCCAAACTAGGAATATAAAGCAAAACTCGTACTGCACTCTTATTAGTCATTTTGATATTATTCCAAGATGATCCGCAACAATAGCTAACGCGGCTAGATATACCTGCGATGAGCTTGCAACACGCTGAGGCGCAGCAATTGAAAGCCAGCAGGGCCCCTTGATTCTCTTCTTTATTAGCAGTAGTTCCAATGCACTGAAACCCAGCCCACAGTCCCGAGACACCTCAATTGGATTGCCCTTCTTAAACATATAGAAAAAAAACACACGTGTCTAAACAGCTGCTCACATTGTGCTGTATGGATATATTGTCACTAAAATCGTGCGCTATTCATGGCATCAAATCATGAGAATTGGTAACCAATTAAAACCTACACAATAACGCAGAAATAGATGACGTATGTTAATGAAAGTGCATCCGCATCCAGAAAACAGCTGTTAACATCAACTGCTCAAGCCAATAAACTGAATGAATGGATAATCAAGTCCGCAGTAGCTAATAAGTTCATTTGTGGGATGAGGACAAGGTTCTCCTGGTACCTTGTATGTGTCCCAAGGACCTTCACGAAATTCCGTCCTTTTAAATCACTTGGAAGGGGAGGATTCTGCAATACATCGAGAGCAGAAAACACTATCACTGCATCAATATCAAATACATCGTAGCTTAGTGTCTACCACCATGTCTTTCAAGACGGTGATCATGTACAGTCTAGTAGATTTAACAGTGAAGCTTAACAATATGCAAGAGCTAACTCCTCGAAGGCAAATCGAGGAAGAAACTTTCATACGAGCAAGCTAATCAGATTTTGAAAAAGCTTGTATAAATCAAAACAAAAGGAGCCAATCACACCTTAAAAGGATACATGAGCTTCATGAAATAATTCTCTCCAGTTGGTACTTCTGGACATTCAAATGCGTAAGAGCGCTGCCAACATCAGCCGCAAATAAGTGTTAAAAGAGAAAAATTTGTGACAATCATTGTGTTGAACACATTTAGGTGATGACTATTGCTTGGATCAGCATACTTAGAAAACGTTTCCAAAAAGGTGAGTCCGTGATCAAGAGTTCCGACAGGCTGGGTAAGACATAGGTACTCGGAAATATAGTCAAAGCGATAATTACTACAGCAGAGCTAAGATGAATAGAACCACAAAGTGTCTGTACACTTCCTTGACCAAGAAAGTATACCTTTACAGGATACATGCTGAACTGAGCAACATCCAAGTCCATAAGCTTTTCGGCCATTTCCTGCTTTAGATCTGTTGACAATTCCTGCAAAATTACAAATCCGACAAAGTGTAAGTGCGCAATAGGAGTGATGCATAAAATCAATTTTTGACACAGCAAAAGACTTCCAAGTGTTCAGCATAGAAAGTCGAATAGGAATAAGACTCATACCGTAAGCCAGTAAGAGAAGCTGGAATAAACCATTCACTCACAAAGCAATACAACCTATGGAACAAAAATAAACTCTGGCAACATTAAATCTTAGCTAGGAAGGACGATAAACCCTAACTGATTTCAAGCTTGACAAGTGTCATGTCATTATGATAGAAAGAGTAGAGTAAACCACACCACACATGCCAGACAAGAGCACTGCCTACAATACAATACAATACGATACAACACAAGTTTTCGTATAAAGAAACATCCAGATGAAACTAATACAACACAGCGAAACAGTGGACTTCAAATCAATTAAGAGCATTACCATGGAGAGGTGTTGGTGCCCAAAGAGAAAGTATTTAGAAGACTTAAGAATCTAATTCACCTTCTGAAGTAATTTGGCGTAGGATAAATTATACCTGAAGCTTCGCTTTGAAAGCTATCTTTTCTGCAGGCTGGTCAGAGGATGCTAATTGTCCGAGTTCTGCAATGGAATTCGAGGGGAAAATACTCGGGGTAGGCACAACATACACACAGCGTTGCATGTTCCGCACTACTACACAGCAACTTTCGTACTTTCCACCAACTGGCACCTACAATACAACAAATTAACAACAATAAAAACATTATTAACCAACTGCGGTATTGAAGAACGGTTTTCAAGCATGCCCAGCATGTAGTTCTTCTGATATGCCCTTCAAGAATCAAACTTTATTTTCTATTTGTTACTGAAGCTGAAGAAAACCTATCACATGAGATAAACACTATCCGCAAAGATGATGAGTGCTAAAGTTGCAGAGTTTCAGCATGGATACATACCTTTCCGAACATGTAGATAATGCCAGGATTAGCTCCATATGGTTCTTCATGGGCGTCTAGCAAAAAGAAGGGAAGCCGACTTTCTGCATCCAACGGTAGACTATTGCCATCGCATATAACCTGATCGGTCAACTCCTCCTCTTTTTTAATATCTACAACAGATTTATTTCCTGCAGTGCCCTTGCTGATTGCATGCCACGCTGCCATTGCTCCTTTCCCTGTATCTTCCACTTTGGATATTTTGGCATTGAGAACCACAGTTTCTGCTTTCTTCTCTGGTTTCATATCAAGGACTATATTATCTGAAACAACTTTCTTAACCTCTTCGTTGATGGCCTCGTTTTTATCTATTTGAACGAGATTGTCGCAGATATCCGTAACACACTCTTGGCCAATAGTTGAAACAGAGGGACCTTCAGATGCGTTCGTTTCTTCCAGATAGTTGCTCAGCGGAATATCTGTATTCGGGCGAGAAGAACTAGTAATCTGGCTTCCCTGCACGCAAATAGGGATATACAATCAGAGAGTATCTTTCGGTAATACAAGTGCCAAAGGATGGACAGGATTCTCAAAATAGGTGTCATAAGAACTTACGGGTGTGGATTTCTCGGCAATATTAACAACCATCCTCTCCGGTATAGGTTGAAACACCACATCCTGCACAGATGTTGATGGGCGGAAATCTGAAAATTTACCGAGCATTCCGTTTGAGATGTAGAACACAAAACCCAAAAAGTTCCAAAGACAGACTCTATATCAAACGCACAACTTGACAGGTCTTAAATAAAACTTATCATTTGACCACACGGTCACAGCGTGCCTTGAACCAGTAAACTAAAAGGCAAAAAACTGAAATCATTTTCTGGACAAGTACCTGATACAGCAGAGAACGAAACAGATAGACTGTGTGGCCAACAGGATGCTTACTTGCACGTCGTCGACGCTTCTCTCTTTCGCGATCGACATCGTCAGCAGAAACATCTGCAAGCACATCATCCAAAATGGACTCCGTGTTGACTCCTTTATCGTCCCTTAGACGTCGTCCAAGAGAAGGGATTCCTGAAGCAGAAGTGAACATGCTTGCAAGGCGCTGCTTTCCTATCAGAGATGCAGCCGCTGACAAAGCAGCTGCTTTCCTGTTTGGCGCATCTTTCTTGACCTCTGTTCAACTCGAAATAAACTCATCCGATCAATTCACCGAAATTATTATTACTGGCAAGAAATGGTAACCTAAAATGCAACATGGTCTTCACCTGTAACTGAATCTAGTGATTGCAAAAAATCCAGAAATGAAATCACTGTAAAATAAGGTTCGTGACAAAACTGCAGACGGCTTCCTATTGACGTCCCAAACTTTTCAACGTCCTACCATCTGCATTTTTCTTTTTCTTCTTGTTTGTGTCTGCATCGTCGTCCTCGCTGTCGCCGCAATACTGATCCACATTCCAGTCCTCCTCCTCTCCAATATCCGCGTAACCTAATCCATCATCAGCGACCACAAAATTCTTAACTTCCTCTCTTCTCTTAAGGACGAGAAGGTTGTAATCCGCCTCCGACAGAGAGTCGTATATTTTATCTTCCTCTCTAACCTGGTAATTGTTTACCCGACGTCCACCTTCATCCTTAAGCTTCTTGAGCTCAGAAAGCGCCGCAGCCCGAGCGGAGGCTTCAGGAACCACCCCTCTGGTTCTTCTACCTCCTCCATTGCTAGCCATTGCGGAAGACTCTGATAATGAGCAGTGCTGATGAAAGCCGTTTGAGCTTCCACGTAACAATTCACCCAAATGGACCCCTAATTCATTCACACTACGTGAGCAGGAGCTATCGTGCAATGCTCATATCATGTAGCAAAAAATACATATATGACTACTCGCTTGTGAAGGTAGGCATCCACCAACACTTGTGATCTGTAAGAAATGAAAACTCATGCCCTTCCACAACTTCCACTCAGGGAACACCCCTGACATGAGCAGTCCTCAAAGTGATAGTCAGAGAATCTTAAGCCTATATTTTCTTAGAAATGCACATCAATGCCGCTCATCCTTCGATACGAGTCAGAGAAGACACCTAATTCAGGAAAATGCGAGCCAATTGTTGAATTGTGATGAACGAATGCCACACGTTCACAGTGAAACTCTGAAGCAGAAACTAGATACAGTCAAGAGCAACGCATCCATTCCGACACCACGGTGTCAATTTCCGGCCGGAAACTGTCCGCGGCCGTCAAACGAAACCCCAAATGCTAAGTTCTCGACTGTGGTGCTCGATGAGCAACGATCACTGCTGCCATTCACCGCCGACACATCACCTAATGATCCCAAATTCGAATACATCTAATCTCGCCTCAAGGCAAAGGACATCGATCACCCGCACAATCGAACCCTGACGGATACGGTGACATTTCTGGACATCAAAAACGAAAGAGCGATGGTAGATTTGAAAACAAACGGTAGACTTCAGAAAAAATAGCTCGCGGGAGATGCCGAAAGTTGAGGGTTCAAAAGGGCGGGAAATCAGAGACCCGGCTTCCCCGTTTCACATTTGGGTGAACCCGTATGTGGAATCCACTTGAGTGGGTTGCGGGTTGTCCCACTGTATGAATGTGGATGATCAGGAGATGCAATTTCTTATTTATGTATATTTTGCAAATTTAAAGATGATTATTTTTTATTACTATACAAACTTGTTGGATTATTTGTTAAACACCTAATTAAGCTAAACTAAATGATTATTTTAGCATAACAACTAGATATGTACATGTATTAAAAAGATATTTTGACCACCCGTAACAATAAAATCAAAAATAGATCAAGCTAATAAATCAGCTTACATAATTAGTCCTCATTGAACTTGTTTTTAAATATTTTATTTTAAATTAAATTACAAATATTTACATAAAAAACTATTTATTAAATAAAAAAAATTTGAATGGATTTACAAGTTACTAATAAATATTAAATAAATTCACTAATGTAAGAATTAAATACTAAAAAATGATATTAGACATTTAGGTAGATAGTTGTGCTATGTGTATTAAAGAGTACTTTATTTCTCTATTAATAATTGCTGGAAAAAAATTGAAAGTGACTTTATAATATCTGTATATCTTAATACAAGACATTAGCACATATGTATTGTATTTTTAACTTTAAATTCCATTAATAGTTCAACACATAATGCATGTTTCATTTCATTCTAATCCAACTGGACCCAACTACTAATAACTATTTTTTAACAATTATCTCTTTATTGCATGTGTTTAATAATAAAAAACTAAATAAATCACACATAACATTATTTTCTTTGAAATCAAAGATAATATATTCTATTAATTTAAAACAACCCGAGCATCAAAAAACAATATTGCCAGAGCCAATATTTGCATCTTTCTCTATAAATCACATAACCATCATGTATGTTGTTATTTTTTAAAAAATATAATCTTCTCAAGAGTCATTCATCCAAATTACCTTTGGTATAATCAACACAAGGATATTTGCTAGTTTCACTTAAATTGCTACAATTATCAAAGCACAATTTCAAATAATCCAAGTTGGTTGTTTTTAAACATCTAATTATAGAATGGAAAATAATCTTATGTAAATCAAAAATTTAGTTTCTAAAATCCATCTAAATTTTATTATTATAGCAATTGTATGTGTGCAATAGTGACTACAAATCATGCTACCAAATGAATTAAAACCAAGCTCCCACATAAAAATATGGCTTAAAATGAATTTTATTTTTTACACATGTATATTAATATTTAATTTGGATGCCAATTATATGTATTCATCAATTGATATGTGTATTATTTTTTTTATTTTTTTTCAGTATGATATATTACACTCTCTATTTATGCAATAATTGACATGTAATATAGACTAGTTGTAAATCAAGAAAAAATTGAATAATTGCAAAGTTGTAATACATATATATATATATATATATATTTATCCAAATATATTTTTAAAGACCATATAATAAGTGATGTATTGTAGTAATTTAAGATTTAAACTACTTTGCAATTAGACCCAAATCTATTTAGTATTAGCTTGAGTCTCAATCCAACAAAATCAATATAATTTCTTTCTAATAATATGTATATTACCTAAAACATTACAATCATTTTAAATTTTGGATTCTTGCAAAACACTATAATAACCTTTTGAAATGATCAAATAGAAAATTTGAAAACAAAGTCTTAAAAAAATCCTCTTCTAAGGTTTCTTTGATGGACTGATTACACAAACTTTTTTAAAAAGCCTCTCTAAGAAAATCCTAATATAATTTGATAAATCACATATTCTAAAAAATCTCTTTATTTCAAAAAGAAAAGAAAAAAGAGAAAAAGAAAAAGAAAAAATAAAATGTATTCTTGCAAGCAATGTAAACATAAACAAGTTTCTTACATTTTTCTAAGTCTTGACAAGGATTGGAAATAAATATTTGGTTTATTATATAATACTCTAATATAATTATCTTTTACTGAATGCATTTATATTTTTTTATAATTTATATGTAAACTTTTATTTTTGACATTTATTTTGCTACAACCAAAAATATAAAATAGTTATTTTTGGAAGTATATATAAAATTATATTTTATAAATTTAAACATAAAATTGTAAAAAATGATTATTTAATAGTGATTATATGATTTTACAATTAATATGTGCAATTTTAATGTCACATGTAAATATGTACATTTTGCACTCAAATTGTGCATGATTTCAAATAAAACTATTATTTCTCAGTCAATTTACACATGTTCCACTATTGATCAAAATGAAACCATGTAAAATTATTTCAGTTGTGATGCAAGTTCAAAGTATCTCATGATCTTTCAGAATATCACTTTGATAATTCACCAAATCACCCATGTAGCAAGGTGGATGATTTTGAAATTAAAATATCAAAAGAGGGGTGGATCAAATATTAAGAACCGAGTTGTTTGCCTCAGCTCTCTTTCTTCTTTGACTCCATACCACACTCCCTAATACCATGCTTTGGCATGGAGTAATAAAATTTGAATGGTGATGCTTTGGATTTGATATTTCAAGTGTTCCTGAAAATATATCAGGTGCTGAATCCTAGTTATTTGATTTCGGAAAAGTGCCATGTTTGAAACCTCCTATTATGAATTGTGTACATATTGTAGTTTAATTATAAGTTGTACTGTTACATGTTATACACTCAATATAAAACTCATGATAACTTATTCTTTCTTCATTTACATCAATATACTTTGACAAGACACAATTATGTGTGCTGAATACATACTAAAAATAACATGTTTAAACATGCAATTATACATATTTCAAGGACTATGAGCTATGATGTTGTTGTTGTTGTTGTTGTTGTTATTGTTATTATTACTTTCTTTTTCTTTCTCTCCATGAGGACATATTACGTAAAAGCAACATTTGCAATGGTCACATGCAAAGATTGTAGTTTTTAATGAGAAGAGAAGAAAAGATTAGCACAAATTAATGTGCATAGAACACGATACCTCGTTATTCATTCAAAAATAACATAACAATGTGCTGAGCAGTGGTGCTTTTCAAATTTTTGATTTTCATATCAAGAGTACCCATACCTCACTGATTGCAGGGCAAGATTGTAATGATATGAATTGATTTCAAGGGAAATGTGGAGAGCGTTGTTTGGTATGAATTTCTGTCTCTGCCCCCACTAGAAGAAGAAGAAACAGAGATGGGAAGCAAACGTAGAAGCAGTCACGAAGTTCGACTTGTGTTTTAGAATGTGGAATCATGTGCTGAAAAAAATTTTCATTGTCGTAGGGGGGGGGGGGGTCGAGTCTCTGTGTCTCCTCGCTTTCGTTTCAAGTTCCTCGTCCTACAAGGGGAATAGGTCAATTGGCAAAGGGGATCAAATTGCCATTACCCAAGCAGAGAAGTCAATGTGTCACGAAAGGAAAAGTGAACCAGATTGTTGAACTAGCAGCAGCGGGGCTGTGAAGAAACTCCAAAGTACCGACGACCCATTCTCGGACTGATTCGTTGGGTCCAATGTCCACTTTTCGTCGCATGCCCATGACCGTGCCTTCGTCGCCACTAATCGTCCATGCATTCGAAGCGTTTACGTCGACTATTTCGAAGCATGCAATGAGGAGGGGGGGAGGGAGAGGGGGTAGTCATGGACAACACCTCCTGTTGACGACGGAGGCGAGAGTCTGCCTGGTCGATAAACTGAAGAAGTCGAGTCAGTTCTTTACAAGTCAGCTTGAGCAGAAGAAGAAGAACCTCGTCCTTCTAGAAGCTTTGAGCGGTGCGCCAGGAGGGGGTGGGGTGGGGGAAGGCCGGGCTAGTTTTTGTGCCCCCGAATGCATCCTATCACCATTCAATCGACAAGCGGTTTGTTTCTAGCTGCATCAGCGACGTTCTAGGGTTTAAGGTTCGCCGGTCCTGTGCAAACTCATCAAGCTCACCATCTTGTCGCTACGATCAATCCCCGGATCAATATACCCTCCGGATTTTTATCGCCATTTGACCGTTTGAACGCGGCGTGGGATTCAAGAGCGTGCAATTTTCTTTGCCTGTTGCACCGGCGGTTGTCTGTGACGGGGATTAGGTCGTGTGGTTGAGATTTGGAGGTCGGGGGTTTCTTTGGAGCGTCATGGTGTGACGCGGAAGTTCTTGAAGTGTGTGGTGTTCGCAGTAGGGTTTACGGGAGTGCAGGTGGCTTTATTCATTTTTGTTTGGGAGCTACGGAAAAAGTTAGTTCGAGGAGCAGGTGCCCGAGGCGGGACTGATTGGTTTCTGGATTTCTTATTGCGTGAGGGTGAGAAGAAGCGGCGACCGCCATGGCAGAGAAGCTCTTGGATTTCACTCAGCCTCTTGATGTCGGTCTTCTTGATGCTACTGTAGCAGCATTTTATGGCACGGGCTCCAAAGAGGAGGTACATTTCGTATCGGTCACAGAGCTCCGAATGTTCACACGATTCTCATGGCTGTGCGCTTTCAAACGGAACTGGGAAATGATGCGGGTTTGAATATTTATTTTATTCATGATGAGCAGTATTTGTGATTACCACCATGTTTCGATCTGTTCTTTTGATCATGTTTCTGTTTCGGGATCCTGATCGTGCTGATGTACAATATTTATCTGGAGTATGTGCCTTAAGAGCGTGGATTCCTTGAGCTGTTTACTTCTTCGTTTGAAGGTTCTAAATTACTGCTAATACGTCTTAGACTTTGAATTAGTCGAAATTCGCAAACCTGATCACATTTCCGAGTCTGACTTACCTGTTCCCTAGCGCTGATGAAGCTATGTCCAGCGCTGCGTAATGTACAGATCACGTTAGTTGCTACAATACTGTGTTTCGTCAGCATCGCCTGTTGGAATAATACCGGCAAACGATGAGCGTCGACTCACTTGATTCGATGGCTTCATGATTAATTCTCAATAAATGAACCGCTTTAGTTAGGAATTATTGCCGTTGCGTAACAAGAAATTGGCTTCAAGGGAGACTGAGATCCCATTGGAGCATATTGGATGAATTAGTGGCGAGCTATTGGTGATCTTTCTTCGTTTGGGACATCGTAGTGCGTCTATGGAAAGTGTTGATTTCTTCCGATTTTGCATATCATATTCCTTATAGTGCAGTTCTGAACTTTTGCGGATGTTACACAATAGCTATCATCGTAATCTGCAGATGCGAGGAATACCTGCGGAGAGAATGATGTTTGTTAGGTCCATTTTCTTCTTGCACTGGACTCCAGATAGGATTTTTTGGAAGCATACATTTAGTTCAAGGAAGTATGTTGAAATCCAGCTTTGCATGCAACACACTAGCATGCAAACCAAATTGTCTTTTTCTCTTCTTACAGTCTACTACATTTTGGTGTGTTGCTCCTGAGATTTAACTAGTTCTTTTGTGGTTTTGGAAATTCTCCACGTCCAAATAAGTGTCATGAGCTACTATCAAAGTGTGGAAGGGAATATTTCTAATCCCAACTTGATTTAATCGTTAGATTTTGGGGTTTCTTGTCTCTGAATTGACTTGTATTACAGTTGTTGTTTGCGTGTATCAAGGACACGAAACCCATATCCCACGAATTGGAGTGATTGTTGTAGAATAGCAGTCTCTCCTATACTTGTCGTATTTGCAGTTTGTATGTGCTTGAGTTACTTTGGGGAATCTTATTATGTTGATTGGTACAGTACGGTCATCAACTAAATAGATCGCATTCATTTCTGTAGGGATATAAAATTTTGTCCCGTTTGTGGAGGAATAGTCTTATTCGTAGTTCAGGAGTTTGAATGCAATAAATAATCTTCATGGCTCGTTTACATCTTAGTTCAATGAATTGAAATATTGAGACGGATGGAACCGGTCATGTTTTGATGTAAGGCAGAATTCTCTGTTACTGGTGAGGACATGTGAGTAAATATTGAATGGGTTTCGAATTATAATATGGTGGAGGGAAAAATAGTCGCGCTCGCGCGTGCGTGTGTGAGAGAAAGATATTGAGAAAGTTTGCCGGGAACTGGACTACGTTCTGCTGAGCTTCTCGTTGTTAATGCAGAGGGCTGCTGCTGAGAGGGTGTTGAGGCAATTGCAAGAGCACCCAGATACATGGACTCGAGTGGTTACGATTCTCCAGAATTCTACAATTCCAAATACCAAGTTCTATGCACTTCAGGTAAGAATGTCGGCGTGCTGTTGATTGGTACTTTGATATTGTTCATCGTGTACTCATGTGACTGGCGATTTGATGCTTCTCGCGTAAAATTACATGTCAATTGGAACGCCAATTCACTGAGTCCGTCATATTCCTTCTGCATAACTCGTGATGCTGACTATGTCTTCGTGCCTACTGCGATGAAGGTGCTGGAGGGAGTAATTAAGTATCGATGGAATGCTTTACCCGTAGAGCAACGAGATGGCATCAAGAACTATATATCAGACCTTATTGTGCAGGTTCATTAACTTAACCGTATTTTTTCATCTTTCATGTCTCAATTTCTGAGTACTGATACGATCGCGTTTTTGTTTGCGAAAGAGTTTTAATAAGTAGTTTGTGCACAAACATCTTCGTTCCTTCCTTTCATGTTCAAAACCTTAAATTTGTGCTGCTTCACTACGTGACTCCAGTGGTTTCGTGTATTCTTCACACTAATTTTATTTATTTATTTATATTTTAATGCAGCTCTCAAGCAATGAATCGTCATTTCGGGCAGAACGGTTGTATGTGAACAAACTAAATATCATTCTTGTTCAGGTATAATTATATATACACGCACGTACGTTATTCTTTCTATACCGTGTTGGGCTGTAATATGCATACAATATTGCACATTTTGGCTTCGGATTCTCTCACGTCCAGGTTGTGGTGCTCACAAGGTTAATAATTGCTTTGATGCAGGTCTTAAAGCATGAGTGGCCTGCACGATGGCCGAGATTCATACCAGATCTCGTTTCAGCTGCCAAGAGCAGTGAAACATTGTGTGAGAACTGCATGGTTATATTGAAAGTAAGACTCAAGCTTCGTTGGTATAAATCTTGATCATCTTCTCTTGATTAGATTTATTATTTTTATTGACTCTGATGCGCTTTACGTTGAATATCTACAAGCGTCTAACTTGAACTGTTTGAAAGCAGCTGCTCAGTGAGGAAGTTTTTGATTTCTCACAAGGGGAGTTAACTCAAAGTAAGATCAAAGAATTGAAGAATTCTTTAAATAGGTATGGAAATCCTTTGTAACTTATCTGTGGGAGGGTTGAATGTCAATCTTTGTATGTATCTAACGTCATCGCCTTCGTTCTTTTGAAGGATCTAGTTTTCAATGAGTGACGGCTCAGTCATCTGCATCCATGAATCATATGTTACTGGCCGATTTTTTGGAATTGACGTATTTCATTTGGAATTGCGGACTTGTTCAACAGTGAATTCCAGCTCATTCATGAACTATGCCAATATGTTTTATCAATGTCTCAACATCCTGAGCTTATTCGAGCGACATTGGCCACTCTACACGCTTTTCTATCCTGGATCCCACTTGGTTACATCTTCGAGTCAGCGCTGGTGAGTTTTATTTTAAAAACTTACTACTAGTCTAATATTGTTATCATCTCTCTCTCTCTCTCTCTCTCTCTCTCTCTCTCTCTCAATACCATGTTTGGTCTCAATAAATTCAGTGCTATCTCAAGCATAGATCACAATTTCATTGACGCGATCCGACTATCAAAAACTAGCCTTGCGCTTGCCGTTCATTGTAGGTTGATGCAGATTTGTTTGTTTGTTTGCGATTCGGTGTTTACAATTTATCCATTCATTTACCCGTGGTAAACGTGCAGCTGGAGACATTGCTGAAGTTATTCCCTGTTATTAGCTATCGTAACTTAGCATTGCAATGTCTATCTGAGGTAAGTTCGGCTAGGCCGCATTTCAAATTATGCTTTTAAAATTACAAATCTGTTCTATTGATTCTTTTGTTTTTTTGTTGTGTATGGAGACTTTGAACATGGGTTGAAGGAATCAGTATTGTGCAGGTGGTTGCCCTCAGTTGTGGAGGCTACTTTGATGCTCAATTCGTGAAACTTTACACTATTTTCATGGTACAATTGCAGGTAAAGAATCATATGGGTTGTCAAACTATTAGGGATCATTAAGGATACTAATCGGTGGTATCAAACAGGAAATATATTTTGTCAGATGTATGGGTTTTGAATTTTGTCACGAAGGTAGATGAACGTGTTATTGTATTTTAATGAAGGTTTCTGATAGTCTACATCCTATCTTCTGGCGTAGTATTATGTGGAATTTGCTTTCATTTCAGTTTAGATTACTAGTGCATTTATATACCTGTGACATGATCTATGCATGGAATTATGGCAGGTTATATTACCTCCAGGCACCAATGTACCAGAGTCTTATGCAAGTGGTTCAGATGAGGATCAGGTTTGGCTTATGCCTTTTTCCGTTATAAAACTTCTATGTTTAAAACTGCTACATCAAAGTTGCACTTACCTGATCTTTCTAATTCTTAGTCGTCTATTTCATAATTTACTAATACCTAATCATCTTCTACTACGTGGAAATGAGTGCACGTCCGGGTGACCCCTGCGTCTGGTCTGGAATACTGACCAAGCTTGTGAGTTTCGTAGATATCTTATGCGGTATATTGCTGACTTTTGTCTCGTCACCCCTCCTTATGTTTGATACGTTCTGCCCTCGGTTTTTGCAGGCGTTCATACAAAACTTGGCAATATTTTTCACATCGTTCTTGAAGGTTTTTCTGATTTTCATTTTTACCCTCTTTTTCTGCACTTAATATTCCTTTATAGCATCACATCGTTCAGATGTCTCGTTGCCTCTTAATTCCGAAGGTTTTAATTGTTTGTTTATTAGTTTGTACAAATTTTAAAGATCCACTTAGAAGTGGATTTTATTTACGTGCATTATTGGACTGAAATGAGGGACAATTTGGGATTCGCAGTCACACATTGGGGTGTTGGAGACAACTCCAGAGAATCGAACTGCTTTGTTGATGGGCTTGGAGTATTTGATCGGTATCTCATACGTAGATGATACGGAGGTTTTTAAGGTGTGCATTCTATGCCTTGTTTATGATGCACTGCTCGGAGAGACAGCAAAGATTTACTGGTATTGGCTTTGGTTTTTAGTTTAGTTTGACCTGCATTCTTAAGTTGCGAAGTATGGGAGTTTTGGGGGTGTCGGGATAATCGACAATTCCATGGCACTTGAGGTATAGAATAATATTTGCGTGCAGTGGAAAGGTTTTGATATTTTTGTCTGGTTTTCAATGTTCCATTTAAGTTATAATTGATAGAAATCTGGATCAACTTTTTGTGTTTGCTTTCTCTATCACATTCACCTTTGTGTTTGATGGGGTTAACGATCGTATCAGAGTATATATCCTTGTTATTCCGGCAGTGTGGGATTGCTATTAATGTGGTTGGTGAACCCATATAGGTTTGCTTGGACTACTGGAATTCACTCGTTTGCGATCTCTTCCAGTCAGAGTGCAATATGGAAACTCCCGCTCCACCTAGTCCCTTGGGTCTCCAGGTAAGAAGGCTTTCTCTTCTGATTAACTTTTTGTGTCCTTGATCATATTTTGTAAGTACATATTATATGGGGCACTGAACGTTCTATCCCTTCAAGTCACATAAAGCGTATTTTATGATTTTTAAGTTTTGAAATGAGTCCGCAGGTTGGAGGAATGTTGAATGGGATGGCCACGCTGCTTTCCCATCGCAGAGCGTTGTATTCGGGGCCATTATCGAAATTAAGGCTGCTGATGATCAGTCGCATGGCTAAGCCAGAGGAAGTTTTGATAGTAGAAGATGAAAATGGCAACATTGTACGGGAGACTATGAAAGACAACGATGTTCTTGTTCAGTATAAGGTGCATTACTATTGCCTTCTTGGTGCTTCTCTCTTTTGAATATTCAATATCCGTTTTTTTTTTTTTTTTTTTTTTTTTTTTTTTTTTAATATGGTCTGTGTCGGTGTCCTCTGTAAGTTGATGATCTTCAGTCAAGTTCGATGCACAAATCAAATGAGTCTTGACTCACTGCGTTGTGCTTATGCAGATTATGAGGGAGACCTTGATTTATTTGTCTCATTTGGATCATGAGGATACGGAGCAGCAGGTTAACTTTCCTTCATGTCGCAACTGACCTAATATTGTAACGACTTTTTCATTGGTTTTCTTTGCTCTACATGCATGAATGGGCACCCATGCTCCCTTTTATTAGTATTGCTCTTACGTGATCCTTGACATTCTGGGACCGGTCTTGAGAATTGCAGATGCTTCGGAAACTCAGCAAGCAATTAAATGGTGAGGAATGGGCTTGGAACAATTTAAATACACTCTGCTGGGCTATAGGCTCCATTTCAGGCTCTATGGTTGAAGACCAGGTGAATTACTGGTTTAACATCGAGTCTTTTCCTAACGTTATCGTTCTGAGCATTTGGAATGGTTTAGATCTTCTTATGCAATTTTAGTTCTCTTTTTTCGCCAGTTTCTAAATGTGAGGTTTTTGGGTCAAGCAGGAAAATCGTTTTCTCGTCACTGTGATTCGTGATCTGCTCAACCTGTGTGAAATCACAAAAGGCAAAGACAACAAAGCAGTGATTGCCAGTAACATTATGTATGTACAAATACTTGTTCAATAGCTTCTTGGACATTTGAATTTTCTGGTCTGTGCCTCACGATCTGTAGATTTTGATGTAATGGTCACATTAGGTGTATTAATGAGATCATTACTGAGTTACTCAATAGGCTGATCTCAGTAATGATCAGCAGCCTATTAGTGAGATCATTACTCAAATTTTCAGAAACTCAATAGGCTGCTTGGTCTTCCTCTGAATGAAATTTACTTGCACTTTCTCAGGTATGTAGTGGGGCAGTACCCTCGGTTCTTGAGAGCTCACTGGAAGTTTTTGAAGACAGTAGTGAATAAGCTGTTTGAGTTCATGCACGAAACTCATCCTGGTGTTCAGGTACCATAGTCTGCCTTCCAGCTAGATGTTTGATAAGAGATCAGTACCCATGATTGTTTTCATCATTTGGAATTTCGTAATTTCCTTTTTATTTCATCGATTCTTCTTCTTCTTCATTAATAATAATAATAATAATAAAATTTCTTACTTATTTTTCCTGTTTTAATTTTACCCGCCCTGAAAACATTGCTGGAATAATAAATAAATAAATAAATAAATAAATAAATAAATATATATATATGTGTGTGTGTGTGCGTGTGTTGTTTTTAATCGAATTGGTAAGAATATTCATCATACTTATTCGAACAAAGGAGAATCGTTGGCTACCTTTGTTCATTTTTGTAAAGAATTAATTTTCGAAGAGTCACTAACGTATTTTGCATTGTTTAGGATATGGCCTGTGATACATTTTTGAAGATAGTTCAAAAGTGTAGAAGAAAGTTCGTTATTCTTCAGGTACGCCTTCTTCGTTTCGTCTGTTACATGCTCTGGATTCTACTGAATCTAATTTTATCGAGTTTAGTCTTTTGAGAAGATAATTATCGAATTGAGTTTGTCAATGATGAAGTAGTCTTTGACTTTGCTCTCCAGGTCGGAGAGACGGAACCTTTTGTATGCGAGCTTCTGAAGGGTTTACCTACGACTATTCTGGATCTGGAAGCCCATCAAATTCATACATTTTATGAAGCGGTATTCTAGGATTTGTGATTCGTTTGCTACGTTTGTTCAGAATGTACTTGTTTTTAAGTTGGTATATGTCATCTTTCCAACGCTTGCTTTGGAAAATTCTTGCTTCTTCATCACTCTATAAATTTAGGAATTGAATTGTGGATGCAGTAAAAGTGGTTGTTAATTACTTTCAGTTTGATTTCAGGTTGGATTCATGATTCAAGCTGAATCAGACCCTCAAAGACGGGATGAATATCTGCAGAAACTCATGGAACTTCCCAACCAGGTTGAATATTGCGCAAGTACTTCGTGTTATTGTTGATTTGATGGAATTTTGCATTTCATCGCTTTACATAGAAAAGGAATATATCGAAGGATTTCTAGTCGGTCAGAATTAATTTGTGTGTGTGTGTGTGTTTCTATGTCGTTTACACTTGTTATGTGTGATTAAGATGCGCTCTTTGTGCAGAGATGGGTAGAAATCATCGGTCAAGCTCGTCAAAGCGTTGAGTACTTAAAATCAGTGGAAGTCGTTCGAGCCGTACTTAATATTCTGCAGGTATGCCCTCTGTAACCTTGGAATCAATGGTATGTTCGATCAGTTGTGGGATAGAATTAATTGATCTGTGTCCAAAAAATTTGAAGTAGTGATACCTTTCTACGAAGCAATGAAATTTTTTGATGACCTAGTCATTTCTCCAGTCTAATGTGTGTTCTTCTTGATTGTGTGCAGTTGAACACTAGTGTAGCCAGCTCCCTCGGCCAAGCCTTTCTAGCTCAAATCTCATTGATTTACTTGGATATGCTAAATGTTTATAGGTAAGGTGACTGTATCTTGCAGAGCCTCGTTGGTCACAATGTGTGATATGTGAAGCTTGTCGTTTCTGCAGCTTAACAGATTCAGATCTTATATTATTTTCTCAGCTGCTATTGATTATTGTCCACATTAGGGGATTATTTGGATAGCTGTTATATACAAGGAGGTGTATCGATGTGTGCAGAATGTACAGTGAACTCATATCAAGTAGCATTGCTGAAGGAGGACCCTTTGCATCCAGGACTTCATTTGTCAAGCTGTTGAGGTATGGAATCGGAGCTCTACAAGTCTAGTCTTTCTAAATTAAGTTTAATATCATGTCTTATCTTTACTTATCTCAATTTTGTTCACTAACAGCATGATCATCTGTGCTGTTGACATTGATATTGCTATTCATTCTTATTTATTTATTTATTTATTTGTTGTAACACTTTCTGCAGGTCCGTCAAGCGTGAAACACTAAAGTTGATTGAAACATTTGTGGACAAAGCTGAAGATGTGGAACTGATCGCTAAGAATTTTGTGCCAGCTATGATGGATCCCATCTTGGGTGACTATGCCCGCAACGTCTCTGACGCCCGCGAATCTGAAGTTTTGTCCTTGTTTGCAACCATCATTGACAAGTGCGTTCTACAATCTTACTAATTTGTGATTTTTTGTCCAACTTTTTCTTAGCAAAGGCATCAATGAACGGTATAAATACAACGTTAAAAGTGTGCTTCTGTGATTGGTAGGCGGAGAAGTGATGTTCTTCTTCCCTCGAATTGTAATTTGTAGCATATTTCCATGAATTCTAATGATCGAAGACTGTTTTGCAGGTTAAAGGGTGCCATGATTGATGACGTTCCCAGAATATTTGAAGCTGTGTTTGCATGCACTCTTGAGGTATTTGGCAAATAGTTTGTATTTGGGGGACGTGTCTGTTATCCTGTATGTCGTGGTATAGTATAGTTTTCTAGATGTGCCGTTGAAGAGACTTTAGTTTCGGAATTTTTACATCAGATCTTGGTTGCGCAGATGATTACCAAAAACTTTGAAGATTACCCAGAGCATCGGCTGAAGTTCTTTTCACTTTTGCGGGCGATTGCAAGCCATTGTTTCCGTGCTCTTTTCACTTTGTCTAGCCAGGTAAAGTCATGCTGATGGTCATTGATGCAAGCATTTTAGTAGAATTGTCTTTTCTGCCAATTTCATTCAGAACATATCAGATGTTTCTTCTGTTTACCATGTGATAGTGAGTTGTATATGAAAATATCTCAATTGTTAAAAACTTGTACATTGAAGCATGTGTTTGTGATTTTTTGTGCCTTATGTCAGCAACTGAAATTGGTGATGGATTCCATAATCTGGGCATTCCGTCACACAGAACGCAACGTTGCTGAGACTGGGCTTAATCTCCTCCTTGAAATACTAACTAACTTCCAAGTAAGGTCTTCAACACCTTGCATGTTTTTGTGTTCATATATAACTTATCATGACATATTTCTCGATGATATTTTTAATACTTTTAGTTATTCCTAGTGCGGTTTTTTCTTGCTTGTTACTTGCACAGTTTAATGTTCATAGGTTCGACTTTTGGTTGTTTTGTTTCTATTTACAGCTTTTTTGCAGGTTTGAATGTGCATGGCTTTTCTATTTTCGTTCTTATATTTTTGTGGTTCTTTATTGTGGTGTAGGCGTCAGAATTTTGTAATCAGTTTCATCAAACCTACTTTCTTACTATTGAACAAGAACTATTTGCTGTTTTGACTGACACCTTCCACAAGCCAGGATTCAAACTGCATGTGTTAATTCTCCAGCACTTATTCTGTCTGGTATTTCTTTCCCTCATCTCACTTCTTCGGCGTCCATGATGTACATGTACTTTTAAATATTTATACTTATATTTGCACTTAACATGAAAACATGGTTCCAAGGTTGCCATGCATGTCTAACATAGTTCAGCTCTGTTCAGGTTGATTCACAGGCTCTCACTCAACCACTTTGGGATGTAGCAACATTAGGTTCAACAGCATTCCCAAATAATATGGAATTTGTTCGAGACTACACCATCAAGCTTTTGGGGACGTCGTTTCCCAATATGACTCTACTTGAGGCATGTTATATTGTTTTTATTTTATTTTTTATCCATCATGTTGATGGGATTCGGAAGCCTCCCAGTTTCGAGTTAATTGGTTTGTATCGTGCTTTATGACTTTATAATCGAGTTATTCTGGTGAAAGCGTTCCCCTAGCTTTACAGCTTCGGAATTTGAAGCTATCAGGCTCTCTACTATTGCATTAGTCACTCTCTCGTACGTTTGTTGCTCGTTGCTGACATCGCAGTGATCTGCAATACCTTCTTACTTAGTTTTTCTTATGTGTAGGTGACAACATTTGTAAATGGGCTGTTTGAGACTCGAGATGAATTGGGAGCTTTCAAGAATCAACTTCGTGACTTCTTGATCCAATCCAAGGAGTTTTCAGCTCAGGTTCTCATATTTTTCAGTCAGAACATGACTTTTCTCTCTTTCTGATTTCGTGATGAAGCTGTTATGAGAACAACTTGTGGCTTTGCCTGTAGCATCCAAGTCCATATCGAATTGAGGTGTAGTATTGCATGTTACGTAATAGGGATTTTTCTACAGCTTTTACAATTTTCATCACGAAGCAATTGGCTGTGGATCGGAGTCACTAATATTGAAGATGATTTGCAGGATAACAATGACCTGTATGCTGAAGAAGCTGCTGTACAAAGAGAGGCAGAAAGAAGGCGAATGCTTAGCATTCCTGGATTGGTTGCTCCAAGTGAACTGCAAGATGAGATGATTGATACATAGGCATATTCCTTGACGAGCGTGAGACTTCAGATTCTAGTTCTCGTCCAACCTCCTCTTGTTTAGTATTTGTTAACTTCAACCCTTTCTGTTTGTGTGGAGCTGTGTTATTGCACTTACAGTACCTTTTGCCTTGTGCGGGTTGGGCATGGTAGGCTTGTGTGATCTCAGGACTCGACTAATGCATGATGGCATGTTAAAAAGTGGAGGATGATCCTGGCCAGGTTGAAAGTATCATTATCACACTAGGCTTACGATGATTATTGGAATTATGTGTACCTTGTACACCTTTGTGGGCTCCAGAAATGAGAGTGTTGTTCACTCCGCTCGGAGAAAAGAGACCAGAATCTAAGAAATTGGAAACCCAGGAGTCGGCCATATCCTACGTGTGATACCTCTGGGTAGGGAGTTAGTTTGTGAGACACTCGTGCTGGTTCAGGCAAGTTGACCTGTGGAAAAACTGTTCTGCACTGTATCTCGTGTGTCCTCAGTGGTTGAAGTAGGGCTGTCTCCTCCTTATGTTCACCTTAGCCGGGAGACGGCGGATCCTCTGAACATTTTTGTGTAGTTCGAACCCAGTGCATTTCAGTCACCGTTTTATGCACTCGGTCACCGACCTGCCTGTGTAGCCAATATGGAAACAGTTTTCCTTCCCGTAGGCCCCACATGTAGCTTCTGTAAACTCAAGTGTTCCCTTGTGAAAGGAATTCTTGCGCACTTGTTATGTTTATAACATACGCAAAACTTTTGTAATCAACTTATTTGTATGATACCATCTGGTTTTTGAGATTCAAGCATTGATATTGAAGTGAAGTTGCAAATGTCCTGGATTCTATTCGAAGATGAGGGTGAAATCTGTTGTGCTCAATTTGAATACTGATTGATTAGACTTTGATAAGGAAAATAATGTCTTCATTTTAATAAAGATTTTAAGAAGGATTTTTGTTTTTCCTTGTGAATATGGAGGAACTTGGTTCATGTTTCCGTTAACTTTTCAGTCCCTCTAGATTTTGATATGGTGATTGGATGACCAGAATGGATACTGATTCCACAGTGACAAGTTTACACTTTGTCACATTAAACCACATGCCAATGAAGCAAAACATTTAAAGAGTTTTCATGCTTAATTATCCCAGAATTTAGTGTCCATGGCAACATTTTCTTCTATGTTTCGGGTGTTCGTATTTGCATATGCAACATCAACCAAGTTCCGTATTTTAACCGTATGCAAATTAATTTTATTATATTATATTTTGTGACTAAAAATATAGAAAATTTTCAAATAATATATTGACTAGGAAAAAGTTCACAAAGATAATGAAATTATAAAGTATACATGGACAAAAAGTAAATGACTACTGGATCAATCAATTGAGAGATATGAGATTGGCATGACCTAAAGTAGGAGTTAGGAGGCTGGAATTAAAGTTCTATAAAACAATAAGTATCCATCATTGAAAATATTATTGAAATAACAAGTACAAAAGTTTGCAAATCCACCATGCAGCAAAATGACATAAAATAGAATTAGTAACATAATGTTGGATAATACAAGTAGTCAAGGGCTGCAAGTAACAAATAACAAGACCATTATGAAAAAAGAAGATGCTATTGATTAGAAGAGAGTCCTACTATTAGAGACAACCATTAGATTAAAGTTTTAGTTTGGAAGGGGATTAGAATAGAATTTGCAAAAAGAAAAGGCAACAAGTATCAACCATATATACTTATATACTTATATACCATCTTTTGTGATTCAATGCATATTTCTTTTTATTGTATGATGTATCCTAAAGATAGTAGTAAGAAAGTATGAATATTGCTTCATTAATTTTATACAACATTAGTTGTAACTTAATATACATTCATACCAATATAGATCCTTCATTTGTTTATAAGTCTTTAGAAATATTAGTAAGGCCTTATTGCTAGTCACTTAAGATGGTGAATTTTCATGTACTAATAAATTTTGTAATATAAGTAAATAAAGAAAATTATATATATATATATATATATATATATATATATTTGGAATACATACAAAAAGAATTAGATAGATATTTTTTTAAAATAATTAAATTATTCATAATATTATTTACTTTTATTTAATTGTATTTGTTAGTTTTATAAAGATTACCTACTAATATTCTAAGACCTTCCAAACTTATATAAAGCCATAAAATCTTAAAACATTATTTCAAATAACATTATAAATATTTGATTGTTATCACAATGTCATATTAATGTCACTTAAGCATATCATTATCATATAGATAATCATATTGATAAGTTGTCTAGAAATATATTCTTCTAATAGTATAATGTTCATTAATTACAAAATAATCTCTATTAGTTATAAAAGAATCAATTATAAAAGACAATAATTGATGTATTTTTCTTGCACAAAATATGGACCTAGTGATAGAATTTGTTGTAATCTAAACTATTTAACTTGAGTTACAACCACAAGTTAAACCAAAAATATTCCTCGTATTGAACCACTTGAACCACCTTCGAATCACAGTCCCAACTCCTCAACTTAATTTCTACACTTCTAACTGATGCTATCATTTGATCACCATCCCAAAAGGAATCACAGGTTGAATACTCCTCATAACTGCGGCTGATTCAACTGAGACTTGTATCATTTCATAATAGATTTGAATAACGCTCAAGCGAGTTATGACAAGATTTGTTCCCATGCTAATAGTTGTGAAAACTTCTCAACATTACAAGTGGAGATGTGGAGATTCTCACTGACAAAGTACTGAAAGGTACATCGCTGTATTGAATTCGGGGCAATTGCAAGTGTCTTTAAGTTCCACAAACTGCAGGAGACCATTGTCGCATGCTTCTCAGCACGAAGGGTCAATACTCTAGGAATAAAAGTACCACACAAAAAAACTAATTTTTTTTAGTATTCTGCTTGCCGCACCCTTCTTATCCGAAACTCTTCTATCTTAACTCCTCTGTAAAGATAAAAATAGATTGTAAGGGATCATTTTAGCAAAAGTCCTCTCCTTTAACTCAATACTGGATCTACTTTCAAGACCTGTAGGGACAGAAACCATAAATGGCCTTGATCCTGTAAACATCTCTTTCTCTATAACTAAACTATTACGTATTTTAAAATTATGTTATAAGGAAAAGAAGGTAAAAGGGAACAGCTACCCCGCAAACTTTGAATGAATTAAAAAAAAAAATAAAAAAAAACAAAATCTATAATTCAAGATGTACATTCTGTCAGGACAGGAAAGTATTAGGCAAGATAACAGGCTATTCCCGAAAATCCAGCAAATGAAGAAAGACCTGAAGACAACCGGCCAAATGAGGACCTGGATACCATGGATGCGGACTTTGTCCTCGCTGGAGTATGATTGCTTGAAAAGCCCAAGCTAGGGCTTGGCAAGTTCAAGCCAGGTGATTTAAATTCATCAGAGTCCCTTACAGGTGTACCCTCAGGGAAGTTATTAAATGGCGTAGGTTCCAAGGCTTCTGAAAATAACTGCTTTAGGCCTGGAAGAGTGAGAAGAGTTGAAGATGATGCGGATCTCTCCATACTGTTAGCCTTCAAATACCATGAGTTGAAACTTTGTGCAAGCTCTCGATTCTTGGCAGGAGCAACGAGATTGAGACGGTGCACCCACTCAACCAGTAGAATAATCCCTTGATTGGCGAAATTCTGGCTCTCTTGAACCTCACTAATCTTCACGCCTAGATCTTCCATCTTCCGATTAACGTTTCCAATTTCATATATACTTCTCCCAACCGTGCCTTTCACCTCTTCCACTTGATCCTTAATCAACCCTGTTACAACAACACTATCATCCAATTTGCTGCTCACACTATCTAGCCTTTGATTCATGTGTTTCCTTGTCGATGAAAGAGCTGCAGAGACTTGATCTAGCTGCTTGCCCATCCCCGTCACAGCATTGTTCATGCCCTTCCTTGTGACATACATTATATCTCCGAAGGAGAAACCACGCCACCACATGTAACTGTAACCTGCAGCCCCTACAACAGCAGCTGGCAAGATGAATGACGTGAACGAGGTTCCTGACCCGGAACCTGATTGCACAACAGTGACTGTCCCTGAGGAAGAGGCTAGATTTCGAAGCTCTTCCGTTAGTTTCCGAACCTGTAAACTGAGTGCAGCATCTTTTCCTACTCCATCTCCCTTTTGTCCGTTCTCTTTCAGATGCTTCGACAAAACCTAACAAGACCGCATCATCGTAAATATCGATGATCAAAAAACCCATTCACCCCGTTTCACTCCACTGATTGACAGCGCATTGATAACTTAATTCGATGTGGTACTAGATTACTAGGAAATTCCTACGGCTATCTAACATCGCTCTCATCTCTGTCACTCCTGAAAGCCAAATTCCTCCACAAACGGATTTCGCCTTTCAAAATTAAGCGAATCAAAGGCTCTACATCGATCGCCACCGAAACCCTAAACTCAAGCTTCAAACTTTAGAAACATAAATCCAACGACAAATCGCAAAAAGCCCATCCACACCGCAGGAAAGATTGTGGAATTCAAAAATACACTTACCTTGGAGAGATCACCAACAAAGTCAGCGAGCTTACTATTGCTAACCATCACTGATCCCATGAGCCCCGCACCGACCAGCACCAAGAATTTAGTAGCGCCAAGGGCCGCCATGGCTCCCGTCACAACTCCGGGCACCAAGCCAAAACTAAGTTCACACAAACGCACACACACACCTCGCTTCGGTGGTCACCCCTTTTACCCAGTCTCCTTCCTGTCAGACATCCAGATCCCGTCGGCCCAAACTAGTGCGAACAACCCAGGATCCCTCATCGCTGAGATCGCAATTCCTGCGCTGCCATGGAATACCTCAAACCCTAATTTCAGAGAATGAACTACTGCGATGCGCAACAACCCAGAAGCGAATTCCGGGAGTTGGGACCAGGGAATGGCTGTTGTGAAAGGTAAGGGGATTGGCGTTGGCCACGTTGTGCTCTTGTGCGCCACGGTCTCCCTCCGACGCGACGCCACAACGAGAGCGGCGGCAATAAACATGAAGCCAGCGGATCAATTCCGCTAGAAACTTCGTTGGCGGCATCTTACAGGCTCATCGTGAATCTACAGCAGCACATTCCATGTATTTATATTTATATTTATAGAAATCCTATTCTGTTGGCTCGGTTTCTCGTTCATTCTTCGACACTGTTCAAGTCTTCAATCCAGTCCTGAAATTGCCGATGCCACTGGTTTGTTTACTTTTTAGGTCTTATTCGTGTTGTGTTTCCAATTGTTGTGTAATTTATTTTCTGAAACAATGCGGATCCAACTGTTGCATGTTATATTTTTTTTCATCGGGGAAGGGCAGGATTTCGTGGTTGGGATTCACAATTGTAAACTTATTTGGTACAACTACTTGTCACCTTGTGTAGTTTGCAGTCATCTTGGAGCTTTAGGACTTTCGTATTTTGTTTGCAATGTCTATTTGTTTCTATGTACTTGTGATCTACTCATATACAAAATTGTAAAAAACAATGTTATATATACATCATCGATGACTCTGTCTACTTAAATGTATTTAGAATTGAGGTTTAATAGAATTCAACACTAATTAAGGAAGACCTATTCTGTTAATAAGCTAAAGTTGCAACAAATCAATGATGTCATACATGAATAACTTTCAACTTTAAAAATATAGCTTAGCTTCACTAATATGAATAAGATTATATAACATAATAATGTTAAATATATAAGAAAATATTAAATCAATCCGCCTAAATCTTAACATTGATCTACTTTATTTCCATATTTAATTTTTGTAACCACTCCAATTTGGGAATAAGAAAACTTATAAACTTAATAGACAATGGCAAAGATGATCTCAAGATCCTTTTCATAGGAAAAAAGATTTGAAGTCTCTCTTGTGATAACTTTAATTTTGAAGCATTCTCAAATATTCAATCTCGAATATCACATTGAGTGGATACTATTAGAAACATAATATTGTTTATTGTCAGATTTACATCCATCTATTAAATAAAGTCTATATGAATATTATTTTATATTCTTTGAATTTTTTCCTTTGATTCTTCTTATTATTTCTTTGTAATATTAGAACAAGTATTTTTTCCTAGAGTGTTTTTTAAAGCATTATTGTTTTATCAAAGTTCTTTCTATTTTTTCATTATTAATAAACATTGGCTTATTTCCTTGTTTATCAATTTTTTTTTTATTTATAATATAATAGCATCTATAAACATTGTCCTTATTTTTTATTTTTTATTTTTTATATTTCTATCTAATTCTTTTTTCCTACTTATACTAAGCTTTTATATAAGACTCTATTTTTCTAGATCTAATTTTTTTTCTTTCTATTTTCTTCTCCTCAATGCTTATACCTCTGCTACTTTTCAAACATTTTGTAGTATATCTCTATATCCTACAAAAGAACACAAAATAAGTACTTACAAGAGCATATCTTTAAAAGAAACTATGTTGATAAGACTCAAAAACTACTAACATTAGGCCATGATGATGTAGAGTATTTTTAAAAAAGAAGATCTATAGAATCTCATTGAACTCAAAGACAACTCTTCTATGAATAACGACAAAAAAAAAAATGGAGTATGAGTAAAATACTTCACTACCACATCATGTATACTTGATGTGAATTACAAGGAAATGAGATGCATGAAGGCCTTTTTACAACTCTCCCTTGTTCTAGATCTATACTACATCATCTTCAATATTTAAGATCTTAAAACTACCCAAAACCTTCTTAAGAATATATTTCTCAAAAATACTATTTTTGACACCATGGTTGTATTAAATTCATGAAAATACCTACAAATGAGCAAATACCAAAACACTTTTTTTTTTAATGCAATTCATTAATGATGTTATTGGGGATCTAAAAGCCATAGAGTTGATGCAACCTCTTGGAGTTTAGTTCATAGAACACTAAATTGCTTACTAAAACATTTTGAAAAACTCATGATTCACATGAAAAAAAAAATAAACTTACTATCTCTAGAAGAATTATGGAATTATTTGCATATAGAAGAAACTAATGCGACATTCAAAAAATCTTAAGAATGTTGTTGTATTATGTGAAGTTTGCTTGAGAATGTACTAAATACTAAGTTGTGGAAGGAAAAATGGAACTTGCAACAAGATGATCTTAATAATTCTAATAGAATTCTAAATAAAATTTAATTAAATTATAACAATGCTAATCAATCTTTAATTAAATCCAAAAGAAATCTCAATAACTTACAAAAGAAACATAAAGAAATAATAAATTAATCTTAATAAAATAGATATAATAAAAAAATCTTTAAAAAATATAAAAAATATAAATTTTAATTAAATCTTAATTAAATCCTAATGAAATCTTTAACAAATCCTAATAATTCCAACTAAAATTTAATACAAATTTTAGGATTTAGGATTAATCCAAATGATATGAAACTAATATTCAAAATTTTTTTTAAAAGTTTATTCTCAAATTCTACTTTCTAATTTACAAAGAACTTTGGAGTCACTGTAGGTTCTTGGTTTTATATCTTAGAATCTGATTTCAACCTTGGTTAGAAACTAGTCCTCTTTGGATATCAATTCTTATCTTTTTGAGGTAATTTTTACTAAAATTAACTTCTAACTCTTTCTTACATATATCTATATTCTTTATTTTTTAATCTACCTTTTTTTGACTTATTTATGGCTCTACAAGGTAAATTGAATCCATTTTTATAAAAAACAATTCCAATATTAATAGATTTTACTATTTGCCTATCATTTATCTACATTTTTTTACTATATATTTTCAATTAGACTCTTTTATAATATATATATATATATATATATATATATATATTTAACCTAATGGTTGTATTATTACACAATAATATATTAATAAAGCTCTTATTATGCAGATTCAAAATCTCTATCACAATAAACTCTACTAAGGACATTCACATGGCTAAGGTTGGAATTAAGATAGAATAAATAGACTTTAAGGACCTTGTTGATAGAATAAATAGACTTTAAGGACCTTGTTATTACCAACAAGGACAATTATAAGATTCATTCTTTTGTCATTGATGCAACAAAGAAGAGCACACTTCAAATATCTGTTGTGCACTAACTAACATGATTTTTCACCAAGGCTATACAAACTCTAATCCTAATACTTGCCTTAGTGCTTAAAATTCAAGCATATTTGTTTTTATATTAGCAACAAAAAATAATTATGGCATTAATATCATTAAAGAATTCTATAAACATCCTACTTTCCTCTAATCTATCAAATAATGAAAGTATCTTAGAAGTGTTTGAACTATTAGCTTTCAATGACAAGGGTGATAGTAAATGGATTTTAGACTTTGATGCTTTGAAGCATTTTACTAGAGACTATTGTATTTTTGATTAGATAGAACATACTCAAAGCAATACAATAATTTCAACTAAAAAATATATCTATGTAATTTTAGGATAAAGATCTGTAAACTTGTATAATGCCTACTATAGAAATAAAAATCGTGAAAGAATTTTGCTATGTCTATGGTCTAAGAAGAAATAACTTGTTTATAGAACAAATCACAAATATTGGTAATTTTTGCATTTTTAGACCCAAACAATGCATTATTATTTTTGCAAATAAGCCACATAGAATCATAGGTAAAGATAAAAGAGATCTTGAAAATATATTGTAGAAGTTAGAAAAATTAGCTATACATAACTTATATATTAATACTTAAATTAAATCAATAGAGGTACCTAAGTAGAATACAAATTTTTTTAAACTAAAAACACTTCATAAATCTACTAAACCTTTCACATATCTCTAGTACTTGCTTTTTGGGCACTTGAACTATAAGAACCTTAAACATATATAAATAATTAATTTAGTTTTAAAACTTTATATTTTTTTTAATAAAAACTCAAATATGCAGTCATTGTTATTAAGATAAATAAAGTAGAATCCAAAATTTTAAAGTAACAATATCTAGGACCTCAAAACCTCTACAATTTATATATGTCAATGTATGCGGGCCTCTCTTAGTTAAATTTTTAGCTCATTCACATTATTTTATTGTATTTATTGACAAATTTTCTAAAAAAATCTTAGATCTACTTCATGATTATAAAGATCAATGTCTTGAAATGTTAAAGAAATTTTATATATTAATTGAGTAACTAACCTCAACCTACATTTTTTTGCTTCAATCTAAGGAAGGAGGAGAGTTCATGTTGCAAGAATTCATCAAATATCTATAAGACCAAGGTATCATACTTTAATTGCTCGTACTCTTCAACAAAATAAGATATCTAATATATATATATATATATATATATATTGAATAAGATATAAATCATATTGATAAGTAGGAGCATATTTTTATTTTTCTAAGTTGAAGTTGTCCATATTAATGTTCAACTCATAAATTGCAACCCTACTTGAGCAAACCAAGGTATGCATCTTGACTACTTTTTTCTTCAAAACAAATCTAAATATTAGCTCAATAATAGTATTAAAAAAAAAAAATTCATAAAAAATAAGAACATTCAAAGATACAAACTTGAATCTAAATCAAAATTTAGAATCTATCTAGAAATTGATTACGAATTAAATGATTATAAAGTATATCTTTTTATTCTTTGTAAAATTTAAGTTACTTCTGATGTTTTCTTGATGAAACTTATTTTTTCAAATTAGACTCTGCAACAACAATTCTTAGTATCAAATTTTTTTAAACACTCTATCCCTAAAGGACCATACTTAGTGACAATCATGATGACAAGAATGCTGGAGTTGAAGGCATGTTATCTTCTACTATTACTATGCTACTCCATGATAGCTACAAAGATAAAATATCTTTTATTTTCACCTTTGATTCTATCTCACTAGTCCTTCTAATATTCAATTGGGGCCTCCTATCTCTCTTTAAAGACATTTCTATGTTATTTCTAATATTAAATTTTATATCTTATTACATGGAATTTAAGAACATTGATACTTGGCTTACTTACAATAGTAATGACCTCCCATCTACTAGACCAGATATAACTATCGAATATCTTAATGATGAAATAGAAGACCAATTCAGACTAAAATACTCATCTATCAACATTATTATCTCTTTTTTAGTGATTTGTGCTAGTAAACAAGTTGCCAAACCACCAAAATGGATGCAAGTTAACTTTTGCAACTTCATTAATCTATCAAATATGAAGTCTTCTTCTTATCTTAAAGCTATCAAAGATAAGGGTTGGAGTACTTCAATCAAAAATAAAATGCAACCTATCTATAATATAAAAACTTTTTATTACAGTCTCATCTAACAAGCAATCCATTTTTATTAAATGGATGTTCAAAGTCAAGTTAAACTTGATGGTATACTACAAAAAAATATATATAAGATTATTTGCTCATGATTTTGAACAACAAGTTGGAATAGACTATAAAAGAACTTTTTCTTTAGTTGTAAAATGAGGAACAATAAAAATGATGATAGTATTAAAAATACAAAAGAATAAGAAACTTTACCACATAGATGCTAATACTATGTTTTTCCATGGTGACTTGAAAGAAGAGGTATATATCACATAACCACAAGGTTTTATTAAAAGAAGACAAGAATAATTTATTTTTAGATTCCATAAAGCTTTTTATGGCATCAAATAAATTTCTAAAGTCTAATATGGCATAATCAATTCTTTCTTCAAAAAACAAGGTTTTTCTAAGAGATAAGGCAATTATAATATCTATGTTATTAAGTACATAAATTTTTTTTATTACTTATCATATATATAGATGACCTATTGTTCAGTGGCAGTTTTTTTTTTTTTTTTTTTTTTTTTTTTTTAAATTGATTTATATAACAATTAATATCCAACTTTGAAATTTTGGAATTTTGAGCTCATATTTTACCAGTCCATGAAATTGATGCCACACAACAGGTTTAGAAAGTGGAATGAAAGAACTTCTAATTGTGTAATGGCTAAGTTAATTTAAATCTTAGTATTTACAATTCAATTAACTTTAAGCCTTCTAAACAATGGTTATTAATATTAATAAAAAAATTTAATAAAATTTATTACGGTCTTTTAAGGCTATTTGCATGATCTCTACTTAAATCTCAATGATTTATTTAGAATCAATTATATGGTCCTTATTTAACTACTAAATTTTATGTGATTATATTTTTTTTATTAATTAGAGTAATTAATTAATTAATTAATTGAAACTCATAAATTATTATTCCTTAAATAATTGATAGTAAAAATAATTGATTAATTTATTAAGATTAATCTATAATAAAAGTAAAATCTTAAAGATTAAATTAAAAATAAAATAAAATAAAAATAAAAAAATTAGAAATTGAAGATTAAAAGTTAAATATTAAAATTAAAAGATAAAAGTGAAATATGAAAGTTATAAGTATATTAAAAGAATAAAAGTAAAAATAAAATTAAAGCAAGATAAAGGCAAAGATACCTTGATAATGTCCAAGAATTGAGAGCAACAAATCCCCTTTTTCTCCAAAGTTTGCCAAAAATCGTGATTAGTTCCAAAATGAATGATTTTTAGTTTGTTGCAAGATTAACTTAAAGGCTCTCTTGCTATAATGATTTTTAATTCAATACAGTACTTAAACCATGAGAAATGCTCCTTCAAAGTTGAGTGAACAAGATTACCGTGGCAAGCAATCTTCCTCCACTTAAAAATTCATCAAAAATTTAATTTATCTTCAAACTCAACCTGAAGATGCACTTACTTCCAAAAATTTGTCTTTACTCCAAATCAATCAAGCCTTAATTTATTGAAAATCTAACACCAAAAGCTACAACCACAAATAAATTTCCATTGAAATTAAAAAAAATGAATGACTAATTGAAGGAAATCTGAGGCTCTTAAAACCCTTGGAGTATTTGGGAGGCTAAGAGAGCTATCTATCTTAATGAAGTATGTTTTAAAATCCAAAAACCATCATTCACAATTCAAGATCCATGTACACACCCACAAAATTTATAGTGAGATTTAAATTCAAAATTAATATTAAAATTAGGATTTAATGCCAAAATTTGGCATGGCTTTATCCTTCATCAAAGAGGAGAGAGAAAGAGGGCTTGGGAAACCAAGCCATTCTTATACAATTGAGTGGTGGCTTGTAGAAGAGTGGCCACACCTCTATCCTTGATTTTAAAGATCTCTAATGTAGATCTACAACCTTTATTCATCCAAAAGCTATTTTCGTTACCAAGGCTGATGGCTCTTGTAAGTAGTCAAAAAAGATTTTTTGATAAATCTAACTTCACCATTATATTCAAAACACCTTTTTATGCTAATATCAACTATTTATATGCCTCAATCCATGCTCATTTGTAATTTTTATAAAAAATTTTACTTATAAGGATTTTGGCAATTCTTGTAAAATTCTACAAAAATGAAAATTTCATTGCTCCACTTGTATTTTGAAAGAGAGGGTGCTGATCTTGTTTTCTTCACTCCATGGAGTGAATCCGATATTGCCATTGCATTTGAACAACTCCCATTAATTAAAAGAACCACTTTGCAACTTTGATTTGTTGAATTTAGAAAAAATCTTTAAAACTATCATTACTAAACTTCATTATATCTTTTAAAAAATAATAATTCTAATTCACTCTAAATCATATGAGATGATTGTAGGTGAATTCATAGGCTCTTAGTCAACCCATCATAGTAATAATGAATGACCTCTAAATTATTAAAACTAACTAAATTACTCCTCTAATTTTCTAACTCTCATTACTTTGGTCCTAATTAGCTTAGTTCAAGGAATTAGACTTTGATTTATACCATCAAAGTTTACAATCCTAAAAATTCTATAAAACTAAATTCTATTATATAAATCTTAATCTAACATGCTTAATTATTATAAAATAAAAAAATAATTTTTTTTTAAAGTTTAAAGTATAATTGAGAACTCACAAGAATTAAGTAAAGGAGATATGATAGTTTACCACAAAATAGAGTATATAAAATTACTTAGAAATATCTTTATGACTCAATATAGATATGTGCTCTAAGTCTTAGAATTCTTTGGTATAAAAAAATATACTCTTACTACAATACCAATGCAAGTATGGCTGAAACTCATAGTCAACATGAATGCTAAATCTTGTAATCTTACATACTACAAATCTATAGTGAAAAAATTAAATCATCTCACTTATACTTAATTCAACATTTCTAAAGCTATCAGTATTTGTTTAAGATTTTTTTTTATCCTTGACAATCTCACTTAATAGTAGCTTATAGAATAGTTAGATATATCAAGCATATTTCAAATTATAATATTTTCTATTTATCAAAATCAAATATTAATATAATTAGATTTATTGATATAAACTAGATTAAATATATGATCAATGGATGCTTTACAATAGGCTTCACTTTCATGCTTGGCTCTAACATCATTACTTTGTTCTTGGAGAAGTAATTAATAGTGGCCATGAATTCTTTTGAAGTTGAATATATGAAATCATATGTAACTTCTAAAGAAGCTATTTGGTTGGCTAAGTTTTCTAAGACTTTGGTCTTCAAATCACAAGATTTGTTTCTATTTACTGTGATAATGAAGATGACATTTGCATAGCAATGAATCTCAACATTAATCCTAGAATAAAACATAATAATATGCATCACCATTTTATACAAGAAAAAATGCAGAGTTGCAAAATTATACTCAAGTATGTTCTTTCATTAGATTAAGTTCTGATATTTTTACAAAAGCTTTGAAAAAAAGCTTGTTTAAAAAACTTAGAAAGAATCTAAATCTTATGTCTTACTTTGAAATTCTACATTTTAAAACTCAAAATCTGTATTGTTTCACTTATCACCTCTAATTCTTTAGACAATTTCTAAAATCATCATCTTTTGCTATATGGTTTGCATCTACTTGTAGCCAAAATAAAAAAAAGTTCAATTAATGCATCTCTTTTGTAAGTAGCCACTATTGTTTTATCAAGCCTTCTTTCTTCAGTTACATTATTATCATCTTTTTTATCCAATCTTTTCTTACAATCTTTACATACTACTTGTAATAGGCGCAATAACCTCAAAACCTCATCACCAACTTCAAGTCCTCGCATTAAGCTAGGAATCACTAAATTTGTTATTGATACCTTTGATACAATAAATAGAATCTTATTGCTTTTTTTGACTCTTTTATCACCTCCAACAATATCTACCTCTTTGTTACAAACACTCTTACTGCTTTTTCAACTTTCTTTGTCAATTCTTCATCTTCATCTTCTTCTTCCACTCAAAAATTGTTCCTATAGGAACTATTATTTATAGAGGCTTATGAACTTAGAAAAATCCTACTTGCTACCTCTTCATATTCCAACATAGAGACAATATTAATACTATAATATCCTATCAACCTCAAGTTTCCTATGTCAACATCTTGCAAATAGTCACAACACAAAATCAAATATAATCCTAATAAAATAACATCACAAGAATCTACATCAACAATTTCTTTTTCACAACCCTCACATAACCAATTTGGACATATAAGATCATTTATATTATCAACCTATTGCTCTTATATAACAAATGATGGCACTCATCAATCAAGACCACAACATCCAATAAAACAATTTGCAATATGAATATTCAAAGACATTTGAAAACAAACTATTCAACAAGAAAGAGGCTATGATAATACAAATTTCACACAACTCCATCTATATTCAAGTCATCTACAACCACACTCTTCCAAACCCAAAGTATGATCAAAACTTCACCTTTCATATATTATACTCTATCATATAATTAATTCATTTTTCTTCTTGTCAAACTAACTTTTTCCAACATATACAATAACATACTTGTAAAATTTACTTCTCCTCTTTTTCTCTTCAATGTGACCCTTCCTTGCAAACATGACAGCATTCTTACAAAATTGGTTCTACCCATCATTATTTCCTTCTCAACAAAGTGACAAATTCAAAAAAAATTCCCACTTTGTCTTTTCACTGACCTACATCTTTCCTACGTCTTTTTTTGAATTGACCAAAATAGACAATGTAGAGGCTTCAATTACTCACCATGATAAAAATTCCATATTACTTCTAACACTACTATATCCACCATTGATATGAAGCTTATAGCAAAAAGGAGTATTAGAAACATAATATCATTTATTATCAAACTTACATCCATCCATTGAATAAAGTCTATGGATGGATACATGTCAAACTATTATGTTGAAATCCTATACTTCTAGATCTCAACTTGTGTACTTATACCGTGTACATCCATAATGGTAATAAGTTAAGTATTTTATTATTTCATATTATTTGAATTGGTTTCTTTGATTCTTCTTGTTATTTCATTAGACACTTCTTCTTCCAATATCATCTACCCCTCCTTGCTCACTTGTGCCATAAAACATGGTCATTACACATTTAAAGAGATTAATCTAAGAAGATTAGGATTAAGATTTTTTTTTTTTTTTTTTTTTTTTTTTTTGTTTGTCTGTTTGTTTGTTTGTTTTTGATTTTTCGTTTCATTTCGTTTTTTTTTTTTTTTTTTTTTTTTTTTGTGTGTGCTACTTGTAGAGGGTAGATTCAACGGGTTGCCATATTTTTATATCTTAATGAGAAAAATTCATTCATCTCACAAATAGGAATACAATTTTCAAGTGCAAATGAAGGAAAATCAGCCCATGTGCATACTTAGGCATTCTAGCATGCAGTAGAGCGTGAGGTGGATCACACTGCTAGACATATCACATACAAGGCAATCGCACGTGTTATTCCCAAGAGTGTATTATGCGGTTCTGCAGACGGTCTTTAAAAGAATTTTCGAACTTAGTTGAAACTATTATGACAAATTTTGTATTCTCTGTTGAAAGTGCTGAGAGAGCCTAACGTGGTTAGTTGACACTAATACGCCATCCCATACTACCTGAGTAGATCCTTCCACATTTGTTTTAGAGCACTTGTTCGAGACCACAAGTTATAGTTGCAAAAGAGATCACTTGTTCTGGCTTGTTTACACGCCATGAGTTTTTTTCTCTGCTAGTGGGTACGCTGGACCGTTAAAATGAACCTCAGTTGATTGTTCTGTACACAAGTACACAAATTGAACGATGTCAGTAAGCATCCAAGAATTTGCTGAATTCAATTTAGTGTTCAATGTTTTGATTCGATGCAGTGCTCACAAGTATTCAAGCTGGGGTAATCCAGAGTGATGAAGTAATTCTTATGAGGGTCTCCAAATCCCGGATTTGCTACAGAGATTTTGACTGTGAACAGTGTACTACTATCACAAGTTGGTATCAGTGCCACTATTGGTGCAATGAATTCTTGTTTACATTTCTAGCAAGAGAGCATCATCTTGGCAATCGGCTTACTGCATTTCGATTTCCAGTATCAAACAACCGGATTCGTCTTTCATGCTACGGCACTGTAAGAAATTGAAGGCTCATATTGATCAAGAATCCCTTATAACTATTTCGTAAGCAGGCATACGAGGGATGACATACTTCGGCAACATACCTTTAAATCACGTCCAGGACATCAAACCCATGAACTACACAACCGATAAACCGTGTAGAGACCATTAAGACGCTATTAAGTCCAAAGCACTAGAACAACCTTGACTTATTGAGTTGGTGAGTGCTTCCATGTTGAAAATGAACCTGCCATCTTTTTGTCCTTACGTCTGGTGGCTGCATCTCCTGCAACATCTTCATTCACCTGTTGAAGACGAGAGAAAAAATGATTAAAAGTGAAATGACCATGCCAGACAACCACTAGAGTAGATTGCTGATAGACGCGAAGGATGAGTTGAGACCAGTGTTGTACTGGTTCTAAGATCTTGGTACACTTGAAATGCAGTGCACTTCGGCATTTCTAAGTATACCAACTCCATTGCTAACATTATATTAGTTGGGATTACAATAGTGAACATAAGGCCAAACAGAGAGCAAATTACATTGAATGCAGAAAGTGTCGCATGTCTCAAACTTTCAGTAAGACTATCTAGCACGTGCATACCTGTTTCAAAATTTCCTCAAGCTGACCCGTTATTTCTGAGAAACTAGGCCGTTCAGCTGGGTCTGTTTTCCAACTACTATGAAGCAACTCACTCAGTTTCGGATTGGTTTTCTCAGGGACGGTTGGCCTCAAACCCTGCACGAATCCATATTTTCGAGTAAGATCTAAGTATTACTCAAAATTTAAAAGCAAAATCTTGAAATGGAAGTGCTCAAAAGGGACACAATTAGAATACGATTGTCCATTACAAAATCAAGGACGTGCAAAAGTGGTAATTGCGGGACCAACTTGTGCGCGTTGGAAAGTTTAAATATTTAGTACCTTCTGAACAACGCCAACTGCAGCTTGAAGAGGAGTAAGATCTGCATAAGGAACCTGGACCAGACTCCAGGTACTGAGAGTTGAGTGCTATCATGTACAAAACAAAATAAGTTGTAACAGCATCAACTTTTAAAACAAGACAATATTATACTTTTCTTCATACGAATCGTAGCGTGACGTATAAAGCTAATTTATCCACATAGACTACCCACTCCCTTCGCAATTTCTAGATTGCTCTTAATTTCAGATCTACAAGTGCTTTAACTGTGTTTGTCAACAGAACCAACGAAGTTTGAAAAGAGCCAACTGGACAAGGAACAATATGAGTTTTTTAATTGTGTCATCCGGACTAACAAAATCTGTTACCTGTCCTGTTAGTAGCTCCCAAAGCACTATGCCGAAGCTGAAAACATCTGCCTTGCAATCATACGGCTTGTGCTCGATAACCTGCACAGCTTCATGCCTAGTCATAAACTACACATGATCTCATTCCCTAAGTGCTTTAAAACAGAAAATTTAAGATTCTTAAGTTATAGTAAGAAGTGGCTATAAAAGCCATACCTCAGGAGCCATCCACCGATACGTGCCGGTCTCTGCTGTCATGATGCCCGACTGGGCTTGCACTCTGGCTACACCAAAATCGGCCACCTTCACCACCTGTCAATCCACACAATCTGTAACACTCCCAATGCTAGTGGCTTTGTCACAATGCAGCCAGGAAGCAGGATACGAAAAGAACATTACTTCAAATGACACAATGCTCTAGAACGATGCATCGAATATGTCTATAAGACTTTTTAATCGGTTACGGACCTCGTTCTCGTCCATGAGGAGGTTTGCTGCTTTTAGATCACGATGTATGATTTTATTTTGATGTAGGTAGTTCATGGCCTTGGAGACATCAATAGCCACTCGCAGTAGCATTGGTATCCTCAGAACTGCCTTCTGCTGGTGCAAATAGTCGTAAACACTTCCACCTGACATGTACTCTGTGTGCAAGATAAATTTTACTAACAACCCTTGAGCTGCAGCATTGCACAAACAAAGAATAGACGAGAGGGTAGCAGATTCTGAGCATGGATAGCATTCGGTATCTTTGGCATCAAACATGAGTATGCGTCATAGGAACGCGCGATAATCCAAAACATGTACCTGTGACGATGCATAGATTGGGAGGTTTTGTGCAAGCGCCAATGAATTGCACTATGTTCTTGTGCCTGACCTTCCTGTACAAGTTCAAATTTCACTGTAGGTCGACATGTTCATAAGCAAAGGTGGATATCTCAAGAGGCTTCTCCTACATGTAAGGTTTAAAAAACGAAAAAAGAAATAATACAAACAAAGATCTACATGGCATGTGATGTTACAGTTGAACTACTGAAACTTGGAAGTGTGACACATTACCGCATGATAAACACTTCTTGTTGAAACTCTAGTTTCATGCTTTCGTTCATCCTCTCTGGATAAAGAACTTTGACCGCTACATCCTGTCCACAATAACTACCTTGGTATCTGCATATAAGATGATTTACGTCAGCTCTGAAACATGACTTGAAAGATTAGTGAGAGATCGTTTGACAATTCAAGATATTAGTCAACCTATCAATTTCGAAAGTACGTGAACGAAATGTCAAAGAACCCAGATACACATGAATACACATCCGTCCTTTATTTCTACCTTGCATTGTCGCCTAAGTTCCTCCCATTTTCAAAAAGTCGAATGCCAAGAATTACTTACAGGTCTCCAGAGGACCCAGTTGACACCTTTCGAATGAACTTCAACTGGCTACTATCAATTTCCCAATCATCTGTGCCACTGAATAACGGAACCGCTTCTGGCTTCAACTCACACTTCGGAAGGTTTTGACGAGGCACATGTTCAGGAACTGGCTTCGGGCTAGTCAGTGCAGCAGGCTGAACATCAAGAGACATCAAAATGGCAATTCAGACCTCCATAAGAAAGTTAGAGCGTACCTATCAGGTTAATCATCAAACTTCCATCATATCCCGAGGCGTGTAAACGACCATGCATACGCAATCTCAGATGCCTTCGTATCTCTTTTTCAGAGGTAGCTACGCAACTTAAACTAATTTACTTAAGATAATGAACTGGGACTCTAATGCAAAGCAACTATTAAGATCCTAAGAAGAGCCACAATTCCAGTTATTAAAGAAATTTCGACCTGGATATTACACCAATCTACTACCAGACACATCAAGTATTTCTAAAAAAAAAGTATTTTCACTATACTTCCGATTAATTCAGATCATCCGCAAGGTCATTAAGGCATAACATATGAAGAAATTGGCAAAAGAACACATTAGCAGACCTCCAAAATTGAGAGAGCCTGACGTAAAGCCCGTTTCAGATCTTCAATACCCTGTCCAATAGTGACATTCCGATTCATAAAAACAAGAGCAAGAGTTCTCAGTCGAATGAATATTGCACTCAATATTACTCATCGAAACACATAGTTACATATAATCATTGCAATGAGACAGCCATGGTCGAAATTTATCATAGGCGAACTATACTAGGCTTATTTTTGTCGGTGATGGAATAATCGAAGATATGCAAGAGCTTTTCGGAAGGACCGAGAGATCAACGAAAAGGTGTTCCTTTTACCTCTGACGGCCAACCATCTACTACAAAAACATCAAGAGAATAGCCGTCCGTGGTAGAGAAGACGTGTGCCTCACGAATGTTCAACCCAACATCTGCGAGCAACGCTGACAACTAACCACGAAAGGATACAAAGTCATTTCAACAGTTCATGTTGGTTCCGACCATTCTTTAACCAAGATGCACCTTCATAGAACCTATCACAAAAATCAGTTTTTAATCTTCTGATAACAAAACAAATTTTCCTACAGACCACACGGCACCCTGCTGTTTGGGACGCAGAGTAAGGAGCCTAAGCATGTCGAGCTCTTAGTCCATAAACCATAATTTTTTTTGACGCAGTGCGTTGGCAGCACAATTCAAAAGTTTGATCACACTCCTAATGTTACAATTTTCCAACGCTTCATCCTTTTGAATGATGATCAAGTTCTGCACAATAGCTACTTGTACAGCTTAAGCTCATTCGCACGTTTTGCTGTTTACATCCTTACCAGAATTATTTGTTACACTGCATAGTTCTCAGCCATGAGAAGTTTCCCAATATCATGTTCAAGTACACACCTGACTGAGAAGTTTGGGTCTATCAATGCATGAGATGGTGACTTCATGCCTTGGCACGTTTGTCAAGTGTGTCGAACTGCCAGAATGTCAATGTTGATGTTAGAGCTCCCTCCGTAGGGATCCAACACCGCTTGTTTGAGCAGCGGAGCTAACTAACCTCACACCTTAGTACCCTCACTAAAAAACAGTTTAAAGAGTATCATTTCACGATATCGATTCTCAACGTAGCATGAGAGCCCTCTCCAACCTCGAATATTAATCAAGTAAAATCAAGGTAGATCAGGCTAAAATACGCATTCGTGATTGGAAATAAGCCAAAGCATGGTACCTTTGAGAATGATGGCTATTGTCATCCTTGTCTTTATCAATTAATGCTGACGTAGGACTATTGAATTCTGAGGCCGGAGGTTGCAATCTCCTAGAATGGCAAGTAGAAACAGGGTCCAGCATAGAAAGCCACGATTAGCTCATTCTTGCCACTGATTACTGCTAATTCGTAACCTCTAAGGCACGATCTCATTCCATACAAATGCTGAAATAAAAATATGTAGTGGCCGATTACGAGGATAACATCAACACATACTGATCGTTAACAGCCTGGTTCGGAGCCGTTTGAGAAATTGAGTTATCCGGAGGTTCAGAAGGAAAGATCTGCAAGAAGCAAATTGAAGATCACCAATTATATTGCAGAAGAAACGTACACAGCGGCAAAAAATAACAGACTAAAACGATGTCAAAAGTCTGCGCTCAGTTGAAATGATCGACGTAACGGATGCCTCCATAGTACGAAAATTTAAAAAATTACAGAATGCCAAAAATTTACCACCTTCCAGATAGCTTAAGAGTTCGAAACACATGTGATATTGGCATCCAATGTACCTCGACTGAACGAACATGGAACGCGGCAACATTTCTGACAACCTTGGCCTCCTCCAGAAGTCGCTTGTGAGTGAGAACATCCTCCGTCCTGTCGATGTGCACATCCAATGCATATCTACACACATACGCCAAGAGCACTAAAATCATTAGAACCCGGTTATAGAACTTGCTCTCATACAGGCCGGCGATCTTTCAACCTCCATTGACATACTCTGGTACAGCAGAGAAAATATGCCATAACTGAAAATGATGAATCTCGACACGGAAATTAATTACTCAACTCGAAGGGCTACGTTTATTTCTACATGCGATCGTGTACTACAAAAAGAAGATTGCAGAGTGTTAGTATTTAGGTTGTCCATCTTCTACAACACTTTGGTAAAAGAGAAGAAATCCTCGGGGAGTATGAGGGGTTTCATTCTACACAACGCTCAAAAAAATTTCAAATAAGTGCTTCAGGATCTGGAGCTGCTGTAGGGTTTATGTGAAACTCGTAGGGGTTTTCGGAAAACCTTGTGAATAAAAAGAACTGCGAGGGTTTAAATCGTAGTCACATTTTTCAGATAGAAAGAATTCTTATTGCGCAAAATGCGAACATATCCGCGCGGTGGTCCGAATTCAAATAGCTTATGAAATGCCTGGAGGAGCTTTTGAGAGCTGTAAGAAGTACTAGAGCTAGGGTTGGATGCAAGGCTTGCAGGTATGAATAATCTCCACTCACCGGGTGGGAAGCCTGTTAAAGTGCGCTTGGAGCTCGTCGGCGAATCCAGGAATTGAAGCAGCATCGTTTCCGCTGTCCTGCAGCTGCGACAGGATGCTCTCGCACACTTCTCTCTTCTTCTGCTTGCGCTGCGCGTTGTGCACTGCCATCTTGATGCTTGCTTCACCCAAGTGATCTTCCATAAAGATCCTTCGCTAACAGTACGTAACGTTGCTTCAAATCCCAGTATTGCAAGCTTTTCTCGAAAAATCTAGGGCATGAGTTACTCCTGATGCAAAATCCCCGACCCATCCAAGAATCTTTGCAAGGATCCCTTGCAGCATCCGGGACACACCAATCGGTAGATAACTTCAAACTGTGGGACAATCGTAACCAAAAGAAAAGAGTCGTCCTCTTCGAACCCAGCGAAGAGCTTTACTATCTGAAATAATTGCCACCCAACTCAGAGTACTTCCTAATAACAGACGCACAAGCACCTAGTAAAGACTAATCCATGTGATTCCATGGATTCGTGTCGTATCAGGATCCTAGCAACCCTGGTAACATTGATGACTCTAAAAATATTCTGAATCACGGGATGAACATGTCGGTGCCTCTCGTTCTAGAGCTCAATCTCACTGCCAATATAGGTTCACATGAAAATGGAAAGACCTCGATACGAGACGATCAACGCCCTTGAGATCCCCATTCAGCAACAGACTACCCTATTGGACTTGAATAAACGCCCACAGAGTGATTTAATTTGGAAAAAGAGATGACGATCGTCTCCTTGCGCATTCATTACTGCGGTAATCGCGCAACTGGGCAGCTAGTATTCGCGATGAGGCAACTGTCGTCTGTTCTACATCAGCGTCGCGATCGTTGTCTCGTGGAGTATTCTTCGAATGATTACCGACCTATCTGTCGCGTCGACCGTAAGGCGACCGTAATAGCTGACATCGGGGACTTGGAAGGTCAGCTATGGGGGCCACAGCCACATTATTATAACCACAAATTTAAAAACGTAGAGCCACCTGCCAAGTGTAGCATGTCATCGAGGGATCACTCACAAGACGTGTTCCCGGATGAAAGCCTGACACGCATGGGAAGATTATCATACCCCATTTCTAAGAGAAGCCAGGATATTGCCGACACACAAACACTACGCCGGATTCGAGTGCTTATCTGTTTCACTTGCAATAAAAACATACTGCCTCTTGAGACCTCGAAAGGCCACGACTACATCAAGAGAAGAAAGGAATTCGGGAATATAGGCTGGAAACACCGACGACCATGTTCAGGAATCAGAATGTGGCTGCGGCTGTGGTGACATTCCGTTGGAATAATTCTTGGACTTCGAAATGTCTCAGAAACCACATCTGTCCTGCTTTCCGGAATCAATGTATTTGTTCCTCTTCCATAATTAGTTGGTTTCTGTAATTCTGCCAGAGCAAACATCACAGTCGCTTCTCTTTGACTCTTGATTCCCATTTTGTACATTCGCAGGGCTACTGGTCGCAGCTACCAGTAGACTTCAAATCATGGCACGGAACCTTGACGCCAGCGGGCAGAACCGCCTAATTGAACTAATCCATGTCGAAAGATTATTCCTCCAAAGAAGAGACTATCTCCAATGTTAAGGAAACGTGGCACTACCATCTTCGTAGGACACGACATTCACACAACTTTCCAAAGTTGGGTTCTAATGAACAAGTTTAGTTCAGTAAAATAAATAGTTAAACACTGTACCTATCTCAGACTCATCCAAAATTCTAATATCTTTCTCAAGCTTTCCTGTCATCACGCGCAACTACGAAACCTCGAAACCCCTATTTCGAACACAAGATTTGCTTCCATCTTCGCTTGTGCACCAGCTTCTGGTATCTGCAATGTACCCTGGATTCCTTCAAAGAGAAACTTCCATTCCCTCTCCGCATCTGCAGTGATCGAAATTGCAGTTTAACTGCATCACCAAAAGATGCTTTCCAGCTTCGAAAGGCGATTATTCATCTTTCTAACCCCGTAAAGCCTGAGTGAAACCAGCGGTGTAAGCGATTCTCACTGGGAGTAACTCACTCGCTGTGTGAAAGAGATTCGCTAATCTTAACAGACCGGCGCGTCCGTCGGTCCGTCTGTCCGTTCCTGTCGAGCATTCGTCCTTATTGTTTAGTGGATGAATGAATGAAATTATTGTCGTCCCGTTGACGACGACCGCCCCGTCCGTCCGTCGCCGTCGAGTATTCGTCGGTACGGTTTAGTGGATGAATGAATGAAGAAATTGTTGGGTGGTGGTGCGATTCTGTGGATGAATGGGTGCGAGATGTGAATGAAGGAATGATCAGATTTGTTGATGAATGAGTTAATGTGAATGGATGGATAGATGCGAATGTGTGGAACTTTCTTTTCGAAGGCCTTTGTCATTTCAATCAGCAAAATATTAATAATAGTAATAATAATATACAAAAATAATAATAAAAAAAAATTATGAGAAAAATTATTAAAGATTGATATAACTCATGGTATTAAATGATTTCATGTTGTGTACACTAATAGATAAAAATGGATGGCTTCGGAGGCGTATGAAAGTTTAAGAGGAAGAAATAATGTAGTGAATAGATGTGAATTTTTATTGATTAGACTCAAAAAAATTTAATTTATTTTATTTCTTAAAAAAAGATGTGTCTTTTTTGAAAATTCTTGCTTATTTTCTAGGAAAAATCCGAAATTTGAGAAATATATTATTGTATTCCTTTAACGTTTTGTTAAGAAGATATAGAAAAAACGCCTTCAATGAAAAGGAATTTTAATACTAATTATCCTGAAATAAAGCTAAAATGAACACTTCTAAAAACTTTCTCTATTCTTCTTTATTCTTTCTTTTTGTTTTTACTTCTGATATTCAGAGAAAAATAAATAAATTCACTTAAAATTAAGAATGATAAACACAAGAGTAATGGTGAAGTTAAATATAGTTTGTAATCTGTAATCCTCAAAAGCAATCTTATACAAGGGGTCTTTTATTCATTTTATTAATTATTTTTTGAATTTTAGGTTTTGAACTCTGAGGTTTTTCATTCATCATATTAATGAAAGAAAAATGTTTTTGATTTGGACATTATTTTCTGGAAACTTTAGTGATTTTATCATGTATATTTGTGTTTGTATGTGTTTGTTCATAAACATATTGTGTGTGTGTGTATATATATATATATATATATATATATAGTTAATCTTTATAAAAAAATAAAATGGAAAAAAAATAAAAGTCAACATTCTAATAGAAAGATAAAGTTAACAAATTTTAATTTATGATATGACACAATGTGGTTGCATTTGAGTTGTCTGAATAGACTTTCAGTTAATGATTTGGAATTTTGTTTACTTTTCAATTTCTATAATTTAGTTAGTTTATATATATATATATATATATATATATATGAAACATGTTAAGCAATGATATTATATAATTATTTGTCATTGATATTAAATTTTCTTAAAAATCCCATAAACTTCAAATTTTTATTTAAAATATAAATATTTTAAAATAATAATATATTATAAAATATGTGTGATCAATTTCAATTAAATATTTTACTTACATAAAAATAAAAATTTAGCACTTGAACAAATAAAAGATGATGTATTGTAAAATATTCTTAATAAAGTTTATATATATATTATTATTAATATTTATATATACAATAATAAAATAAAAGATAACGTATTGTAAAAACTACACACACACACACATATATATATATATATATATATATATATATATTATAAAAGGTCTATATTCACTTTAACTTTGATAATTCTTACAAAAGTGAAAGATGCTTCAATCCTGTAGGCATGTCTTTTAAATTCTTGCACCCCTCAAATCACAATCTCTTCACATTTGTAATACCATCAAATATAGCATGAATCGTCTTCAAATTTGTACAATCATCATAATGCAATATATTAAGAGATGCAAGATTGGCAAATCCTTTGTGTATTGTGTCTACTTTAACACAATCACTCAAATTTAAGTATGTCAAAGATGCCAATGCATTAATGGTATCACCTTCAATTTTCATTTCTATGCAACCTTCAAATGATAATTCTTGCAAAGGTGAGAGATGCTTCAATCCCATAGGCATGTGTTCTAAATTCTCACATCCTTTATAAGACAATATCTTTAAGGTTTTCATACCATCAAACAAAGCAAGAATTTTCTTCAAATTGGAACAATCTTCAAAAATCATTCATAGTAAAAATAATGAATTATAGATTGTGTATGAAAAAATGTTTTTTCTAGTAGACTCATACAAGAAAAACATATATAAGATTGTCAAGGTTTTCAATTTTGTTTTCTCTTGTATTCTTTACAAAATTATGTATTTGTTAAACGAGCTTCTTCTAACTTTTTAGTTAGATTACTGAAAAGATACCAACACATCAACTTTTGAAATAGATTTGATACCAGAGATCATAAAAAATAATTCTTATAATTTAACAAGAAAAAGTATCTAACAAATATAGATATATATATATATATATATATATACACACACACACACACAAAAAAAAAATACAAGAATGTATTCTGAATTATTTTTAAAGATTTAGAAGAGTTGAATGATTTTTTAAAGATTAAGAATAAATTTTTATTGATTTAAAAGAAATAAATAATTCAAATCTACATGATATTGATTTAAATTTCTTGTGATTTATAATCATTTTAAAATTTTTATTTGAAATTTCAGTTTTTTAAGGAATTTCATTTTTATATAATGTTAAATAAGCTGATATGATCTAATAACCAAATTTACATGTCTACTGAATTGTTTTGATTTGTTTTTTTTCCAATAATAGAAGATAAATATAGATAAGTTAATGTCTAAAGTACTTTTTTGGTCACCAATATGATATTTGATTTTTTTTCTAATCTATTTCTTTATGAATTTTATTAAATACTACATTAGTTAGTAGTATTTTTTTAAAATTTCTTAAAAATATTGATTCTAATCCACAATTTAGTAAAAAAACTATACTTCAAAATCAATTCTAGTAATCACTATAAATTTAAAGTCATTTCCTTTCTAGAATAAATACTAGAAGCCAAAAATGATAATTTATTGACAAATTTCTTATTTAAATATATCATTAAAAGAATGTTCTAATATAATAATTTCTAAAATCATTATATATATATATATATATATATATATATATAATTATTCTTCAAGAAATACATACCTTATACAAATTTGTTTCTTAGAATAAAATAAAATTTTAAAATTGATTGCAAAACATGAAAATTTTAGGTCCTGATATGTTTGACCAAATTTTAGAATTAAAAAGCCTTTTTTATTTTATTTTTATTACGGTTTCCATGTTCAATAATCAAAAATAAATATTGTAATTTTTTAAGGAATCCTTATATTTGTGACTAACTTACATCAAAATGTACCTAATTATAGAATAGAATTAAGTATCCATGTATTTAATTTATGATATTTCATAATTTAATCGGAAAATGTTCTATAAAAGTTTGAAAAAATATAAATTTTAAAGACGATTCCAAATATATCTATAAAAATTTAAATGATTCTAATAGTAATATTCCAATAATATGTAGATGATTTTATTATATATATATATATATATATATTATATACATGTATTCTGGTAATTAGTTTTAAAATATTTTTAAGAATTTTTTTTTAGAAATAACATTGTTTTTTTTACTTTGGCTTATAAGATGTAGTTTTTAGCTTTTATAAAAATTGATAGAAACATCTTTTTTGTACTGTTAGAATAATTTATGTAAAATCAATTGTAAATCACTGTGAAAGCATTCTAGAACTTGGATATTTTGGCATTTAAATCTTGCAATCACAAGATAACTTTTACATAGCTATTTTAATAGTTGATACATATAGATGCATGATTGAGGTTGTTCTTAATCTTGTCAGTGTCTTTTATGTATTCTAGTGTTGACTTAAGATTTTTAAATTCTTTGTACTTAGCGATGGCAATTGTATGATTTATTTTATTTTATTAATATATAAATTTATTATTATTATTATTATTATTATTATTATCATTTATAATAAAATTTTCTTTTAAAAGTTTGAATATATTTTTCTTTAATAGTTTTGTAAGATCAACATATAGAAGAAAAGAACTTAATCTTTTAAGATATAAAATCAAATATTTTAAAAATTAAAATTAAAAAAATTAAATAGTTTTAGTTGTTCTAATTAACTCTTTTTTAACTAAATATTATTTATTCACAAATTTTTGTAAGAAATAATGAGTTAAATTCAAAAAAGAAAAAAAACAAAAAACTATTTCTTTTGGCTACTATATAGATTGTGGAATTAGATTTTCGTACAATATTATTTTGTAAAGGACTTCTATTCTATTCTATTATATTATATTTTTAGAATTTATTTTTAGAATCAAAATTTTTGTAATTTTTACTTTTGTCTTGTGGGAATTCATAGATTTTATGTTTTTTTTTTTTTTTTATATTTTTACATTTTTTGATAAAGTAATTTTAAGTATCATAGAAACATTTTAGTTGAAAAAATCTAAGATAGTTTTCTTATAAATTTTAGATTTTCAATTTATTTATCTCAGAGATGTCACTTTTAACATACTTCTAGGAGAAGTATCTATGGATGGTTAGAAAAATTTAAGAATACTTAACATTGTAAAGTTTTTGAAGTCTTATTTCTTTGATTGATTATGATTGGAAGTCTATAACTTTTAAAAACGTTGTAGATATTGTAGTATTTAATTTCTTCTAACTTTTTAAAAACAAAAGAAAAATATTTTTTTTAAATTTTAAATATCAAATTTTTATTTTAAAATAAAAAGTTATTCAAACAATTCAAAAATAAGTTGTATTTTTTTTTTTTTTTTTTTTTTATTTTATAAAATATATGGCCTTCATTTAAACTTACATTAGCATTCTACAGAACTATAAGAAACATGTACATAAAATCTTTTAAATAATATGCATTACTTTTATTCAAGAAATTGAACTAATGCAATTGACCTTTAAGAAGGAGTTTATTAACTATTTTGATCAGTTTGCAACTTATTGCAAAACAAATTCATTTAATTTAGAAACAAATTGAAAAAATCTTATAAATTTTGTACATATAATATATTTTGTATATATAATACGTATATATGATTTATGTATATATTTCTGTGAATTATTAAGTCAATGCATTCTATTGATTCTAAAATTTTTGATAAATAATTTTAGTAACTTAACTATAAAATCTTCTACAATTTTTATTTCTTAGCTAATATATACAAAAGTAAGGTTAGAACCGTTTTTAAACTTGTCAACACCTCTCATATATTCAAGTCTTGCTTCAAGACTCTCTAGTTAATAAATATATAAAAATATATATTGGTTTCTTTCTATCTTATATTAATATTCTATTTTTTATTTTAATTCTTTATATATTTATTTATTTTAAATATTCATAAGCGTTTTTTTTATTCTTGAGTTTGTCTAAAATCATATCTTTAATATCTATATATATATATATATATATATATATATATATATATAATATTTTGACGGATAGCAAATATTTCTTTTATAATTCTTTTGTAATTCAATAAATACTAAATTAAATATAAAATAAATATATAAAATTCATAACCATGATTATATAATATTTTAAAACAATTTATTAAATTTTGATATCTATTTTAAAAAATTCCAATTTTTAGCCGTCAATAAAATTAATTTTATTTATTTACATTTAATTGTAGAAAAAAATTATAAATATCTTTAATAAATTTTATTTTAAAAATTATTATTTCTAAAATAAATTTTAATTATAAATATTTTTATTCAAAGTATATAATTTTTGATATATATATATATATATATATATATATATATATCATTTACTTTTAATATACATATACATATAAAAATAAATTATAATTTAATAATATTTATATCACTTTTATATATAAAAAATTTTATTTTTCAATGAGGAATTCTAATATTTTCAGTAATTTTTCAATTAGACTGATATAAAATTTATACAATAGTTTTAAATTTTTTTAAAAAATAATTATACAAAGTTTGAGAGCTATTGGACAATAAAATCAAGAGATATTGTGCTAGAAATTGATATCAAGGTTGGAAGAGGAGTTTGGTTGATAATCAAGTGGATTATAGAATTTATCTATTATTTAATAAGTTCATTCATCTTCAAATTATTTACGTTATTGTCAATCAAATAATTGAAATATTTCCAAATTTTAAATCATAATCTATTATTAAATTATTAAATATTAAGATTTTAATTTATAATATAATTGATTATAGATTTATTTAAGATTTAATATTTAATTAAGGTTTATTTAAGATTTCATTTAGAATTTTATTAAGATTAAATTAGGATTTTTTTAGGATTTAGGATTTTATTAGAATTTTATAAGAATTTGGTTATGATTTATTTACTATTTTTTTAGGATTTTATTAGGATTTATTTAAAATTATATTATGATTTGATTTAAATTTACTTAATTTTTATTTAAATTTTTTGTTTTTGATATTATTTTAGAATTTTTATATTTTTTAAAATAATTTCTTTATGTTTCTTTTATAATTTCTTTAACACTTCTTTTGAATTTTATTAAGATTTGATTAAGATTTTTAAGCTTTAATTGAATTTATTTAAGATTCTATTAGAATTTTTAGGATCTAATTATTGCAATTTTTAATTTAATTGCCACAACTAAATGCCTAATGCATCCTCAAAGAAGACTTCATGTAATACAACAACATACATTAAAGAAATATGAAAAAAAAGAAATAAATAAGAATGGCAATTTAAGAAGAAATTAGTATGACTATTGCCAAAAAATTAGAAAGTTGGAGATTCTTGAAACTAGATTAGAAGAAAAGAAAGAATTGACAAGACTAATGAAGGCATTACTCATATCTCTATATATACTATTTAACTAGGAGCTATATAGAAATGTTCCATATAACCTCCAACATGTATTAAACTTGTAAAATACATGTTTAATTTGCAAAGCAATTTTCTTACATGTGTAACATATGTCCAACTTATATAATAAGTAGCCAAAATTCTGATATGTGGTCAATTTATTGGCTAAGTTTACAATCTATCATTCATCTATAGACACATAAAGAAAATTTGGATCAATGAAGCTTTTTTATAAGATATTATTAAATTTATCTAAATAATTATTTATATTATTTAAATAATTAATATATTATATATATATATATATATCAATGATATGATGTTCTCTCCTCTCTTCTCATCTCTCTTTCTTTTAGAGATAAGTTTTACAAAGAATGGTAATCACATATTAAAAAAGTCTAAAATGCAAAAAATTATATTTGCAATATAATCTATTCTTTGCTAAATTTAAAGATAGTTAATTAATTACCTTAGCTATTAATATTGTCCTATATTAAGACAAGAAGACCACCATAATATTTGATCATTGTTAAAGCCTTCATAACTTCTTTTAAATAAAATATTTAGAATACTATCATAAGTGATTCATACTTCTAATTTTTTTACCAAATATCAAGAATTTCTTCCAAAGTTGTGATATCAAACAAATTGTATATTGCCATCTATTCAAAAATGAATATGTTCTTCTTGATCATCTTTGTTTCTATTACATTGTCTTGAAGGTTGTAAAAATCTTAGTCTTATCATATAATTCCTAAAAAAATAGCTCCTAAATTAAATATAATGTTTGTTCATTTACTATCTCTTTTGTACTATAAATTCACAAAAATCATAAAAAAAGATAGAATATATAATACAATCTATACTAAACCTCATTTGATTTATAGAAAAAAATTGCTTTGTTTTTCATCTTCATTTTGATAGATATTATTAATAAATAATGCTGTTCTTTTTTGTTATATTTGCAAGATTCTAAGATGTCTCTTTTGTGAATTCACTAATATCATACTCATGCTATTGTATAAGATATTATAAAATAATTTTGTCCCACCTTAAATCCAAGAGCTTTTCCACCTCAAATTCTTAATTATTATCTAATTCAATAAAAAGAGGGGATATTTGTCTTCCTTCTAATAAAGCCACTATCTTAAATCACTCAAGAAGGGACACATTAAACATAAGATGGATCTTTATAGAGTCTAGTAGGTACAGTTGATCTGTGATAAGATTGATTTTTTTACAGATCAAAAATAATTTAAGTTCATAATAATCCAACTTATTACAAAAAAATAACCTTAATACTACGACAAGATAATCATACCTTGTCAAAAAAATGGAATTAAGATTGTGCTTTAAAATAGAGATGTATATTGATCTTTTGTTGTTTGTGAATTTTATTTGATTATGTCTTTATTATTCCATGCAATTATAATAAAAAAATTGTTAAATCTTTTATTGTCAAATTAGTGACTTTAAAAAGTATAAGGTATCAAATCATTGTTAGTAATTATAATTAGCATAGAATAGTAATTATTAAAAAATCAATTTATTGTATTATTGTAGGTACACTTTGCTACTAGCAAAAAAGTTGTTCAATCATTTAGATAGTAGTTGATGGTCCATCTTAGATGTTCTTTCAATACTTGATTTATAGATTTTTTTTATCCATCAATCTAAGGATGAAAAATCAAAGATAGTTTTATATCCGCCTTTAATACTTAAAAAGAGTTCTTCAAACTTTGAAAAAATTGAGTTTTTTTTATTTAAAATAGTATTTCTTGATAATTTAAGATAGTCATAAATATTATTAAATTATTTTTTTTTACTTGTGATATATTTAGTATATAATAGAAAATATACCATTTTGATGAAATAATTTTTTATTAAAAATATAGAATCATAGAAACTTGTGATTGAAAGATTTGTAATAAGATCCATAAAACTAAATGACTATAGTTGTTTTGGTATAGATAACAACTCAAAAAGTCTATAAGACTAATGTTGAAGAATTTTTGATCTTGAACAAATATCACATGATTGTAAAAAGTCTTTAATTGCCTTATATACTTAAGACCATTAATAATCTTTCAAGATTAATTTTAAGGTCTTGTTGTATCTAAAATAGCTTACGATTGAAAAATTGTGACAAGTTTGAAGATAACATAATTATGCTTCAACTTCAAGAATATATAAGTATCATTTAAAATAAAAAATATTATCTTCAAATTCAAATTTAGAAGTATTATGAAATTTAAAAGAGTTATTCTTAATATCATGAATAAGAGTATTCAATTACATATTTGATTAAATTGGATAAATTAAGGTTGAATCAATAATTAATATTGATTATTTAAGTCAAAAATAGAATTTCTCTAACTTCAAAATAATAATTTTTTGTTGATCAAAAGCTACATTTTTTTCTTTAGGAATAATATAAAATTATCTAAAAGATGCATTTAACAAATCTTGATGTTTTCTTGACCATTAAATAATATTGAATTGAAATCTTAATAAGAAAATGCTTTAAAGGACTTGTCAAAAAAATAAAGCATGTATTGACATAAAATACTTGAAGTTTTTGTATTTTTTATAAAAAATCAATAGATTAGAAGTGTATTTCAAATAATATTGCCATTCTTGATGAAAATCCACTATTGTGAGAATTTTTTTATTTTGGATCTTGTAGTTGATTTTGAATGCTAAAATATTTCTTAAATAAAAATCTATTGGTGAAATTTGTCATTTACTTCTATTTATGATAATATTACATTTAAACTGAAGTCCAATGCATTTATTTTTATATGAAAGATATTATTTATAAACTGCCATCAATATCATCAAAAAAATTAATGTTTTATAAAAATTATAAAAAAAACAAATATTATCTTTAAAGCTTCAGATATTCTTTTGATTTCTTTATTCTATTCAAGTTTGTCTTTATAAGTCAAATGTATAAGTAATTTGTAAGTAAAGAAAAGTTTTAATGAAAATTTGATAGTAATTAACAAATTTTAAAATATATTGGATATTTTTTATTGTTCTTAGAACCTCCTAATTTATGATAGTTTGAACTATCTTAAGATCTATTACAAGATTATTCTTTAAAATAAGGTGTCATAAGAAATCAATTTCAATACTATAGAAGATATACATTTTCATCTTGGTACATAATCTTACATCCTAAAGTATTTGTAATAAGTGACTAATATAAATTTTATGCTCTTTTATATTGTTAGAATAGATTATATTATTGTCTACATAACAAAAAATAAAATCAACTAAAAATTCTTGAAAGATATTATTTATAAGATGTTAAAAAGCAATCAATCCAATTAAAAAGTCCAAAAGGCATGACATCATATTTAAAATGTCCATACTTAGTTCAAATACAATCTTTTATTCATTTTATTCTTTAATACATATCAAGTTATATGGTCTTTGTAGCTTTATTTTTATATAGATCTTGATTTGATTAAATTAATGAAGAAGTATAAATATCAAAAGTAAAAAGTATCTATACTTGAAGGTAATCTTATTGAGCTTTCAATAATCTATATACATTTAAAGTAATCCGTTATTTATTTATTTATTTATTTATTTTTCCATTGAAAAAAATAGGAGCTTTTGCTAGAGATTTTGAATGGCATATAAAATTTTTAGCCAGATTTTCATTAATATACTACTTGAGTTTAGTCAATTAATTTTGAGATAAATTCTAGATTTTTCCAAATAGTAATTTCATTCTATTTGAAATGTTAATTAAGAAATTATAAAAATAATGCTTTAGAAGAATATTTTTATTTTTATTTTTATAAATATCTTAATAATTTTTATACTAACTTAAAGTGCAACTTGAATTCTTTTCATGTATATACTTACCTCAATCATATATGACTTTTATATGCACATATTTAGTTGTCTTTACAAAAGGTATTTAATATATTTTAATAAAATCTCCATCTAAGGGAGAATTAGATACTTTTGAATCTAATAAAGCAAAGATTTTTTGATTTTTATATCTTAAAAAAAAATCTATTGTAAAACAAAGAGAGATTTTTGAGGAGAGAATATGACCTTTATTAAGTATTGTATAAGCTTCGAAGTACATGGTTTTTATTGTAGTTGGACAAACTCTTTTTTCTAATTTATTATCTTCTTTAACAACCATGCTCTTTATTTTATAGTTGTGTTGCTTCTTTAGATAATATTAAGTAATGAGCTTAGGTTTTCTATAATATATATACAATCTTTTTTGACGATGTTGTTATAAAACATAAATTCTTCCTTGAAATGCATTGAATATCTAATTGTAGAAGGTAAATAGAAAATATAACAATAAGATCCTATTAAGTCTAATAGAATCTTAATTAAGCTCTAAGTAATTATTAATAATCCTAATCAAAATTTAATCAATCCAAAAGAAATTTTAATAAAATTATAAAAGAAATAAAAAGAAGTCATAAATTAATCTAAAAAAAATATTAAAAAAAATATAAAAATAAAATATTTTTAGAAATAACAATAATCTTTAAAAATATACTAAAATTAAAAATCTTAATCAAATTCTAAACAATTTCTAGACCAAATTCTAATAAAATCTTAATAAAATCTCAATCAAAATTTAACAAAATCTTAGACCAAATTCTAACCAAATCCTAGTAAAATTCTAAATCTAATCCTAAATCAAATCTTAAACAAATCTTAATCAAATCCTAATAAAATTTTCATAAAATTCTAGAACAAATTCTAATTAAATCTTAAATAAATATTAAATCATAACCAAATTTCAATAAAATCTTAAACAATCTCAAAAAATTCCTAAATAAATATTAATCAATTATTATAATATGTTAGAATCTTAATAAATATTAATTAAATCATTGATTTTAACTAAAATTTTATTCAGATTTCAATCCACATATAATTAACAAATACACAAAATTTGAAAAAAATTGAACTCACCGATTGAAACAACTTCTTAGAAGTTGGTTGTCTTTTTTTCCAACTAGAATGTTGATCTTTCAATTAAAATTTTTCTTTATTGAAAAAAATTACTTTTATAATTAGACAATTTAATTTCTCTTTGCAAGTCTTAGTACTAATTAGTAAGCTTTGGCAAGCTATAACTCTTAATTTAGCCATCTACTTGGTGAAAATTTTTTCACACAAAAATCATTATAAATATTCTATATACTCACAAAAATTTCAATCTAACAAAATTTACAAATTGTAAGAAAAAGTCCAAAAATTGCATTGATGTCACTTCACTGCCAATTTGAAAGTTGATACAAATGTTCTAGTAGCAATTTCTTTTTCTCAAATCATTAATTTCAACTCAAAATTAGTATATAGCTTGATATTAAAGTATTCTATGATTATGCCAAATTTTATCTCAATCCAATTAGTAGATCTTAAGATATCATATGAACCATATTCAACTCCAAACTACCATCTTTTAATACCTTCTTGTACAAAAACCTAGATAACTTTCAATTGTACTTTTAGATTAATACAAAATTTTATACACTTAACACATAATTATCTAAGTGCTATTAAATTTTAAATTATAGATGTGACATCAATTGTACAAATTAGTCAAGAATGCTAATCCTAATTATATTGAATAAATTCCAAATTATAGATACAAATCTTAACTATGAACAATAATTATAAAGTCATTTCAAACCTTACATCTTTCAAAAAATAAGCCTTACATCTTTCAAAAAATAAGCCTTACATCTTTAAACTTATCTTAAAGCTAGCTCCCAAATTCTAATTGCCAATCTTCAAATGTCCTCTACTTTGCCCTAGGCAATTGTTTTAGTGGTTAGAAGTTTGATTTCGACCTTGTCTTACAAATGGTTGATCCTTGGGCATCAATCTAACCTATCATAGGAATTTTTTAGTCCAATTCTATCTTCAACTTAATCTTAGTATCAATCATGCTAATTATTTATCTCTTCTAATTTGATTTTATTAATTTATGGCCTTTGCGAGGCAATAAAAGATTTTTTATAGCCTAGAAGGTAAAATTATTAACCAACCTTTAATCTATTAGCTATTAAGACAAAAAAACAAACTAAGATGCTTTTATAAAAGCCATGTTTAAATATCTTAAATTATTTTTGAATAAAAATGATTAGATATTAATTAGAAATTTATTTTTGATTATATTTTTATTATTTAGTCATGTTACAATACAACAACATGTGGCTGGAACCTTACACAACACCTAATAAAGATCCTATTCTTTCTTCAAAATCCTCTCCTTATTTTATAATTGATGTTAATTTAAGACCTAAACATCATAAAGCCTCTGCCTTATGAAATTCACAAGCCTCAGCTTATTTTTTAAATGAAGAATTTGTTAAAAGATATAATATATCTTTAGTAAAGAAAACAAAACCTATTCATAAAGAAATCATAGATAGTCGTCTATTATTTTTTAGAGATATTATTTATAAAATATTTCTTTTAAAAATAATAAATAATAGCCATAGTAGCTTTGTGATATTTAATATCATAAGATCTCTTTTTAATTTAGTTAATTTAAATTTATTATGATTAAAAAAATATAATCCTTAAATAAATTAGATTTCTTGTAATCTTGACTTTTTTGAAAATATAACTAAGAGTGTAATTAATTAAATAGAAAGTCATAAGTCTTATAAAACCAAATCTATATTTTTAGATGTAAGGACTTTCTTTTGTGTTGTAAAAAAAAGTTCATCTTGTATTATTTATACTATACATGTTTCTAATTGTGGAAAGACTTCAAATAACATTCTTAGCTAATATCAAGATTTTAAAGATATAATTGAAAAGAAGAATATAGATATTCTATTGGAATATCATCTCTATAACTATTTAATTGACTTTCAAGAAGGAGCTCAACTGCCATTTAGATTAATCTATAATTTATCACAAAATGAGCTAGCTAAACTCAAAGAATACATTGAAGAAAATGTGGCCGAGAACTTCATACGCCATTCTAAATCTTTAGCAAGATCTCAAATTATATTTATGAAGAAAAAAGATGAATCATTATAGATGTGTGTTGATTATCGAGGACTTAAGGAGATCACCATCAAGAAAAAATACTTGATGTTGTATTGTAATGTAACTATATGATAAAAATATAATCAAAAATAAAATTTTAATTAATATCTAATCATCTTAATTCAATAATAATTCAACATATTTAAATATGATTTTTATAAAAGCCTTTTAGTTTATTTTTTATTTTGATAGTTAATAAATTAAAGATTGATTAGTAGTTTTACCTTTTAGGCTATTGAAACTTTATTTTTATCTTAAAAAGGCTATAAATTAATAAAAATAGGATAAAAAAACTAAATAATTAGTATGTTTGATATTAAAATTAAATTGAGGATAGAATTGATCTAAAAAATTCCTAAAATAGGTTAAATTGATTCTCAAAGATTGATTGTTTGCAAGACAAGATTGAATTCAAACCTCTAGTGACTGAACTGGTCACTTAGAATAAAATGTGGAGAGATTTAAAGATCAACAATTGGAATTAAAGAATTAGCTTCAAGTTTGTTTCAGAGGCATAAGGCTTGTTTTTATAGGATTTTGAATGATTTTGCAAATATTATTTAAAATTAGGATTTATATCAGTGACTTTGGATTTATGCAATACAATTAAAGCTAGCATTCTTGACTAGTTTGTATAATTGGTGTCACATCTATAATTTAAAATTTTATAATGCTTATTTGATTAGATGTATTAAATATTTATAAAATTTTCTATTAATCTAACAAAGTGGTTGAGAGATATTTGGTTTTTGGTACAAGAGGGTATTAAAAGTTGATAGTTTGGGATTTGAAAAGATTTCTAAATATCTAAAGATCTACTAGTTGGAAAAAGATAAAACTTGGCATGATATTAGATGAATTGAAGATCAATCTATATACCAATTTTAAACTAAAGTTAATAATTGAAGAAGAAGAAATTGCTATTGAAACATCCATATCAACTTTTGAGTTGGTAGCTGAGTGATTTTAGTGCAATTTTTGTATAATTTTTTTATAATCTATGAATTGGATTAGGCCAAATTTTTTTGAGCATATAAAAAACTTATAATATTATTTTTATGTAAATTTTTGCACCAAGTGGATAATCAGATTAAAAGTTACAATTCACCAAAGCTTATTGGCTAAGATTATAGCAAAGAAAAATCAAAATTGCCTAATTATGAAAGTGATAAGGCAATTAGAATTTATGTATGGTTGAGGTTGATAAGAAGAGTGTTTTTGAGTACTATGAATTGGATTCTTTTTATATGAATAAAATCTATTAGAGTTTCTTAGATACTTGTAAAATACTTCATCTTCTACAGCCAGATGCCTACTGAATTTTTAAATAGAATAATACATAATACAATACTACTATCTTTGATATTTAGACTTCTTGATGAGTTGAAATAAATTAAGATTTATATCAAAATAGATCTATGAAGGGCATAAAATCTAGTATGCATGCAAATAAGAAATAAATGCAAGACCATGTTCTAAATTAGATATAGACATTTTGAATATAATATCATACCTTTTGGACTCAAAAATACACCAACAACTTTTCAACATCTAAAAAACATATCTTTTCAAAGTTTTTAGATGATTTTATTATCTGTTATTTAAACAACATCTTAATCTATTATAAAAATAAAAAAGTATAAAATTTATGTTCATTGTATTTTACAAAAATTAAGAGATGGAGGGACTTTATGCCAAAATAGAAAAGTATGTATTTTATACTACTTAAGTTGACTTTTTAAGATACATCATTTTAAATGATGGACTTATGATAGATTTTGAGAAAATTCAAACTATTATACATTGGAAGATTTCAAAAACAATAAAAGATGTTTAATATTTTTTGAGATTTTTTAATTATTATTGGATCTTTATTAAAGACTTCTCTGAAGTTATAGCTCTACTTATATGTTTGACTTATAAAGACAAATTTTGATGGAATCAAGAAACAAAAGTAGCATTTGAAGTTTTAAAGACAACTTTTGTTTCTACACCAATTTTATATTGCATCGACTTTTCTAAGCCATTTTTTTATAGAAATAGATGCATCAAACTTTGCTTTGTGTGCTATATTATCACAAATAAAAACAAATGATAAAATTCACTCAATAGTTTTTTATTTCAAAAATATTTCAATGAATAACTATAAGATCTATAATAAAAATAATGGCGAAGATTAACTATAAGATCTATAATAAAAATAACTCCATTATCTAAAAAGTACTACTAGTCTAGTCATCATGTATACAAATCACAAGAACCTTAAATATTTTATGCCAACATGCATTTTGAATTGTCACCAAGCTTGCTAGAGCATGTCTTTTTAAGATTTGAATTCAAGGTTATTTATTGATTAAAAAAATAATAGTATTTGTCAAATGTATTCTCTAAATAATTTGATCTTGCATCAAAGAAAAGAAATGTTTCTTTTGATCAACAATAGAAATTAATTAGATGGTTAATTAAGAGCTATGTGGCGATGTTTTATAGGACCTCCAATATGTGTTGACTTTGTTAGCCACATGTCTTTTCTTGCAAAGCAAGTCATCTATGTATATGCCATGTAGTTGGCTTGTTCCACAAACTATCAACTTATGATTAGCTTTTTGACCAAGTTTCTATCCTACAAATATATCTAAAGTCAAAACCACGTCTATAAAGCTTTTAGGAAGTTTTTTTAGAAGACTTTATGAAATTATTCTATATTTACCTACTTCTATTTAATCATATAAGTAACTATTGAGGTAAATATATATGTCCATGACATTACCTTCCTCCTTCTAGGGATGAGTTCTATGAGGAGCAGTCTTCATGTGTTGAGAAAGTCCAAGATGCGGTGAATTGTATTTGCTATATACTTAGATCTTTGCTCTCTTTGAAGATGGTTGATAGGTCCTTTCAACCATCTAAAGTGTCTCATACCAGGGCGAGAAGACTATCCTATTATTTAATCATTGTTGACGCCTTTATAACTTCCTTCAAATAAAACATTTGGAACACCGTCAGGAGTTGTTCCTACCTTTAATAAAATCAATAAATATCAAGAGTCTCTTTTAAGGTCATGATATCAAATATGTTGTATCTTATCATCTATTAGAAGAAAGATATATCATTCTTGAGGATCTTTATCTTGATTTTGTCATTTTGAAGGTTGTGACAATCGTAATGTTTCATTTGGTAAGTTTGCAAATGAAAGCTCTTGAGTTGAATCTGCTAGTTATTGGTGCTTCATCTCATCACAAATATACAAAAGCTACAATGAAAGATAAAAGATAGAATATTATTTTTCTTTGATCTTGTTTCTTTTATAGCAAAAGTTTGCTATTCTTCATCTTGATTTTGATGGATGTCATTGATGAAAGACTTCAACTTTCTTTACTGCATTTATAAGATTCTTTGATGGCTTCTATGTACGTTCATTAATATCATATCCACGCCAATGAATATAAGGTGGATCTTCATAGACTTCAATAGATATAATTGATAGAAAATATGATTGATTTATTCACAAATAGGAAAAGATCACAGCCTACGATAATCTATTTTATCACAAGGATGAATAGTCTTGATATTTCGACGAAGTAACTATATCTTATCATCCATATCATATTATAGTTGCTCTTTGTAATAGGCATCTGCATTGATTTTTTGTTATTCTTGAGCTTTCTTTAATTATATCTTCATTATTGTATGTAACTCTCATAAGTAATTTGCTAAATCTTTTGCTATAAGATTATCAACTTTTGAAAAGTTAAAAGTATCAAGATATGGATGATAACCATAATTGGTAAAGAAAAGTGTTTGTTGGATAGAAGAATGTATCAAATTATTATATGCAAACTTTGCCAATGATAAAAGAGTTGTCCAATCATCTTGATGATAGTTGATGGTACATCTCAAATACTACTCCAGAACTTGATTTATTTGTTCTATTTGTCCATAAGTTTAAAGATGAAAAGATGAAAAAATCTTTATATCCACCTTTAGAATCTTAAATAGGGTTCTCCAAAATCTCGATACAAATTGAATCCTCTTATCCAATATAATATCCTTTAGCAATCCATGATAGTATTAGATATTGTCAATAAAAAGCTTAGCTGTTTCTTCACCTGTGATAGATTTTGTACATAGTACAAAATATACCATCTTAATAAAATGATCTACTATCACGAATATAGAGTCATAAGAACATGAGATTAGAAGATCCTTGATGAAATCCATAAAAACAAAAGACCATGGTTGTTTTGGAATGAGTAACAGCTGAAGAAGTCCATAAGGTTGATGAAGAGGAGTTTTTGATCTTGAGCAAATATCACAAGATTGTAGACAATCTTTGAGTGCCTTTCAAATTTGTGGCCACCAAAAATCCTTAGATATTAATTTCAAAGTTTTATTGTATCCAAAATATCTTGCTGTTGGAAATTCATATCAAGCTTGAAGAACATGTAATTGAGTTTCACCTTCTGGAACATATAGGCATCCTTTAAAATACAGTAGATTATTCTTGAATTCAAACTTTAAAGTATTATGGGACTTAAAGGGAGTATCCTTAATATCTTAAATAAGAAGATCAAAAGACATGCTTGATTGAATTTACTTCACAAATGTTCAATCAACAATCAATGTTGATTTTATAGCTCAAAGATGAAAATGCTTGAGCTTCAAGAAAACTAATCTTTGTTAATCAAAAGATGCATCTCTTTATTTTGGTACAAGATAAGAACATCTAGAGAGAGCGTTCGATAAACCTTATTGTTTTTTGAGTCAATAAGTGATCTTGAAATTGAATCTAGATAAAGACATGCTCCAATGGGCTTGATGATGATTCAAAATATGTACTGACATGAAGTACTTGAAATTCTTATGGTCTGTATATACAATAACTGGACTTGAGGTGCCTTCTAAATAATGATGCCATTCTTGAAATGAATCTATGATTGCAATGAGCTCTTTGTCATGGATTTCATAATTAATCTTGGTTGTTAAAAACTTCCTTGAATGAAAAGCTATTTGATGGAGTTTGTCATATGTTCCTATTTGTGACAATACGACACCTATAGCAAAATTTGATGCATCTATTTCCATAAAAAATTCTTTGGAAAAGTCAATGCAATATAAGATTGGTGTAGAAATAAACTTCTTCTTTAGAGCATCAAATGATGCTTCTCATTCTTTATTTTACAGAAGTTTGTCTTTATAAGTCAAACGTATAAGTGGATCTGCAACTTGAGAGAAGTTCTTGATGAAGATTTGATAATAATTAGCAAAACTCAAAAAACATTGCATATCTTCAATTGTTCTTAAAATCTTTCAATCTATAATAGTTTGGACCTTCTTGGGATCTATCATAAGGTCTTTGTTGGAAATGATGTATCCTAAAAAGTCAACTCAAGTAGTATGGAATACACATTTTTTTCAACTTGTCATATAATCCTGCATTTTTAAGTTCCTATAATATGCAATATAAAGTTCATGTTCTTCTATATTCTTAGAGTAGATTAGAATGTCGTCTAAATAGCAAATAATAAAATCATCTAAAAACTTACAAAAAATATCATTCATAAGATATTAAAAAGCGACCGATGCATTTATGAGTCCAAAAGGCATGATATCATATTCGAAATGTCCATATCTAATTTGAAAAGCAGTCTTCTATTCATTTCTTTCTTTGATACAAACTAAGTTATATGCTCTTCATAGATCTATTTTGATATAGATCTTTGCTTGATTGAGTTAGTCAAAAAATCCTGAAATCAAAGACAAAAGTTACCTATTTTTGATAGTGATCTTATTGAATCCTCAATAATCCATACATATTTGTAAAGATTCATCTTTCTTCTTTATAAATAAGATAGGAGCCTCGATTGGAGATTTAAAATAACATATGAAGTTGTTTGCCAAGGTCTCATCAATGTACTCCTTTAACATAGTCAATTCATTCTATAATAAGCTATAAATTAGTCTGAATGGTAGTTGAGCTTCTTCTTGCAGATTAATTGAATAATTTTAAGGTCAATGCTCTAAAAGAATATGTGCATTCTTTTTTTCAAAATCGTCTTAGAATTCTTGATATTGATTAGGAATATCACTTGATATTTTTTTACTATTAGAAATGGACATATATTATTAATAATACCAAAAATAAATTTGTCTATAAAACATGTTAAGGCTCTTAAATCTAATAAGACAAAGACTTTGTAATTTTTAGGCCCTGAATATACTTCTATTGTAAAACAATGTGAGGGATTTGAGGAAAAAATAAGACCTTGACTAGGTGTTGTACATGATTCCAATTGCACAATTTCCACTGTAGTTGGAGAAACTTATTTTTCAACACATTATCTTCTTTGGTAATTATGTTTTTTATTTTATAATTATGTTGCTTCTTTAGATAATATTTAGCAGTATGCTTAGCTTCTCCATAATATAAATAGAAACCTTTTTAGTGATGTTGAGTCTTTTCTTGCTCTATGAGAGATTTAAAACATATCATATCTATATGCATTGGTTTTGGCCTTGATGAATACATTTTAGAAAACTTAGGAGCTACTGCCATTACTTGATTTATTCTTCTACAACCAAATCTTTGTTCTTGATGCCTTTCAAATAATCAATTTTTGCATGCAATAGCTTAAACAATAAATTATTTTAAAGATTTTACTTTTGGTATTATTAATAATAAGTCTTTAATGCTATCCTTCAATCCATATCGAAATTGATTTATAAGTATTTTGTCGTTTTAGTCCACATTGTAAGCAAGGTTTTGAAATTTAATAGCATATATGGTAATTGATTGTGATTCTTGTCATAAAAAAAAAACTTAGTCTTTGCTATTCATTTTTTATCACTTTCTTTGAATATGGCCATAAAAACTTCTAAGAATGAATTCAAATCATAAAAGAGTCACAAATATTTTTCTAATAAAGGTCCAAATCAATAGAGAGTACTTCTTGATAGCATTGCATCTATGAATTGAACTTGAATAAATCCATGAAGGTATTGGAAAAGATACAACCTTAGATAGAGCTTGATTTGTTGCAAAAATCTTCAAAATTGTGATCTTGTTCCATCAAACTTCTCAAGCATATTAATATTTGTCCTTGTCATACTTGTAGAAGTAAAACTCCCTCGATTTGATTGTGAGGTTAATCTACTTGCTCCCTTCAAGTGCACAACTTTTTACCATAGACTCTGAACTTTTTTTTATTGGCGTAGGCATAATACTTCCATGATTCATATTAGAAATATGTGAGATTTTTATTCTTAGATTGTTGATAAGCTCATCAAGATCTGCAATAGTTGCAAATATATTCTCACTTCTATTGAGAGTGGCATCTATAATCTTTCCTTCTATAGACAACTCAAATAATTTCAAAAGTTAAATTAGAAGAGGGTGATTTGCAACCTCTAATAAAAAAATTCCACAAAGAGGGATAATCCACTCTCTTTAAGAAAAAGATCAGTATTAGAAAACAAGATTTTTTGTTTAAAGGTGAGTAGTCTACAATCTTCAAAATATAATAATAAAAGTCGAATAATCCATTCACTTTTAAAATAAGACCGAAACAACATGTTAGCACTCTTGTCAAACTATCAAGGATATGAATCTCAAATAAAAAGAAATCTTCAATAGACTTTTGTATCATTGAAAAAAACTAGAAAGTCACTCAAAAGGTGATGAACTCGAATATGTATTGACTTTGCTAGCCACATGTCTTAACTTATAAAGCAAATTATTTATATATGTGCTACATAATTAGCTTATTCCAAAAGCTACTAAGACATGATTAGCTTGTTGGCCAAGTTTCTAACTTACAAATACATCTAAAGTCAAAACCATATCTATGAAGCTTTTAGAAAGCTTTTTAAGAAGACTTTATGAAATTAATCTATATTTACCTATTTCTACCTAATCATATAAATAACCATTGTAATAAATGTATATGTCCGTCATAGTAGATGATTCAAAGATGCCATCTTAACTTTTTCTTTCAACAAATCTACCAATTTGAAAAGCAAAGCCTTTGACATTAGAATAGGTTTTAAGTTTCAAGACAAATATAGAATAATAAAAATAACCATAGATGCTATTATGGTAGGATCTATAAATCAATTTCTTTAAGTACAAAGGCAAAAGTTTTATGATGCTTAGAGAGAATTTCTAAAAATTTCTCTTTATCCACCTCAACCAAAAAATCACCCCTCTCAATCTTCAATTTACTCAAAGACTTTTGAGTAAACTTATAACTAATATTTCTTGAATCCCTGAATCATGGCTCTATAGTAGCTTGTTTGATATACTCTTTGATATGTTGATGTAATTGAGTTGTTATGTACTTTATCTTCTTGGCCAAAACTATGTACTTAGTCTACACTATAGCATCTTGCAATATCATATGACTATCAAATATCCTAAGCCTCTTAGAAAATTTTAAAATCTCTTCATATTTTTTCCTTAAATAAAGCTGCACAAGAATATTAGATCCACTTCCAATCATATGCAAAGTCAATTTTTTTCAAATCTTTACATCATCATCTTCAAATCCTTCTTCAATTATATCCAAAATAGAGTCATTACTTGAAATCAAATCTAATCATTTTAATTTATTTTTTTTATTTTTTCATCCAATCCTTACACATATGACTTAAATTTCTAGCCTTCTAAAATCTCAAAATTCTAATAATTATCAAACTTATAAATCTACACTCAAAGCTATCCATACTGGAGAGTGTATGGATAAAAGACTTACTTGCATCCTTGTAATAGGAGTACTCTTTAGAAATCTGAAAACTTCCCATTGATCCTCAAAGGAGCTTTTCTTAATTGATCTCTATTTTGTTCATGATTGAATCTTACCAAGAAGAATTACACTAACTTTTTTCTATCACAGTTCCTAATTCTTGTATAGTAAGAACCATCATCTAAAACCTTGGTTTCCATCTTCATAGTTGTGATATAAGATTATTCTAAAATAATAGGATAAGTAGTGGAATTTTATACAAATTTTTTTTGTTCTTTCTCTACATCCTCAATCCTTGTCCCAACTTCCAAACATGCTCTATACAAATTACCTCACTCATTGTTGGTGGCCTTTAATACCCATCTATGATTAACATAAATAGTCTACTTATCTATCTTATAAATCTTCCTTGAAATGATATTGATCTCCAACCTATGATCAATAAATGTTAAAGTGTGCTCTTTAAAATCTTCTAATCTCACTTTAGCCTCAATAGTAGCCTTAGTCCAAAAAAGATGTGTAAATTGAGCATTTATTTTTTTATCCTCAAACCTCTCATAAAAAAGTATAATTATACACATTTATCTCACTTTTGTCTACACCATGCTCCATCTCTTTGTTGCTTCTTGCTCCTTAATTTTTGTCTTTGTCATGGCCTTGAGTAGTTACTTCATTCCTATTAAGTGGCATCTCTTCAAACATAGATGCACAAAGTTGGAAGAAGTCTTGTCCTATCTTTTGGTCTTTTTTCTTCCTTAAATAAGAATCCAATGCCTTATAGTTTATTTTTTTGTCTTAATAGCTAATAGATTAAAGGTTGCTTAGTAATTTTATCTTTTACGTTATTAAAATATTTTTATTGCCTTAAAAAGGCTATAAATTGATAAAAATAGGAATAAAAGAAAGAAATAATTAGTATAGTTGACATTAAGATTTAGTTGAAGGTATGGTTGGACTAAAAAATCTGTAAGATAGATTAGATTGATATCTAAGGATCGACCATTTTTGGAACAAGGTCGACATTAAAAATTAGAAAAAAAATCCATTGTTAAAGATTTTTTAAAAAGAAAGAAAAAAAAAGATTGTATGAAATTAAAAAAGAATTGTGTAGATTAAAAATATTAAAAGATAATAAAAAATTACTAATATTTATGATGAAAATGGATTTGAAGATCCTTTAAAATTGATTGCATCTATTGGATTAAGTGATAATAATAAAGTTATACAAATTAATTCAAAAAAAATTTATGATATGATTGAATCTTTTTAAGTATTAGAGATTATAGTTGAAACAAAATATAAGTTAATAGATAAGAAGATAAAACCCATTACTAGATCTTTACTAGAAGATTCTAAAGAATAGATAGAAGAAGCATTAAAAAAAAATCAAAAGAATATTAGGCACTAGTTCACTAAAGAGACATTTGAAAAATTAAAGGTTAGTTTTGATGGTTCTTTGTTGCTTGAAGAAATTATATACTTCAAAGAAATGTTGGAAAAATAAGATATATCATTTGCCTTTGAATCTTATAAAATTTGATGTATAAATCCAAATATTATAACACCTATAGTCATTTTTAGTATATCACATGTACCTTAAAATTTGAGGCCAATTCCAAAATCAAAAGAATATTTATCAAACTTAGTGTAATTATCAAAAAAAAGATAAAGATGAAGATTTTGAAGTCTTTTTTTGAACCATATTCTAGTCAATGGTCTATAGTGCCTAAAAAAAATGGATCATTACAATTTATTTAAGATATGCAACTAATAAATGCGGTGTCATAATACATGAAGTCTTGCTTGAGAATGCTCTGGGCATCTACCTATAGAAGGTAGAATGGAAATTACAACAAAAAAATCCTAATTCTAATAGAATACTAACTAAACTCTAATTAGACCATAATAATGCTAAGCAAGATTTAATCAAATTCAAAGAAACTTCAAAGAAATTACAAAGAAATAATAAAAAATCTTAAAAAAATATTAAATGATCACAAATATATCTCAAATATATCTCAATCCAATCTTAATTTAATCCTAATTAAAATCCTATTGGACTTCATACAAACTTTAGGCCAAAAAAAACTAATTCTTAAATCCTAAACAAATCCTAATAAAATCCTAAATTCTAAATCAAATCCTAATCAAACCGTAAATCAAATCCTAATCAAATCCTAAATCCTAAATCAAATCCTAAATTCTAAATCAAATCCTAAATTTTAAATGAAATCCTAATCTTAAATCAAATCCTAAATTCTAAATCAAATCCTAATCTTAAATAAAATCCTAATTAATTTCTAATCCTAAATGAAATTCTAATCAAATTCTAAATCCTAAATCAAATCCTAATTAAATCTTGAATTCTAAACCAAATCCTAAATCCTAAATCAAATCTTAAGTAAATCCTAGTAATTCCTATAATAGATTTAAACCTCAATAACTAATGAATGAACCGTTGATCTTGACTCAAAATTTGTAAAATTCTTAAAAACTAAGTTGAAAAAAAATACAAAAAAATTGAAAAGGATCGTAATTAAAAAGTAGACGATAACCTCAAAAATGTACTTGGATATTCGCCGGCCTCCTTCTTCGACCTTCATGCCAATCTCTCAAAGCCAATATCTCTCTTTTTCACCATTCGATTGATCATTCAAAATTCTCATACACATTAAAAAACAAGTCTAATATCTTCATATACAAATTTTACTCCAACTCAATTGATAGATTGCAAAAAATCTTAAAAATCCTCATTACACCTAAAATTCTACTTTCTAAGACCTTGATCCACTTAAACCTCAATAACCCTCAATTCAATCATTAAATAGAGCTAAGATTCACAATACATATTAAACACAATTATGACCATTAATCTACAAAATTTCACTTATAAATTTATTAAAAACTCTTGAAATCATTAGAAATATCAATCCTATTTTATTTCACAAATTCCAAGTCATCCAAAAATAAACTTGACTTTGTAAAATCTTTACAAAGTCATAACGAATCCAAATCATCCAAAACCAATGCTCATAAAAATCTTATTTAGTCTACTATCAAATTCTATTCTTTGAATTATAAAAGAGTCTTGAAGTCATCGTTGAGACTTGATTCTATGCCTTAGGATTTGATTTTGACCCTGATTCATAATTGATCCTCTCAAAGTATGAATATTTAATTTTTTTAAAGAAATTTTGCTAGAATTTACTTTTAAATTCCTTTTAAAGATGCCTATATCATTTATTTTTCCAATCTACCTTATTTTGCCTATTTTTTTGCCCTACAAAGTAAGTAGAAGCTATTTTTTCTAAAAGGGCAGCATTACTACTAAAAGTTTTACTATCTTCCTATCTTTTATCTATATTTTTCTACTTTATCTTTTAACTTGGCTCTTCTATAATAAGATCCATTTTATTATCTTTCACTATATAGTTATGTTACAACACAACAGCGATGACTATTAGGAATGTAGGAATTGGATGAATAATATATGAATTTACTGAAGTATTTGCATGAAGGGCAATCTATTCAATAGGTAATTTGTATTTAGGTTATGATTAATTTTAACTTACAGAAGAGAGCAAAGACATGACAACAATGAAAATACTATTTTGTATAAATTAATATATAAAATTTATTAATTTAAATAGAAAAAAATACATTAAAGCAGTGCAAAGATTGAAGAAATTATTAATACTACTTCTAATATTAAAAAAAATTAATTAAAAGTATAATAGATTAATGATTCTTAGAATGGATATTAATCTGATTGCTATTAGATGGACTGTAGGTCAAGATGATTCAAATGTACATGGATTTTTAGTTTGATTTGGAGCTAAGATTTTAGGTACTCACCAATATATATATATTCATAGGTGAAAAGAGAATTATAGAGAGTTGTTTCAGCTATGAAAGTTAAAAAATATTATTTGATTAAGACAATAGTAGTGATTCAAATAGATTGTTTGCCTTTACTTAAAATGATTACTAATTGTATAACACTAGGTATCGTAATATTAAGATGGATTATTTATATTAAGTCATTAAATCTAGAGTTTAGATATGTTGGAAGAAAAGACAATTTGATAGGAGATATATTATCTTGAGCAAAATATGATCAAGAAGATGAAATAATTGAAGATATTGATGATGTGGATACAAAATTTTATTTGGTTTTATAATTAAACAAAGAAAATAAGCCATTTCATAAAATAAATAACAAAAGAGAGTTATTGGATATTAAACATTATTTAAGCACATTAATCAAGGATGTTAATTAGTTAATTGAAAAATTTAAATAAATTAAAAAAAAAACATATGGATTCATATTACAAATAAAATTTCTATGAATGAAGCCAAAATCAAACATTGGAATGCCACAATAAGTAGTAGGTACCAAGGAAGTTCAACAAAAACTACTCAAGGAGTTTTATGATAGATTATAAGTAGAGCATAGAGGAATTTGGGCTATTTTTGCTAAATTGAAGAAATGATATTGATTGAAGAATAATTATTAAGATATAGCTTGATTATGTGGTAATAACAATCTATGATAATGCTACATATTCATTGAAAGAATTGAATGGTACAAGGTTGAAAATACCTATTGTTGGGAAGCAAGTAAAGATTTTCAAAAGATGAGATAGAAAAATCTATATGGAGGATCATATTGAAGATATTAATATTTTTGAAGAAGACAATTTTATTAAAATGAATGGTGAAAATACCAATGAAGGATTTGATGCAAAAAATGAAGAAATGGTGTGATGCCAATTATAACATATGGTTTATTTAATACATACTAAAGAGTACACAAGTTCAAAGGAAGTGGATGTTGTATTGTAATACAATTATATGATGAAAATATAATAAAAAATAAATTTTTAATTAATATCTAATCATCTTAATTTAATAATAATTCAAGACATTTAAACGTGGCTTTTATAAAAGCTTCTTAGTTTTTCTTTTTGTCTTTATAGCTCTTAGATTAAAGGTTGATTAATAATTTTACTTTCTATATTATAGAAACTTTTTTATTACTTTAGAAAGGCCATAAATTAGTAAAAATATTATACAAGAGATAAATAATTAATATAGTTGATAATAGAATTAATTTCATAATAAGAAGGAACTAAAAAATTTCTAAGTTAGATTGGATTGATATTAAAAGTTTGACAATTTGTAGGACAAGGTTGAAATCAAACCTATGGCCACTAAAATAGTTACTTAGGACTAAATATAGAAGTATTTGAAGATTAATGATAAGAAGTTTAAAGCTAGCTTTAAACATTTTTAAGAATTATAAAGTTTTTTTTTATAGGATTTGAGAAAACTTTGTAATTATTATTCAAAGTTAGGATTTGTATTAGTAACTTTGGATGTATGCAATATAATTAGGACTAGTACTATTAGCTAGTTTGTGCAATTGGTGTCACATGTATGATTTAAAATTTTACAGTACTTAATTGATTGGATGTACTAAGTATGTGTAAACTTTTGTGTCAATCTAATGATGCAATTGAAAGATATCTGGTTTTTGGTACAAAAGAATATTTTAAGTTGGTAGTTTGAGGTTGGATAGGATTTCTATGATATTTGAAGATCTTGCTGAAACAAGGTAAAATTTGGTTTAGTATTAAAAGACTTAAAGATCAAGCTACACACCAATTTTATAAGATTAAAAAAATTATAAGCATAAGTTAATGGTTGGAGAAGGAAGAATCTCTACTAGAACATCTACATCAACTTTTGAGTTGGCAACCAAGTAACTTTAGTGCAATTTTTGGAAATTTTCTCACAATTTATAAGTCAAATTGAAGTAAATTTTTTTTAATCTTATAAAAGATTTATTATGGCATTTGTATGCAAAATTTTGCACCAAGTAGATAGTCGGATTAGAAGTTTTAGCTTACTAAAGCTCATTGACTAGGATTAAGACTAGCAAAAAAAAATCAAAATTACCTAATTATGAAAGTAATAAGACAATTGGAGTTTATATATAATTGAAGTTACTAAAAAGAGTATTTTTGAGTACTTTGTATTAGCTTTAAGTAATTTTTAATTTAAATTTGAATTACATTATTTTTAAATGGAAAGAACCTATTAAGTTTTTTTGGAATCTTATAAAATACAACTTCACCTTTTATAGCCAGATACGTGATGCATTTTCAAATAAGTCAACACGTAATACAACACCATGCTATATGTGATTACAAAATCAAAATAAAATAATGATATATTTCAATGAGCTTGGTAATAATTCGAAGCTCAATTGACATAATTTTTTTGAATTTTTGTAATTTGTATATATAAGCATAGGAAGTGTAGTATTTTTTAATAAATGACTCCATTCTTTAAAAGAGTCTATAATTACAAGAAGTTCTTTATCATGAATCTCATAATTGATCTTTGTACTTAAAAACTTTCTTAAATAAAACGCAATTGGATAGATTTTTCTATCATTTTCCATTTATAATTGTATAGCTTCTAATCTAAAGTCAAAAGCATCAATCTTCAAATAAAAGGCCTTCATGAAATCTAGATGCATTAATATTGAAACTATAATAAAAGTTGTCTTCAAATCTTGAAAAGTCTTTTGTATTTGAAGTTCCATTTTAATTTGTCTTTAGATATCAATTGAATGATAGGATCAGCAACTTGAAAATAATTCTTAATAAATATCAAATAAAAATTAGCAAATTTAAGAAAATATTATATATTTTATATTATCTTTAGAATTTTCCACTTTATTATAGCTTGAACTTTCTTTGAATCCATCAACAAGCCTTTATTAAATATAATATATCTAAAAAAACTTTACTTTCAGTTGATAGAATATATATTTCTTTAATTTGGCTTATAATCCTACATCTTGTAACTTTTGCAAGACTAGTCTTACATATTCATTATGTTCTTTAGGATTCTTAGAATAAATTAAGATATTATTAAGATAGCAAAAAACAAACTTGTTAAAAAATACTTAAAAAATATTCCAAAATGTTATCTTCCATTCATCTCCTTGTTTAATCTAAACCAGATTATATGCTCTACAAAAATCTATTTTAGCATGAATCTTAGCTTGATCAAGTTATTATAAAAGCTTAGATATCAATGATAGTAGATAATAATTTTTTACCATTATTTTATTGATGCCTCAATAATCAACACACATTTGCAAAGATCTATCTTTTTTCTTTTTAAAAAATATTTGTATACTTACTAGAAATTTGGAATGGCGAATAAAATTCTTTGAAAGATTTTTGATGATGTAATCCTTCAATGCCAAAAGTTTGTTCTCTGATAAGTTATAGATTGGGCCAAATGGTAGTTGAGTCCTTTCTTAAAGATCAATAGCATAATTATACAGTTAATGTTCTAACAAAATGTCAATATTTTTTTTATTTAAAGACATCTTGAAATTCTTTATATTGCTCTTCAATAGCTATTAATAAGCTTGTTTCTTTATAATCTAGAGTTGTACGAATGAAAAGAAGTTTCCAAACTTGAAGTTTTTAAATAATAATAGTTTAAAAGAAGATAATCTACAATCTCTAAAGTGGTTAGATGCCTTCAAGAAGATGGATAATTTACTTTTTATTAAGAAGAATCAAGTTCTAATATTGATAAGAAGACAATCTTGACAAATTATAACAACTATACTATACTAAAGGCCAAATAAGAAATTGAATAGAAGAATTTTAATAAGAAAGTTAACAAGAACTTAATTAAACTAGATGAGTACAAGATTAATAGTAAGAGAGATGAGCTAGAGCTCTAAGAGATGAATTTTTGAGATTAAAGATCTCCTTAGCTATAACTCCAATATATACTAGATATTAAGGAGCTTTTCAAGTAGTTCTCATATTGCTTGAAGATGAAGCAACCATGGGAAGCTTCTTGAAAAGTTTCCATGTTACTTAAAGATGAAGCAATTATTTAAATATCTATATGGAAGAAAGCACCATGTTGAGCAGATGATGAATGATGTATTTTCCTTATATTCACATAAAAAATATTTAATGACAAAGTCAGCTTCCAAAACATAAATTGTTGTACCTTGCTATACAAAGTGATACTTGATGTAACAAAATCCGGTGTATTACCATGCAGGGCATGAAACCGTACATACCTAATGCTTGATAGTCGATAGAAATAACGAATGAAGGGCAAAAAGAGCAGAAAAGTCCTAATTCTCTACCCGAATTTTTTATTTTCGTCTATCCTGTTGACAAACATTGACTCATTGAAACCTTACACATCGGCTATTTCTGACACCGTAACACTAGGCTGACATCTCTCATTGCGAGAAAAGAAGTTAAGTTAAACATGGATGAGATACATTTACACATGAACTGATGCTCGTACACGTGTACCCACATAATATTCAAAATTGCTTCACTATCTGCAGAAGAAGCTAGATTTAAGTTCCTACTAGTGAGAGCAGGTGTAGTGTGTAAGCAATCATGGATTTCAACATGGCATCTGTAGCTACCTGAACCAAAAAAAACCAGAAAACAAGAATTAACACCAAAATGGATAAACCAATAAGTGCCTTTACTCGGGTAAAATGAGAAAGAATAAGAGTACAACAAATGTTGAATTGTAAATTTTATCAAGCTTTTCAACAAAATAAAATTGAAAATAATCTTGATAATTATGGGGCATGAATATTTTGGTATCATTGTGTTTGAGAATTTTGCATGTTTATTTACATTGAACTCTAGTGTTTCTGATTGAGAGAGCTTACAAGAGCTATTGCGTGTAATTCCCTCCAAGTCTAATCAATAACTAGCTCATGTTTGAAGTTGCAAAGGGTGTTGAAGGAATGTGGTGTTTGGAGAGCTTGATGGGAACATCCCCAACAAACTCCCACCAAATCATTGATTTGATGTTGAGAATGTCAAAATATCCATGCCCTTTTTATATCATCAATTTACAAAAAAGAATACTTGTAGATTCATTCCTTTTAAAATACCATTCAAAAAAATTAAACATTCAAATATCAATCAGCCCACAGCCTGTTTATGTACCACAGTTACATGATTGGTTTTTCTGTGTTCTATCAAGCCTTCATATATTCACCAAACCAAAAACAGACATCTAATATCCACGTTTCAAAATCAGCCCTTCCAAAACAATGAACTCAGAATACTAAATACACACATCCATATCCCCCGTCACCATGAGCTTTGTCTCCCCTACCCCAACAGAATAAATAAATAAATATCAAATCAATATTAAGAAATTTAAATTTCATATCAAAAATTCAACCCCTAGAGGGACATGGGACAGGACAACATCAATACAATGTTCAATTGATGAATTTGTTATTAATTGAAATCATATTTACATACCAAAATGAATACTGTTCTCTCTTAGATATCAGCCTTGAATAAAAGAGAGGCAGAGGAAGATTCCAGATGCTTCTAGGTCTACCCCCTCCATACATCAAAGGCCTCTTTCTTCCTCTGCATATTCAATACCCACTAAAATTACCAATGCCCAACGGGGGGGCCTCCCGTGGTGTGTTCCCAAAGGTTCCAGCCACCACACATACATACACATATTGATACACACACAGCACAGCCTCCGTGATGGGCCACATCTTCAATAGGAGAATGGCGTCGAGCACACACTCTCACTGTGTGCAAGCTGCTTTTCAATTGTCCTTCCAATTATTGTATTCAATTTCTTGTAATGTGTAAGCTTAAATACCCTTCATCAATTCCGTATTTTAGAATAAAATGTCTACGATTATCATATACAGAGAATATTTCTCATGTAGTAAATTGGGACGTACAAAAATCACTCATGTTTGTATTCAAACGTAAATATTTGGAGTATATAGTAGATTCGAAAAATCTTGATATATGTAGAAAAATGATTTTTTTGAGGGAGATTCACCAACAATATTTTCTAAGCTCAAATTTTTCATGGAAACTAATACCAAATATCATTTTGTAGTAATGAAGTTAGCTGCAGGATCTCTATAAATTCCCAGTTCAATTATGAATCCTTTATCATCTATTAGAAAGAAAGAAATATTACAAAAGTTAAGAGTTGCACAATACTCAAAATTACAAAAAGAAAATCCCTTGAAGTGAAATATTAAAACGTTGAAAATTTAAAAATCACACCTATTTATACATACATAAAAGTAAAAAATGTTAGACATCTCAAAGTTCCGTATTTGACAAGGAAGCGTCGCCCATGTAATCAATGTTACCACCAACTTTGCAATGGAAACAAGGGAAAACTACACAAACCAGAATGGAAAACGAGGCCATGCAGGACAGCAATAGCGTAGATGAAGAAGCGAGGCACCACGCTGGACCCACGTGGTAAATAGCTGACGTGGTGGCTGGGCCAACCTACGTGGGGGGGTGAAGAGATTGAAGCTAAGAGTTGTCATTGCTGAAAAGCTTTAAAGACTAGGACTCAAGCCTTACAATAGAGTATCCTTGTAACGGTGGTGGATCCATCTAGCCTTCAACTAGAATTAGCCCTATCTCTTACTCTCTCTTTCTTTCACATACAACACATTGATTTTTGCTTTGCAAACTTCACTTCAAATTCAATCCTTTGTGTTAGATCTATTGTGAGAAAAGTCTCAACCAATACCTTGTTATTTGGCACTACTTGGATTAGCTTTTTGTTTGTTCTTTGTTATTAATTTGAGATTTGTCAGCTTGCTCTCTTTTGTTGAAGTTGTTAAGTATTTTTTACAATTGGATTGACAAAATTAGTTCTAGAATTGTTATTGAAAGCATCCGGTAGAAAAAACAAGAACAAGTTTATTTAGTTGGTGGTATGGTGAGAAATTTGTCAAGGAAAGAAAGATTGATGATGGTAGAAGATTGGAATTAGTGAACATAGTAGAGCCACTTAGACTACTTAAAATGTGTACCCTTCTACAAAGTACTATTAACTCAATTGTACATATGATGAATGGCATAAATAAGATATTGAAAGACTTTATTTTTTAAAAAATCATACTTTTTTTAGATGATATTCCTATCAAAGGATGTAAAGAAGGAAAAAAAAAGATGAAACTTTAGATTGTATTTTATTGTATATGGATTCTTTATTATAATCATATAACAATGTCGTAGTACATGTATTTTTGCTTGAGAATGCATCAAGTATCTAGTTATAGAAGGTAAATAGAATGCAACAACAATCCTATGAAGTCTAATAGAATCTTAAATAAAATTTAAGTAATATTTAATAATATTTAATAATATTTAATAATATTTAATAATATTTAATAATATTTAATAATATTTAATAATATTTAATAATATTTAATAATATTTAATAATATTTAATAATATTTAATAATATTTAATAATATTTAATAATATTAATTAAACTTTAATCAATCTAAATAAACTGAAAAGAAATTACATAAGAAATAAAAAGAAATCAAAAAACTAATCTTAAAGAAATATAATAAAGAAATCTTAAAAAAATATCAAAATAAAATCTTAAAGAAATAATATTAAATTTAAATAAATAATATAAATAAAAACCTTCAAAGAAAAAACAAAGAATATTTAAAAACTATAAATAAATTTTAAATAAATCCTAATCAAATCCTAATTTAATCCTAATTAAAATCCTTACTAAAATCTTAATGAATCTTAATCAAATCTTAGGTCAAATCTTAATAAAATCTTAATGATATCCTAATAAAATTCTAAATCCTAATCAAATCATAAATCCTAGACCAATCCTAGACCTATCCTAATCAAATCTTAAACAATTCTAAAACAAATCCAAGTAAATTTTAATTAATTACTATAGTTATTTGAAACCTCAATAAATATTAGTTGAACCATAGATCTTGACTAAAATTTCAACCAAACTTCAAGCAACAAGAAATTAAAAAGTATACAAAATTTGAGAAGAACCAAACTTACCAATTGCAAGAAAAGCTTCCAAAATCTCTCAATTGTTGGTTGCCATTCTTCTTCAACTTGAATGTTGGTCTTTCAACAAAGATTTTTCCTTGTTGAACTATTTAATTGTTCCAAAAATTAGATTGTATATATATATATATATATATATATATATATATATTCAAGTTTAAATTTTTCTTGCCAATTTTTACTTTAATCAAACTGATAAAATTGCCAAATTAAGAAATCCCTCAATAACCCTAAATTTCAATTAGCTGAGATTATATCCCATAAAAACTCTTATACTCTTCAATTTTACTACTCGATTGACCTCAAATTTTTCACATACACTCACAACAAGTATAACAATAAATTTTTAAATTTTTATCTATAAACATACTAAAAAGCTCACAAAATTCTAAAATTTGTAATCTTATTTTTATTTCTCAAAATAAAAATCCATCAAATACATCACTAACTTTGAAAATTCTTCAAAACGTCAATATTAATCCAGATGACATGAAATCAAATTTTTATTTTTTCTTCATAACTCTACTTTCAGGCCTTGCTATTTTATTGATAAAAGAACCTTAAAAACAATGTAGATACTTAGTTTTGTGTCTTAGGATTTGATTTCAATGTTGGTTGGCTATGGATCTTCTCTAAATATCAATTTATTTTTTTAAGAAATTTTTTCTAAAATAAATTCTTAAATTCTTTCTACATATGCTTATATCTTTTATTTTTTTAATCTATCTTGTTTTGACTTATTTATGGTTATAAAAAGTAAGTCAAATCCATTTTCATAAAAGAAAATTTTAATACTATAAGATTTTACTACTTCCTTATCTTTTTATCTATATTTTTTTACTATATTTTTTTATTTAAGTTCTTCTATATTGAAAAAAAATCTTTTTTCTTTCATCTATTGGTTGTATTATTACACAACATCCATCCCACCTAAATTCATACATCCTTTGGCATGTACTAATGATTCTTCAATATGTTGATGTAAAATGCTTTTTATCTTTGTCAAATTTTTGGTCTTCAATGTCCTCCTCCATTCCCATTTCAAAAATCACTTAATATATTTTTTTCTTCACCAAGATATGTGTATACATTTCTTTGTCTAAATAATTTGACTTACTTCTTTGTTATAAGTATCTTCAATTTTATTCCATCAAGTTTTCCATAATATATATATACCATTGGCATAGACTTCTATTATAATATATAAACAAAATCAATGCTTAAATTTTTTTTATAAAGTAGTATATTGGTTATCCAAACTATTATCATAGATAGAGATCTAATTACCTTCTTCAATTGATTTGGACTGTAATTGATGCATTTTATCAAATCTTTCTTTATTCTTTTTTTTTTACTTCTTTCAACCTTTTTATTCTTACTTCAATATCCTTGTGTCTTCTTTCCAATTATTGAAGCTATAATGCTAAAGGCTCTTTTCTATTAAGATCATCTTTTTGAGGCAATACTTTCCATATAAGCATTGTTTCTCCTATTGATATAATTGCTTTTTGTCTATACATTAACTTAGAAGGCTTATAACTAATCATTATACTATAAATTATGTAGTCTACCTACAATGCAAATAATATTAGCCTATACCATTGATATACTTTGCTATTGCATGCCTTTATTAATATCTTAATAATAGGTGAATGTCTATGCTTACTCTTTCTAATGCCTTTTGAATTATATGTTTTTGTATATATATATATTCATTCTATCAAAGATTTTTTTTTGTATCCAATTTATTTCTATCTATAATAATTTTTCAAATACAACCATAACAATAAACAATGTCTTTTAAGAAAAGTTGACATATACTTTTAGTACTTTTTGTTCTTAATGCTTTTCCTTCAACCATATTTGATAAATCTTTATATACAAGTACCAAATATTTCATTTGTCCAAGTTTCATAGGCATTACTACTAAATCTACTACCCACTAATAATATAGTACTAAAGGACAAATTAGATGTAATCCATCTTAATGTCAAATATTAGAATAAAATTGACAAATCTCACATGATCCTATAAAATCCATCACAACTTTTTACATGCCTTTCTACCAATACTTTTCCTTTAATTTAGTAAAAGTCGTCCAAATTCATTTCTATCTTGCTTATAAACTTTTATGAAACTCTTTAATAAACGTTTTTTGAGCTTTTAAACTATATATCATCTATTGTGATACTTTTCATCTCGTCTTTAGATGCTTCCATAAATATCTATTATATAAAAAATATATATAGGATTTCTTATTGATTTTCTTAAATTCTTATTTGTCCAACCTTCTTCTTGCTTTAATGTGCTTAAATACTTCTCAACATCTTCCCATTCATCTTCATATACATCTCTTAAAAACTTTTTTAATGGTATATTTAAATATACACCTTCTCCCTTTGATAATATATTAATATAAAATTTTATACTCACATCATCTTCTAAATCAATCATATCTTCTTCATTGTAATATCTTATTCTTAATAACATATCTATGGCTGAATTTTCTTTTCCACTAATGTGCCTAAATTTTGAATTCATAGATTTAATATATGCTATCTACCTTAACATAGTAATATTGAGAGTTGAATAATTTGTAAACATATCCAATAAAAGTAAATAATATATTTCTATAACTACTAATGTATCAATCAACTATTCTTTTTTATTTTTCATGGCTATTTCTATATTCTACATTTTTTTTTCATTTGTGTATATGCTATCATGATATAACACGGTTAATAGGTGAAAGGATGAATAAAATATCATATTTTTGAAGATATTATTTTAAATATATTATAAAAAATTATCTTAAAAAAATAGATAATAATCAAGGGATAAAAAAATTAAAGATGTTAATGTTGCTTTTTTTACAAAATAGGCTTCTACTCACTTTGTAGAACCACAAATAGAGTAAATTAAGGTAGATTAAAAAAATAAAAAATATAGGCACCTTTGGAAAGAAGTTGTGAATAATTTGTAGCAAAAATTACCTTAAAAACCTAAGAATTGGTACCTGAAAAGGACCAGTTATGAACCTAGATCAAAATCACCTCCCATGGCATAAAACTGAGCACTTATAGTACTTTGGTAGGAGACTTGATAGGATTTCTTTGAGTATTGATTTTAAGTGATCAAAGTTTTTATTTAATTTGTAAGAGTTTTACAAAATTAGGATTTGTATTGAATGACTTTAGATTTATGAAATAAAATGGATGATATTTTTTGGAGAATTTTATAAGTTTGGCAATAGATCTACAAGTGAAAATTTGAAGATTTTTGGATGCATATGTGTTTAATATATTCTACAAGTTTGAGCTTCAATAAAAAATTGAATTAAAAATTATTGAATTTCAAATAGGTAGAGGTTTCGGAAATTGAACTTTAAGAGATAATTAGAGTTTCTAAGATCTTTAGCAATCTATTAGTTCAATTGGAGTAAAATTTATTTGTTAAGGTAGTAGATTTGATTTACTAAAAATATGTGAAATTTAAAAAAATCAAATAATTTAAAAGGGAGATTTTGGTGTTAGAATTTCATCATTCAAATTTGAGTAGGAAGATAGCCGACACTTGAGCAGATTTTAAGATTGAATTTTTTCAAATTTTTTGTTCTTCTTGTCAACTTAATTATTAAGAGGTGTAAAAACTTTGAGTTAAAATCAATAGTTCATTCATTAATTATTGAGGTTTAAATTTGCTATAAAAATTACTTAGTATTGATTAGAATTCAGTTTAAAATTTAGTTTAGAGTTAAAATTAGGATTTTAAATTTGATTAGGATTTTTTTAAGATTTGACTATGATTTATTTATGATTTTATTAGGATTTGATTAAATTTTTTTAAGGTTTGATTAAGATTTGTCTAAGATTTGATTAGGATTTATTTAGAATTTGACTAAAATTTATTTAAGATTTGATTAGATTTTATTTAGGATTTGATTAAGATTTGATTAGGATTTGATTAGGATTTGATTAAGATTTATTTAGGATTAGACATATACATTTATTCCAATAGTTACTTATATGATTAAGTAGAAATAGATAAATATAGATTAATTTTATAGATTCTTTTAGAGAAGCTTCTTACAAGCTTCATAGATATGGCTTTGACTTTAGATGTGTTTGTAGGTTAGAAACTTGGGTAATAAGCTAACTATGTGTTGGTAGCTTATACAACAAGTTAATTCAATGTAGTAGCTTATAGAATAAGCTAACTACGTGGCGCATACATTAATAACATTCCTTGTAAGTTAAGACATGTGGCTAACAAAGTCAACCCATGTTGGAGATCTTATAGGATATCGTCACGTAGCTCTTAGTTAGAGAATATATATGGAGGCAAGAATGAAGTCTTCTTCACTCTTGCCAACACCTTTCTAGTCTTAGTCTTATTTTAAGACTTTCTAGTTTTCTTGTTTTTGGCAATAGCCATTCTAATTTAATATTACATTACCTTTTGAGTGACTTTCTAATTCTTTTCAGTGATACAAGAGTGTATTGAGGATTCTTTTTTTTGAATTGCATGTCCTTGATAATGTATAAAAGACATGAACTCCAAAGAAAGACAATCTAAATATACTCTTATGTCATTCAAAAATACTTAGAAATCACTCAAAGGTGATAATATATTGAACTAGAATGGCTATTGCCAAAGACTACAAAACATGACAACTCTTGAAACTAGACAGGAAATAATAAAAGAGTTGTCAAGAGTGAAGAAGGCTTCACTCTTATCTCTATATATACTATCTAACTAGGAGCTATGTGGTGACATTCTATTAGACCTTCAATATGTGTTGACTTTGTAGGACACATGCCTTGACTTACAAGACAAGTTTTTCTATGTATGGGCCATATAGTTAGTTTGATCTTTAAGCTAACAATATGTGTGGCACATGGTCAACTTGTTGATCACCTTTCTAATCCAAAAAATAAATTAAAGACACATATAAAGTCAAAGAAATTTCTATAAAGCTTCCATACCAAATACTATTGAATTAACTTATTTTTATCTATTTTTACTTACTTCTACCTATTTATATATATAATTACTAGCTTATATGAGTATGTCCATGACATTACCCTCCCTTCTAGAGACAAGTTCTACAAGGAGTGGTCATCATATGTTGAAAAAATCTATGATGCGATGAATTGTATTTGCCTCATATTCTCATCTTTGTTCTCTTTGAAGATGATTGATAAGGCCTTTCAACCATCGATAATGTCCTATATCAAGGTGAGAAGACCACCCAATTATTTGGTCGTTGTTAAGGCCTTCATAACTTCCTTTAAATAAAATATTTGGAACACCATCAAGAATTGTTCCTACCTCTAGTAAAATCACCAAACATTGGGAGTCCCTTCCAAATTCGTGATATCAAACGTGTTGTATCTTCCATCTCTTTGAGGAAGAACATGTCGTTCTTGAAGATCTTCATCTTGATTGCATCATCTTGAAGGTTGTGACAATCGTAATATCCTGTCTGGTAGATCAACAAATGAAGGCTCTTGAATCATATCCATTGGTTGTTGATTCTCTATCTTAAGAGCATCACAACTATAAAGAAGTTACAAAAAAAGATTGAAAGTAGAATGTTATCTTGCCTAGATCTTATTTCTTTTATGAAGAAGATTTTTATCTTAGTTTTAATGGATGCTGTCAATGAAAAGCCTCCATTGCCTTTGCTGTATTTACACCATTATTTACTGCTTCCTATGTGCATTGACTAATATCATATCCGTGCCAATGGACAAGATATTCCAATTTATTTTGGCGCCGCCTTGAATCTAAGACTTCTTCCACCTCAAACTCTTCATTATTGTCCACTTCTATAGGAGGAGGTGGAGCTTGACTTCTTTTTTGTATGTCCACTCTCTTGTATGATTCAAGAAGAGACACATGGAATACTAGATGGATATTCATTGACTCCGGTAGATATAAACGATATGCAATAAGATTGATTTGTGCAGAAATAAAAAATGGTCCAAACCTTTGATAGTCCAACTTGTCACAAGGACGAGTAGTCTTGATATTGTGACAAAGTAATCATACCTTATCGCCCATGTAAAATGGTGGTTGTTCCTTTCGATAGACATCCGCATTTATCTTTTGTTATTTTTGAGCTTCTTTTAATTGCACCTTCATTGTTGCATGTAACTTTGACAACCAATTTGTCATATCTTCTACTGCAAGATTATCAACTTTTGAAAAATCAAGCGTGTCAAATTATGGATAATAACCATAATTGACAAAGAAAGGTGTTTATGGCATAGGAAAATGCACCGTATTATTATAAGCAAACTGTGCCAATGGCAGAAGAGTTGTCTAATCATTTTGTTGATAGTTGATGGTACATCTTAAATATTGCTCCAAGACTTGGTTTACATGCTCTATCTCTCCGTTAATTTGAGGATGAAAAACTGAAGATAGTTTTATATCTTTTTTTAAATATTAAAAAGGATTCTCCAAAATCTTGATACAAACTAAGTTCCCATATCTAATATAATATCCTTTGATAACTCATGATAGCAATAGATATTGTCAATAAAAAGCTTAGTTTTTTCTTCATCCATGATAGATTTTCTATATAGTACAAAATGTGCCATCTTAGTGAAGCGATCAACTATCAAAAATATAGAGTGATAAGAATCTGAGCATGGAAGATTTGTAATGAAGTTCATAGAAACAAAAGACCATGGTTGTTCTGGAATGGATAATGGCTGAAGAAGTCTAAAAGGTTGATGATGAGAAGTTTTTGATCTTGACCAAACATCACATGATTGTACAAAATCTTTGACTGCCTTTCACATTTGAGACCACCAAAAATCCCTAGATATCAATTCCAAAGTCTTATTTTATCTAAAATGTCTTGTTGTTGGAAAGTTGTGACGAGCTTGAAGAATACATAAACGTGCTTCTCCTTCTGGAACATATAGGTGTCCTTCGAAATAGAGTAGGTTGTTCTTAAACTCGAATTTAGAGAGATCATGAGATTTAGAAGAATTATTCTTGATATCATAAACAAGAAGGTCTGAAGACATACTTAATTGGATTTGCTTGAGAAAAGTTAAATCAAAAGTCAATGTTGATTTTATTGCTCGAAGATGAAATTGCTCCAGCTTCAAGAGAACCGTTCTTTGTTGCTCAAAAGCTGCATCTTCTTCTTTTGGTGCAAGATGAAAATATCTAGACGAGGCATTGGACAAACCTTGTTGTTTTTCTAGTCGATAAGTAATGATGAACTTGAATCTTAATAAAGACATGTTCCAACGAGCTTGATGATAATTTAATACGCATGCTGACATAAAATACTTGAGGTTCTTATGATCCATATATATGGTGATTGGACTTGAGGTGCCTTCTAGATAATGATGCCATTCTTGAAATGAATCCACAATTGCGAGAGGCTCTTTATCATAGATTTCATAGTTAATCTTGGCTGCTGAAAATTTCTTGGAATAAAAAGCTATTGGATGGAGCTTATCATCTGCTCCCATTTGTGACAAAACGGCACCCAAGGCAAAGTCTAATGCATCTATTTCCATAAAAAATTCCTTGAAAAAGTCGATGCAATACAAGATTGGTGCAGAAATAAATTCCTTCTTTAAAGCATCAAACGCTACTTCAACTTCTTTATTCCACTCAAATTTGTCTTTACAAGTCAAACGCGTAAGTAGAGCTGCAACTTGAAAAAAGTTCTTGATAAAGATTTGATAGTAATTTACAAAGCCCAAAAATCATTGTACATCTTATACTGTTCTTGAAATATTCTAATCTATGATAGTCTTGACCTTCTTAAGATCCATCATCAGGCCTTTGTTGGAAATGATGTATCCTAAAAAGTCAACTTGAGTAGTGTGGAATACACATTTTTTCAACTTGGCATATAATCTTGCATCTTTTAGTTTTTGTAATACATGACGAATATGGAGTTCATATTCTTTTGTGTTCTTAGAGTAGATTAGAATGTCATCTAAATAACAAACAACAAAATCATCTAAAAATTCACGAAAAACATCATTCATAAGATGTTGAAAAGTAGTTAGTGCGTTTGTGAGTCTAAAAGGCATGATATTATATTCAAAATATCCATATGTAGTTCGAAAATCAGTCTTCCATTCATCTCCTTCTTTGATGCAGACCAAGTTGTATACTCTTTGTAGATCTATTTTTTTGTAGATCTTTGATTGATTGACTTGATCAAGAAGTCCTGAAATCAAAGGTAAAGGATACCTATTTTTGATGGTGATCTTGTTAAGCCTCCATTAATCTATGCACATCCGTAAAGATCCATCTTTTTTCTTCACAAATAAGATCGACGCTCCTCCTAGAAATTTTGAATGGTGTCTGAAGTTTTTAGCCAAGTTCTTATCAATATATTCTTTTAATGCAGCCAATTTATTTTGTGATAAGCTATAGATTGGTCCAAATGGCAGTTGAGCTCATTCTTGAACATCAATTGAACAATCATAAGGTCGATGTTTTGGAAGAATATCTACATTCTTCTTTTCAAAAACATCTTAGAATTCTTGATATTGACTAGGAAAATCACTTGACATCTTTTCACTATCTAAAATGGGTGTGGCATATATAGCAAAAGATGATCCTTCTTTGGCTATATGCATGAAAGCTCTTGCTCTTATTAGTAAAGGCTTAGATGTACTAGACTTATGTATTTCATCTTGATTAATAGAATTTTGAATTAAACTACTAGAAAAGTTAAGGTTACAAGAAATCCAATCTATCTGAGGATTGTACTTTTTTAACCAAGATAGTCTTAAAATGATTGGATTCAAAGGAGATCGTATCACATTAAATATTACTATACTATTATGATCTTTAATCACTACATCTAAAGGAATAGTCTCATAGATAACATCACTAGAAGACAACGAACGAACATCTATGACTTCCACATATATGGGTTTGATTTTCTTGACTAACAATATTTCTTGTTTTTTAACAAAGTCTTCGTCTATGAAACAAGCTGAGGCTCTTGAATCTAATTATATAAAGACTTTATGATTTTGGATCTTAAACACACATCTATTGTAAAACAAGGTGAAGGATCTGAGGAAAGAATAAGACCTTGACTAGGTGTTGCACATGATTCTAGCCACACTGTCCGTATTGTAGTTGGAAGAATTCGTTTTTCAACACATTGTCTTCTTTTGCAATCATACTCTTCATTTTGTGATTGCGTTGCTTTCTTGGAAAATGTTGACCAATGTGTTTAGTTTTTCCATAATATAGACATAAGTCTTTTTGGCATTGTCGAGTCTTTTCCTACTTCGTGAAGGATTTAAAATATATCGTATCAATTTGCATTGGCTCTAGCTTTGATGGAAAGGTTTCCAAAAACTTAGAAGGTGTTGCCATGACTTGACTTGTTCTTCTCTAGCCATATCTTTGTTCTTGATGTCTTTTAAATAAATGATTATCACATGCAATAGCTTGAATAATGAATTGTTCTAAAGAATCTGTTTTTGGCATTGTCAATAATAAATCTTTGACATTATCCTTCAATCCCTAGCAAAATTGATTGATAAGGGCTTTATTATTCCATTCCACATCACAAGCAAGACTTTGGAATTCAGCTGCATATGTGGTGGCTGAACGTAATCTTTGTCGTAGTGATATAAGCTTAGTCTTTGCTATCCTTTCTCGATCACTTTCTCCAAATGAAGCCATAAATACTTCCAAGAATGAGTTCAAATCATAGAGTAGTTATAAATCTTTTTCTATCAAAGGTGCAAATCAAGAGAGAACACTTCTAGATAGAAGTGCGTCTATAAATCTAACTTGAGTAAATCTATGAGGGTATTGGAAAGGATGCAACCTTAAGTAGAGTTTAACTTGTTACAAAAATCCTCAAAATCTTCATCTTGTTCCATCAAACTTTTTATGCATACTAATCTTTGCCTCCCTCAAGCTTATAGAAGTAAAACTTCCAAAATTTGGTTGTGAGGCTAATCGACTTATTTCCTTCAACTGCACAACTTCTTGGCATAGACTTTGAACTTCTTCCATAATAGTAGGAATAGTGATTCCATGGTTGGTATTGGTGATGCATGAAATTTTGGTCCTAAGAATGTTGACAAGCTCATGAAGATCTGCAATACTTGTAAATCTATTTTTACTTCCACCAAGTGTAGTATCCATGATTTTTCTTTCTATAGGCAACTCAAACAAATTCAAAAGTTAAATAAGAGGAGGGTAATCTGCAACCTCTAAAAACAAATTTCACAAAGAGGGATAATCCATTCTCTTTAAGAAAAAGCTCAGTATTAGAAAACAAGATTTTTTGTTTAAAGGTGAATAGTCCACAATCTTCAAAATATAATAATAGAAGTGAAGTAATCCACTCACTTCTAAAATAAGATAAAAAAATATATATTAACACTCTTGTCAAACTATCAAAGAAATGAACTCCAAAGAAAGATAATCTCAATACACTCTTATATCACTCAAAAATACTTAGAAATCACTCAAAAGTAATAATATATTGAACTAGAATGACTATTGCTAAAGACTAGAAAACATAATGACTCTTAAAACTAGTCTGGAAATAAGAAAGGAGTTGACAAGAGTGAAGAAGGCTTTACTCTTGTCTCTATATATACTATCTAATTAAGAGCTATGTGGTGACATTCTATAGGACCTTCAATATGTATTAACTTTGTAGGACACATGCCTTGACTTACAAGGCAAGTTTTTCTACATGTGGGCTACATAGTTAATTTAGTCTTTAAGCTAACAACATGTGTGGCACATGGCCAACTTGTTGACCACGTCTCTAATCCAAAAAGTCAATTAAAGACATCTATAAAATCAAAGCAGCCTCTGTGAAGCTTTTAAGAAGCTTTTATATTAAATATTATAGAATTAATTTACTTTTATCTATTTTTATCTACTTCTACCTATTTATATATATAATTACTAGTTTACATGAGTATGTTTGTGACACAATGTCTCATCTTATCTTTCTTTTTTACATCCTTAATTTGAAAAATTATCTAAGAAAGGCATTATTATTTTTAGAATAAAATCTCTTATTACCTTATGCATTTCATTCATCACATGTACAATAGAATTTGTAGTCTCTTGTGATAATATACACATTTTGACCAATCTTAATATTGTCTTCATAGTTGCTAAATCTCTACTTTATATTATCAATTGAAATTGATCATATCTTAAATAAAGATCTCCAATAAAATAAATTTTCTTCCTTACAAATTCTTTTCTAAATTCATCCATAATTAAACTTGAATTTATATTTTTAATACTTATTTTGTTTATCAATTGCATATCTTAAAGAAACTTCAATGTCTTTTATTTCTTAGGTATTATCAACCATAAATTGGAATATAGTGCAATAAATAGTTCTAAAATTTATATTCGATTCTTTTCATTGAGTAATTCAACTAACTTTGACAAATGCGCCTTAGAAATTGGAATTGGTCTCAAATTTTATAATTCGTATGGAATTATAAAAATAACCATAGGTGCTACAATACTTAAATTAATATACTTTATCTCATATAATTCAAATATAAATGCCTTACTATGTTGTGAAAGTATTTCTTTAAAATATCTCTCTTCATCTCTTATTGAAAATTTTTCATATCTAACTTTCAAACTATCTAATGTCAATTCATCCTTAAATTCATGATTAATTTTTCTTGAATCTCTTTAATTTTATTGTATAGATGCCTTTTCAATCCTTTCTTCAAAATCTAATGATAGTCGCAATGATACAAGTTTAACATTCTTTATAATAATCTTATATTTTGTATTCACCTTCATTTCATATTCAACTACATATTCTTTCATTCCAACATGAAATTCTTTATAATTCACATTTATTACCTTATCACCACCTTCAAAATTCAAATCCAATAATATTTACAAAATATCCATAATATCATCAAAGTAAGATTCTTCAAACATCCTTGATATGTATTCATCTTTATCAATAACTCTATATTTCTTCAACTCATGTTTTATATTTTTGACATTTTTTTCTCTATCTTTTCAAAGTGATTTATATTTTTGAATAAAATATATCCATCTTATGATAATCTTATAATAACCTCATTTCTTTTATTGGGCAGAAATCCATCATACCTTCTAACATTGCAATCTTGTTATAAATGGCTTCTAATAAAAAAAATCCTTTAGGTTATCAAGATCTTTAAATTCTTTATATATCCTTGGAAAAGGATGTTTCTTCAAACTATTCTAATTTGTTTTATAATTTATACAATTCTTTAAAAATTGCATTGCCCTCTTTCCATCTTAACTTCTTATCTTTGCATAGGCCAAACCATCATCCATAATCTTTATGTTATTATAAAAATATTATTTAAGAGATTTAAAAATACCATTAAATCTATTTAAATATTTTTAAATCTAAATATGATATTAGGTATTTAAAAAAAGTATAAAGATTTATAAATATTAAAAAATTGAGAATTTTAAATTTTGAATTAATTTTGTAAATAACTTGGATTTTTTAAGTTTTGATTTTATTTCTTTTTTTTATATTATAAATCTAAAAATCTAGTTGTGGACTTAGAACATTTTATATTTTTTCAACTTATGAATATATGGCCTTATTTTGGTACTTTTTTATTAATTTTTGTTAGACTTTGTCTTTTTAAAATTTTAAGTTGATTTATTTTCTAATTTATAATATATTTTATCTTAATAATATGTTTAGAACCTTCAAAAAATCTATAGTTTAGGTGTTATGAATTTTTAAAATTAAAAAATTATCTTTTATACAATGCATAAAATATTTTAAAAAAATAAAAATAAAAATAAAAATATTTATTAATTTTTTAATTCTAAGAAAATAAAATATATAATTTATATAAGTATATATATGTTTTTTACTTCCAAAATATCATATTTAGACTATTTTCTTAATAAACTATATATAAATAACTTAAAATCATATAAACTATGACTTAAGCTTATACAATGGATTATACATGGTCATACTAATTTGCACCATATTCTCTAATGAAGTGACAAGCTCCTCCAATATAATCTTCATACACTCATTTTTCTTCAATATTCACAACTATTGGTTTTTTTAACATCATTCTATTGTCACTTCTATTTGCCACCCTATTGTAAACAAATTAGATTTAAGGTTTAGACTTAAAAGAATTAGGATTTTAGAATTAGGATTTTAGAATTAGGATCTAGGATTTAAAATTTAGGATTTGAGTTTTTAGAGTTTAGGATTCAAAATTCAGGAGATACATGGATGTGCCTAATTTTTTTACTTCTTTATTTTTTGGATTTTGACTTAACCTTCTTCTCTAAAAACTAAGAAGGTGGATCAAGTCAATATTTTTAATATATATATATATAAATCAAAAGTCTTGTATCTAAAAAATTTAAAAGTTTTAGAAGATTTTAATTTCACCATTAGATTTTTAGATGGTAATTTATCATATCTAGAATTAATAAAAATTTTCTCTATAAAAAAAAAAAAAACTTTATCTACTAATGAGTTAACTTTTTTTTCTAAAATATTAAACGAAAATTCGAATATTGAATTAAAAATTTATAAAACTTTTTTATTTGAAAAATTAGAACAATTTAATAATGAAAATTTACTATTTATACATAATTTTAATTTAAATAAATTAGCAAATTCATTTGTTAGCTTTAATCCGATTTTTCTACAAAAAAATATTTGGAAAAAAATATATCTCTTCAAAAATCGTTAAAAAAAAATAATGATTTTTATCCAATTGATTCTTCTGAAAATTATTTACTTTCTGAATTTTTATAAAAATTCAAAATGAAAATACTAGAATAATTAATAAAATTAATAAATTATTTATTATAAATTCAAATTCTGAAAAATTTTTAATAAATAATATTTTAAAGAAAAATACAAATAATAAAAAGTTTAATTCTGAAACAAATAAAAAAAGAATTTTATCTTTCTCAAAAAATTCTATTAAATTAATTCCACAAACGGAAAGATTTAAAATATTTAAAAATTCTAGTTTTTCTCTAAAGTTGAGTAGTTTATTTGAAAAATATATACCATGGTTTTTACTTTTAAATGGTGGAAATATTTTCAAAATTTATTTTTAAATTTATATTTAGAAATTTCATTAAATATTTCAGATCAATTTTATTATATTTTACCGACAATTTTACAAAATAGAAAAAAAAATTTAGATTATTTAGTAGAAAATCTATTCTTTAATTTGAAAAATAAATTTTTTGTAATTCCTTTGGAATTTGGAATTCACGTTTGCTAAAACAAATAAATAAACAACATAAAAGTAAGGAGAATCAATTACCATGGTTTTCTTTAAATTTAGTAAATAAATGGAATAGACACTATGTAGTAACTATAAGTTTAGTTATTTTCAGTTATTTTATTTTGCAAAAATATTTTTCTATTTTACTAGGTTCAGATTATTTGGAATTATGGGCGGATTTTAAAATAATTCAATATTTAGTAGATTCTTCACGTGGAATATATTTAGATAATTTACTTCATAATAATTCAATAAAATTTATTAAATCAGAAAATTTATTAATACATTTTTTTAAAAATCAAAGCATTATATAAAAAATATAAAATTTTATTTATTTACAAAAAAAAAAATAAACAAATTATTAATTAAAAATAAAGGAATAGATCTTTCTCGTAGAGAACGAAAATTGTTAGTTCAATCTCTAATAACCGATAAAAGTATTGATCGCTATAGACCTAATTTTATTTATAATACCAATTCTACAAATTTTCAATTTGGCAACCAAATTATTAAACAACAAAAAATTAAAAATTATTTAGAAAACTTAACTGAAGACTATCAAAAAAATTTAATAAATTATCCGTCTCATCAATTTTATTTAGCAGAAAATTTAGTTTTTTTATCTTCTTGGCAAAAAGCAACTTCGTTAAATACATTATGGAACCTTCTATTTTTGAATCAACAATCAAAGAATTTACAATTTTACCTCATATTTTGGGTTGTTTAGCAAAAATCCTTTACACATGGTTAAAAAAGGACTTTATCAATTAACTAGTAATATAGTTTGGGCTCCTAAAATATCTCGTCTTAATTTTATTAGAACTAATTTGTTTAATTGGATAAACCGCCCTAATGAATTTGAAATTACATCGAATTTAAAAAAAGCAGATAAAAAAAATATTACTGGCTCATCAGATAATTCTCATTCTTTTGAAATTATTCAGCATAAAATAAAAGAACAACTTCCATATGAAAGAATTTTATCACGAATAAGACGAAGAAATGTACAAGAATTAGAGTCGCAATTAGAAGATATTTTATTAGAAGAACAATTTGTAATATTAGGATTTTCTCGACTATTTACGGAATATCGAATGGAATCGCAATTATCTAATAAACCTCTTATATTTATTGGAGGACGGTTTCTTTGGGATCCTACAGGATTATTATATCAAAATCATAATTTTATTTTTTCACGTCAAGATTTATTTATAGATGGAGAAATGCTGAGAAGATTATATGTTACTTATGGAGCAAGAAGAGAACGAGAAAAATCTCGTTCAAGTCAAAAAATTAAACAATTTTTTCTTCGCCGTGGATATGGCCGAGATTCAATAAATAATTTTTCTATTAATTGGTGGAATCAATTACCTTTTATTGAAAAAAATAATATTGAAACTTTTAAACGTATTGAAGGAATTGGTGTTCAATTAAAACGCCCGCAAGTATTTACTCCTGTATATTTATATCAACGTTGGTTAATTGAAAATCCTCAAAAAATTTTAACTCGTTTTGAATTATTAAATAATCAACAAAAATGGTTGAAAACAAATAAATTATTACTTAATGATTCTTTGATTTATAATACTCTTTTAGAAATTTATCAATATTTATTACAGTTTTTTATTTTGCATCAAGTTTTATTAAATGAAATGACAAACGTATTATTAAAAAATAAATGGCTTTTTCAAAATGAAATTGAAGATTTTATGAATATAATTAATAAAAATAATTAAAAATTACTTTTTTTTTTTTAATCTTTCAAAATGATTATTAATAATCATTTTGAAAGATTAAAAAAAAAAAAATTAATTTATTTAATGTATCGGGATTGACGGGACTCGAACCCGCAACTTCCGCCTTGACAGGGCGGTGCTCTAACCAATTGAACTACAATCCCTATAAATTTACACATATTTATTATGTCAATTCAAAAAGCTTTATGTCAAATTAGTAACAATTTATTGAATAGACTACTATTTATTTAATAAAAAAAATTATAAAATTGGGCCGAGCTGGATTTGAACCAGCGTAGGCAAAGCCAGCGGATTTACAGTCCGTCCCCATTAACCACTCGAGCATCGACCCAAAAAAAAAAAAAAAGATAAAAAATTAAAACTAATATTTTTTTTTATCTTTTTTTTTTTTTAATTATTCTATATAAAATTTTCTTTTTAATAATATTAAGTATTACAAAAAAAAGTCTTTTCATAATACCTAATACCCCCAGGGGAATTCGAATCCCCGTCGCCTCCTTGAAAGAGAGGTGTCCTAGGCCACTAGACGATGGGGGCTTAATCCTCATCTTTATGTTACTTAATTCCTTATTTACTGTCAATAGTTAATAGTATGCTTAATTTTTTTAATTATAAAAAAATGATAAAAATATTTTAGAAAAAAATTTAAATTTATAGAAATTACAATTTAGTTTTAATTAATAAAACTTGAGTTGACAATTCTATCCTTTTTATCACAAACTTAGTTTATATGTATTTTTTAATTAATTTAAAGTTAGCCCTTTTAACTCAGTGGTAGAGTAACGCCATGGTAAGGCGTAAGTCATCGGTTCAAATCCGATAAAGGGCTATATATTACTAAAAAAAAATGAAAATAAAAAAAAAACGAATTTAAGTAGGTTAAACTTTTATTAAGTAAATAATTAAATAAAAAAAAATTAGGATGAAATTTGATATAATATAATTAATTGATATAATATATTTAATGTATTCATCATAAATTGATAAAAAAGAGTTTGTATTCATTTTTTTATCTATAAAAAAAAACTATAAGTAGTTTTTATTTGAAAATATTAAAAAAACTTATTTATTTAAATATATAATTTTTTTTTAGTAAACTTGATGATTTTTATTTTATATAAATTGGTTACTCTTATAATAAATTCTATTAAATTTTTGAGTTAAAGGGACATAAACATAAATAAAAAAAGAAAAGAAAAGTTTACCTACCTTCTAATTCCTCTTTTTTTTGTTAAAATATATTTATTTGAATAAAAATTCAAGTAAAACATCTATGTTGTACCTAGAATTGGCAATAATTTTATAGCATTGCCAATATATTTTGATACATTGAAGATAGTCGACAGGGTTGATTGTTTAAAGCTTTGCAACTATGCTATATTAAGATCATCATTTTTTTTTGTTATGATTATTTGGCATGCCATAAATAGATATAATTTTAGATTCAAATTATAATTTAATATCTTACTTTAATTAAGGTATTGCTAAAGTAATCAAAAATATGTATAGTAAATATAATCCAATTATTTTATTGTCATAGTTATTTAATTTTACCAATATTGTCATTATGTCTAATAGTATATCATATTTTAATACTAACACACACACAAACAAACACATATCTATATCAATAAGCATTGATTTATATTTAATAATATATCTTATACTTTAATAAGTAATTTTAAAACTTGCTATATACTATGCAAATTAGTTTTTATTTGATAAATTCTATAGTATTTTGATTTAAATTTATAAATTAACATATACATTTTTAAAAATAATATATATATATATATATATATATATATAACTTGAATGCAAAAATAAAATTATGCAATAATTTGAAGTAGTGTTTTTAATGTTCTACGACCAATCTGTAATTATAATCAAATTAATATCACTGATAATGATTAAAATGTTCATTTCATACTGAAGATAAATAAACAACATCAATCAAAATATACATGTTCAGAGATTAATCTGCCTTGATCAATGACACATGATTGTCCACATGGTTTTCTTCTACATTTTAAAATGTAGAAAAGCTCACATCATACAATTTAAAAATAACTAGAAGGAAGGGTAAGAAATCCACAAGACACGCTAGAACAATTGAAGTAAAGATTATGAAACCATTTCATAACTAAGGATTAATCTCATCCTCATTATAATAATACACAAATAAATAAATAAATAAATAAATAAATAAACAATTTGACAACACCAACTCCATCAACAAACCACCACTCAAATCATTCACGCGTTCCCAAAGTTCGCAATGCAAGGGGGTGGGCGGGAACGCAAACCATTGCGCTCGCAAGGAAGGTTCCCAAAGCAAGGCCGAGGAAGTTTCCCTCAATGAATCGTCGAGGGGGAACTGACTGGGCTCTGGAGCTCCTCCTCCTCCTGTGGAGAGCGAGGGAGGCCTAATCATCGAGGTCACGTTGTTGCCCACTTGAACTCCGCCAATCACACATGATTTTTCCTCGCGGGGCGTGACCGTTCTCGGCTCAGATCCGCGTTGCGCTCGTGCGTCGTGAAGGAGCTTTGTCTGACGCGTTTTGGTGCAATTTCGAGGGCGATCTGGTGGGTGCCGAGGTTGCTGATTTACGTGTAGGGGTTGTGTTTTGGCGATTTCGTGTTGCAATGGAGGTTTTCGCGTAGGTGTTGGTGTTGTGGGTTGGAATCGGAAGCGTTTTAGAGAGGTTTTCCTTGCGGGATATAGGTTTTTGGTCGTGGGTTTAATATTGGGGTTGTGCGGATTGATCTAGGGTTTGAGGATTTGGAGCGGACATGGCCCCTGCGAGCCAGCCTCCCGTTATACCTGTTAGTCAGCAAGGAGGAGCAACTGTGGGTGTGACGCCGTCCCAGGCGACGTTTTGGGCGTTTGCAGGGAGAGCGCAGGATGCGGTTAACCTCGCCCTAGCCCAGAAGCGGCCTTGGGCGGAGGTGGCCGACCGTTCGCAGCTGGCGAAGCCGGAGTCGTTCAGCGAGGCGATCACGAGGGCGAGGAAGAATTGGTTCTACTTCCGCATTAACTACTCGATTATTCTGACCGGAGTCGTTGCGCTGAGCTTGATCTTCAACCCTGGAGCTTTGTTCTTCCTTTTAGCTCTCTTGGCTGGATGGGTCTATCTCTACCTCATTCGCTCAGAGCCTCTTGTCATCAACGGCCGGACGTTCAGTGAAAGGGAGGTTCTGCTCGGCATGAGCGTCTTCACCATTATCATGATCTTCATGACGAGTGTCGGATCTATTTTGATCTCTGCGCTTCTAATTGGAGGGGCCATCTGTTTTGCTCACGGTGCTTACCGCGTTCCTGACGACCTTTTCCTCGACGAGCAAGAGTCGGCTGGTGGCTTTTTGTCGTTTCTCTCATCTGGAACTGGAGTGCCGCAAATGATGTCCCATGTGTAGATCCCTAACATTCCTTGATTCAATGTATCGATAATCCTTCTAATGATCCTAAATATTGTCCTTCCATTTTGTCCTCGTATTCGTTCGACACATTCGGACGGTCTGATTCTTTGAAGGCTACTTCCGTATACTGCATACACTTTTTCAAACCCGATTTAATTGGACGTTAGGGCAGATCAACTGTGATCTTTTCACAGTTATTGTAGTTCATCCTGCCATTTTGGGCATGACTTATCTTGCTAAGGTCATGATAGGTATAGTCATCGGCTCGCTGCAGCGCATTGCATTGTTTATTTGAGAGAGGAGAGAGGCGGTCAGATGTGTTCATTCAGATCTAGTGCGTATATTTTATGGTATGCTTCGCGGGAAAGTATCTTTTTTTGATACTTTGAAACCTTCGTGGAGGTGTGTCTATTTGATTCAAAATGGACATCCGTTGCGTTAAATCATTGCTTGTTCATGGAAACAGGGCAGCACTTGTCTTCTCAGTTGTGATCACAAAATTTTCGGTCCGAAAGTTTGAGTATCTGGTTGACTCGTTTGTACGTATGGATCAGTCTTATGTCCACAGTTTGACATGTGTTCTCCATAAACGTTTAGTGGCGGACCATTGATTTCGGTATGTCATCAAAAGCTTTTGCTTTGTGATTATTTGCAGCAGAAGACCCTGACATTTGGTGACACGAATGTGTTTGATTTGGCTATTAGTTTTTTTTTTTTCATTCTCTATTACAGAGTGTCTCGAAATCAGTCGAATTGATGAACTTAAATTGAATCGGTCAGTGTGAAACGATTGTTTAGTGCTTGCTTAATGAAATGCCCTCTGTAGCGTCTGCAGACGTAACTGGTTTCAGTATACACATTGATAATTATGGTTCAAAATCTACACTATTATATCCTCACCAATGTCACCTGACATTGAAACCGTTCTACTTCTGAGAGGACTGGATAGGATTTATCCAAAACCGCTGAGCTTCGTTTGTACAACACATTTTCAGTCCGATAAACTGCATGTAACCTGCCCTATGTATGAAACCTATTCTTCTATGGTTGAAATACTAATGAACTACATGTTACAGTTTTCTCTGCTTCCATTGAACTGTAACCACCATACTCTCAGGCACAGACGAATTTGCATTGATTGCTTAATCGACCAGGGTCTGATTGCACTTTGCCTCGTATTGCATAATGATGGTTCCATTACCCAATCTGGGAGAATAACAAGGTGAACATCTGATGAGTGCTGAGATGGTGTGTGCCTAAAAAGACGATGTGGTGAATTCCATGTGATCTGTTCTGAATCCTTTCTCCGAACAACTCCATTCAGACTGTACAGTTTTTCTGTTCTCTTTTTGCGCATATAATATTCTTTTCTCCACTTGAGACATTTTTTGTGAATTCGTCCCCTGCTCCACGCAGAACGTAGGATGGCTGCAACTTGAGCGAGAGAGTGACTCGGCCAAGAGGCCACACCTAATTAAATGATACTTAAATATGTCGTGGCTGAACCTTGTTCCTCCCAATGCTTACATTGGCTTTCGATTGTCATCCCTAAGAAACACAAGTAATCCTGAAGTCTTCTATTCAAGGGAACTGTGCACATCAATGGGGTATTTTCTTGAAACATGTTTCTATTAAAAGTGTCAAAACCGCGACGTGGAGCCCAGTTTTTGAGATACATGACTGATGAGAGGTGGTACAGTTGTAAGGTTAGATTTGCGACAGGTTCAGATAGTGAAGGATATTCCATGTGAAGGCAGGAGAGAAACCAGACACTTTTGTGGTGACCATGATGCTGTTTTCATCCTGGCTACCCGGCTGCAGCAGGGCTGTACCCACAACTGTCTAGACAAGCATTCAGGACAAGTTGCATAATGTTGTTGCTTAACTTATCCGGCCCCTGAACTTATTACCGTAACATTGTAGTAACTTTGTGCAGGGGTTGAAAAACATTAGAAACTCTAGGTCTCCACGACGACCAAGTGCAGGAGTGTGTTTTCATCTATCTCCAGATGACAGATTAGATTTGCACAGAAATTATACAAGTGCAGTGCAATTTGAGGTCCCCCCAGTACAGAGCATTTGCAGAACCGGGCATCGTGGCTAACAAATCTCCGGGAGGGACAAACGAGTACACATCTGTGGAGGTTTTATTTGCAGAGGTGGTTTTTGTGACAAGGCCATGACACTTGCCTGAAAGAGGATAACAACTCAGGCTCACATCTTGAATCCTGGAAACATGTCAAGTGCTAAGGTTCTGAACACTAACAGCCGATGTAGGTGGAGTGATAGACACATGAAGTGTTCGCTGTAATCAAGCATCAAAGAATTTCAACCGCCTTCGAATTCACCCCGTTTTAAGCACAATGGCTATGGCAGACTGCCCTTCGTATCATTGTCTGCTCCACCACTTGCTGATTAATCTGTGTTTGGTGTTCAAAACTCATCACTTACACTGGAAGGTCGGTCTATTTCTCAATCGCCATTTGCCACGCCAGGGATCAAAAACTCGCAGCAAGATCATTATCAGTGCAAAGGTACTTGTCTGGTTAACAAAGGATAGTCTAGTTTGATTCCTGCGAGCAGCTGTTAAACTGCTGGCAAGTGTTTTCCAGCTTTGTGACTGTCATGGCGTGTTTGAACTGCACACTTCATGCAACAAACTTCTTTCCGTGATTTCACTACCTAACTTTTTGAAGTTTGAAGAAACTACGCAAATTCTTGTTTGGATTCCACAGCTGGAGTTTAACAGAAACATTCTTGTTAGTGGTATGTAAAGTATACGATGTAAAGTTGTAGTGGGTAGAAGTTCAGTCAACTTTTTTCAACAAAATTGATAAGAGGTAATTCAGATGATGCAAAAGAGCATTAACAAAATGATGTGTATTTCAATGGAGAATGAATAAGAAAAGAACATGTGTATGGCACTTCACCCACCACAAACAGTGACAAAATCTTCCTATTATCAAATCTATTTCAAATTTCATTAAAATAAGAATTATTGCAAATGGTAGAAAGTTTATTTTATTTTTCTTTGTTGTGTGTTATTAGTTTTATTATTAAAAAATGGATTATTATTAGTTAAAAGATAAAATAAATTCAATAATGATATTATAATTTTAGTAAAAATATCATTAATATTATTATTCACATAAATTTTTATTTTTAACCACTTAAGGCTTATACCAAGATTCAAGTTTTATAATTCTTGCAGGACAAAAAAAGATGGTATATATATATATAATCAATTAGAATTAATATATCTAGAATTAAATAACTAATATAAGGGTATACACTTACAAAATTTATCCTAAAAATAAATCGTATCTCTCTCTATATATATATTGTAATATTAGATATAATCTATATAAATAATTTAGGTGAATCAGGAGTCATGTTGCTTCAGTATGTAAAGAAAAAATTTATATTTTATTTGGCTACAAAAGTAGAAAGTTAAGTGATTTCTTTTTATTGAAGAACAATAGTCTCTTCACTTATTACAGAATTGTATGTCATGGCATAATTGTGGCTTTGTAATAGTATTCTAATTATTTTATACTTAAATAAAGGAATGAAAGAAACACAACCAATTCCACAATTGGTTTTTTATATTTTACATTTATTATAATATTATAATAAAAATAAATTATAGAAGAATAAGCTTTTTTAGTTATTTTTTTCAATACATGTGTGTTATGTATAAAAATCTTCTGAAATCACAGCAATAAATTGTCCCAAGTTAAACTTTAATTCATATAACAAACATTTTTGATGACTGATGTATTTTTTTAAATTGATTGAAAAATAAAAATTTGATTACTTCATTGATCTCATCATTAAAATTGATATGATCGTATTTATAGAATAACATAAAGCTGAACACGTAAATAAGCATTGTAACAAAAATTACCTTTTATAGAATAATATGCATACAATAATCAGTGGATTGTGTTAAGTTAATTTAAAATAAACATATTGAACAAGTTGTTTTTACAAATTTTCTTTTATGTAATAGTAGATGTATATAAATTATTCTATAAAGTTGTTAGATTTTTGAAATAGTTGATGTTTCACAACAATATTGTAAAATAAATAATATTGCATAGAAGATATAGAAAATTGTTAATGCTTTATTTCCAATTGATATTGTTACACCCCACATGAACTCCACACAACTTTTATTGACTAAATAGCATGCTTCTATTCTTAGGGTGCATTTAGCAACTCAATATTTAATCACAATATTGAACCAAAATAGAAAATATATATATATATATATATATAGTATTTTTGTGTTTTTGGCAACCAAAACAAATAAACAAAAAAACAAACAAAATTTTGAATCAAATAGTTTTTGAGTCAAATATTTTGTTAAAAAAATAAAAAAACCAAAAAACCAAAAAAAATTGCAATCTATTTTTTTCATAAAATTTTCATTGTCTCCCTCTCAACCACTATTTATTTTTTCAAAGCAATTAAAAGATAAAACGTGCAAAAGAAAAAGACATGTTATTAGTTAGTTGTCTATAATAAGGTCATATAGGGTGTAATAATATCAATTGGAGACATAGCATTAACAATTCTCTAAAAAACTAGTAGCTTTATTCAACTATTAATATAAAACTATGTTAATTAAAGATAGAGACTATTTTCAAACCTAGTAAGAATAAATTGATCTTCTTTTATGGACTAATTAGCAACTATTTGAGAAATTCATAAATCAAGAGTTTTTCCTTTAATATTTGGAAGTGGCTCTACATTTAATAAAAACCATTTTATTTAAATATGGAATAGATTACAGTTGACTTCTTCTCATAAAAGACTTCAAATATTGATAATATTAGAAAAAACGATAAGAACTATGTAGTAAAAAGTACAAATATTGTTTTGAAGAAATATGAGATTTAAATAATTAATAATAATAAAAAAAATTAAGTTATGTTTTATGTAGCTATATAAAATAATTTAAAACACACACACCCACACACACACACACACACACATATATATATATATATATATATATACATACATAACTCCTAAAATTAAAATTAACTTTTTTCAATTCAAAACCAATTAATCTTACATTCTTGACTTACATATCCTAGCTTTCATTTTTCATTTTTTTAAATAAACAGAGAATACCTTAAAGTAAGAGAGATATCAATCATCTAGTCGAATTGAAATTAAAAGCTTGAAAATCATATTGTCCTATTCACCTTTTGAGGAGATATATCTAGATTTTAAGGGGTAAATTGTTTTATTGATAATATCAAAGTTTAAAATTAAAAGGTAATCACAAGGTAATCACAAGGTAAAAAGAATCATGATAAAACATTTTAAAAACATGATAAACTAAAGTAAATATTCATTCAAAATAATCTACCTTGTATCATAATCAGGAGTAATTTTTCCAATAGCAACGTTGTTCTTATCTTGACCTGATCCTTATAGAAACAAATCTTTTTACTAATATAATTTCATTTATTTACAATGTATTATCAAAACTATACTTGAATGTTATCATTAGAATATCCATCTAGGCCAAAATATCAAAAATAAGATTAATGATAATTTTTTAATATTACCTATTATAATAAAATATATTTTTTATTTATAAATTGATATTTTATTATATTCTTTTTAATTAAATAGTATCTTTTGCAAATTTTTACGATTTTACATATTAATTACATTCCTTTATTGACACCATTTTGAAACAAATCATTCATGATAATAACTTGATTATATTATATTAATAAAAATTGTAGTTTCTCAAGTATTTTATATATATATATATATATATATATATATATACGCATAAACAATCAATAGAAAGAGATTTTTGAAGAAGTTTAAAGTTTTCTGGTTACATGAACTTGTCATTACTTTCCTGTTAAGCAGATTGTATATTGTAATTTTCATCTTAAAGTTAATTCTTTACTTACAAATGTTTATAAATAAATATGCCAAAAAATTAAAAATATATGAAAATAACAGTAACATAATAACAAAACACAAAAATTATGAGTAAACTAAACTTAATATAATAATAATAAATAAATAAAAACGATAAATTATGCTTTTGTTTCTTAGTAGAATATACTATAGCCATATTCATATCATATTTGTAATGATATAATAAGCTAAATTAAAAATCCAATCACGTAATCAAATGAAACAAACACAAATGATATTTTGCCAATTTAATTTTTTATGTTAAGTTTATTTGTACATACTTGTAATTTTTTAAAATTTAACTATAGAACATTAAAAGTAGATTCATGTTTAAAAAAAACTCCATCTGATGTTTTCAAAAAACTGTTTTTCATAATCCTGTTCAATCAGATTCTTCCAACCTTTTCAAAAGCCTAATGATTGGCTTCACAACATGACAGTTATTTCAAATCTAGCACACGTTGAATCAAACAAAATTGTTAAGACTTTGCAAATTTCTTTGTTGCTCAATAGAAGCATATTTTATATAATGTTGATATTTTTGGAGGGCTTCATAAGACATTATCTTTTTGACATCAAGACATCAAGACTTTTAGAAACCAACACCAATCAAACCATCAATAACCACTTCTTTTTATTATTATTTTTAATACAAAACAATATCAAACTTTCTTCCCTTGTTGTGATCATTTGCTTGCTATTATCCCAATGTACCATTTCGATTCCAAGTATATGGACAAAGCTAAAGTGGATGAGAATAGTAATACTAATTTCTTAATTTTTAATACTTTTTCTCTTTTTCTTAAGGCCAACAAAGTGTAATCTCCTCACAACTTCCACAAAGCCCATCCTCCTCAATTTTCTATCACCATGTGCTAAAGCTCTTGAAAAGTCATTCTACTTTAAAATCTAAGAACCTCATTCCATTCAAAACTTGATACTACCATTGTACATATTTTTGATCTCTCTTCAAAACAAGGAACTTCATTAGGTGGCATGATTCCTTTTCATTACTTGACAAGTTTTAAACTTCTTTTTAAAACTAATTCTAATATGGTTAAAAAAAACCATGTCAAGAAAGATATTTAGTGGGATTCAAAGGGACTGACCATGCCGTCACAATGCGCCAAATCATTGCCAACCACAAAAGGTTGAAGCTCCACGCTTCCCAACTAAATAGAAAACTACAAACCTCCATCCTAGTCTATCAATATTTTCGTAGATGGAGTTCATTGCAAATGACCAATTCTCACACTTAATGCTTACACATGGGTGGGGAAGATCATGGTTCCCAATAACATGTCCATTCTCCTTTTTTATTTCATTTTTATACTACATCATCAACATACTAAAGAGCTTGCTTGTGAGCATGCACATTGACTCTCGGAAAGAGTCCGAGCTTGAGCTTCCACCAATTTGTCTTCTATGGCATGTGGTTCCTTATATTTCAACATGGTGAATAAAGAATAGAAATGAGAATAATTTTTTAAAAATGCTGCCCAAATTGGCTCTGATCCCAACGAGGGGCAGTTGATGTTTGCATGAGGCAGTCCCAATATGGTCTCATAAAAATCATGAAAAAGCAAAAAGTGGGGCAAGGATAACGAGCAAATGCCATGGCTTCCATGACCCAACTTCTCTTCTCATGGAATTGGTCCTCTCAAAAAGAGACTTCACATGAGATTGATTGCTTGTGGTAGCCCCCTTGCCTACCCGGGCCCGTGAAAAAAAAAACAATTCTTGCAAAAAAGCTAAAAGTTATACACATTTGAACAATTGACAAGTCTCGCAAACAATGGAAATTTCATGAACCCTATTGCTTGTTATTCCTTAGCATGCAAACAGTGTCAGGTGGAAAAAATAAAATAAATAAATAAACTTAAATATAGAATCATGGGGAAGCATCATTTGGGTTGTTGGGATATCTTCATATCAAATAGCTTCGAGGGTTTTACTGTTAAGAAGAGAAGAGAGGGAATACTCAGAACTTTAGACTTGTGCTTTTGATTTTAGGGTTTGCACTGTGCTGAATTCAGTTGTGGATGAATGAGATTCAAGGATGATTTTTATGGGATTTGTGGGATGACATCCAGGTTGTTCTGTTCTACTCAAGGACTGTGCAGAAGAATTCACTACTCCTTGAAGAATACTGTGCATTACAGGATTCTGCAGCTTTTTCAGAACATCTTAACAAACAAAAAACAATGAACTACAACAACAACAAAGACAACATCTGCTTCCATTATTGCTTGTATTTATCAAGACTGCAAAGATTTTTATTCATTTCTTATTTATATTATTGTCATTGAATTAGCATCTTTCAATAATAGCATCAAATATATATATATATATATATATAAAGCAATAATAAGCTTTCTAACACTGAAGGATCCAAGAGGTTCACATCTTTTCAAGTGGGGAGGCACTTGTCAGGTGTTTTTTGTACAAACCTCGCCTATGGATGATCAAATGCACAGGTGGGTTCATGGCATGAAGATAAATTCTCACATTCTTCCATAAGGAAATCTTTGCCCCCTTTCTTCATTCATTTGCTATTCAGAGAGTGGCATTGGACATAGCTATCAATCCATTGGAGGAATCATTCTAATCAAAACACAGAAGTACCACATGTCATGAGCAACAGAAAACAAAAGTGAGGGCTCATAGATTGCATTTTGGTGGGCCTTCTGCTGAAGGACTTTTTTGTGAAAAAGAAACAAAGGAAGAAACTGCAAAATAGCTAAAAAAAGGAACTTTTTGAAACCCTAAAAACTGTGACCTTTGTGAGCTTGAAATCAAGCCTGTGAAGAGAGTATGGTTCCAAAAAATGGGATTATTGTATGGCTTGTGGTTGCCATGAATTTTTTTAATGATAAATGTATGTTGTTGATTCTAGTAAGAGTTTAAGTTGGTTGTGGCTCTTTGCAAGGCTTTAAAACCTTCAAAAGACCTTCAGCACCCAGATTGTTTGTCCCACCTTTTAGAGTCTATATTTCTACATTTGTTTTGAAATTAAAAGCAATTATTAATTTGTTTAATTTTTAATTTTTTTTAGCACATTAGATATGTAACTTTTATAATAACTTTTGTGGTCATTTAGACACATTTGGAAACATGTTTTTACACCAAAGACAAATTTTAGTGTTGCAGACCCCAAATCAGAGTCTCTAAATAATGATCAGAAGCTTGTAGATTATGTTGTTCTAAAACTTGTAAATAATGTGTATGTATGTATGTATGTATGTATGTATGTACATATGGATAATATTTGTACTTTATTTTTTCTTTCTTATACAACAAACTAGAATAATTTTTTATTTTCTTTTTTTAGAGAACTATACATATGCTCATAATTATGCTAGAGAAATATCCATTATCATTGATTTGAATTACATGTTAATATGCATTTTAAATTTTCCCTTTGAATAATTATAAAAAGAAGCGTTTTTCACGAAAGGTTTTTAATTCATGAAAAACTTCAAAGTCTTCAATGTTACACAACAACATTGCTTTTCTAAAGCTTCTTTTCTTTCACCCACACATTCAAATAAAATATAATAAAAATCGTGGTAAAATAAGTCAATTAGTACATTGTTTTAGCTTCTGGCTTCTACATCTGGCTAATAGTTTTTGTGAATGTGAGGTTTTTATTCTATATTTCTAGACCAAGATTGACAATATCCACATAAGTATATATTGTAATATAAGAACATAATTAAATGAATTCTGATTTTTATGAAGTACATTTTTAAGGGTGAAAATATGATTGGGGTACATTAGATGGTACAGTGAAGTTCAACATTGTTAAAGGGTCAATATTAGGGTTTACAATACTAGTTATGCGATTTACACACCAGACAACTTCATCACCTACCTTGATATTTCATCAAAAATTGAATATGACGATACTATTAATTTTCTATTAGAAAACAGTAGTTGACATCAAACACTACCATACCCAAAATATGTTGAACTAGTTTATTTATTTATTTTTCAGTGAAAATTTTATACTTAATGTGGAAGATTTTTATTTTTATTTTAAACTTTTCAACTATTATTTGTATGATTAAAAAGTATCCTTTAAATCCAACTTATGAAGACTAATTCACAATCTATTCACAAATTTAAAAAATACAAAAATAAAATGTTCAAATTAAATACGAAGTAAGTTTTCACATTTATATAAACATACAATAAAAAGACAAATAAACGAACATTTTGGCCAAAATCATTTAATGATATAAAATTCATATTAATTTATTTTCTAATTTTTGTGTAAGATTTTAATGCAAGAAGAGTAAACTGAAAATTATAAATATCATAGCTCGTACAAAAGTCTCTTCAAATGTAGTTCTCTATTTGAAGAGCTAGTATTGTTGTAAATAATACAATATTATTTCAATATTTATTTTTTATTTTTATATATAATTCTATATAAATATTTATTTTTATTTTTATTTCAACACACATTGCAACATTTAATTTTATTATAATTCTTTTGAAATTTTATTATATTCTTTTTTAGGCTTCAAATAAATCTTCAATTAAATCACATTTAACTTTTATTTATGTATTTTTAACAATTTCCCTTCTATTAACAAAATTATGCATACTTATATTAAATTTTAGCATATTGTATTTAAATTATTGTGCATATGTTATCAAAAAATGGATTTATTTTGTTAAGTTACATTTATTATAGAAAATAATACTTATGAAAATTCTTCTAGCTCCATCACCAAAGTTCTTAAATATGATAATAGTTTTACTTCAAGTCATTCAAATTACATTTTTTTTTTATTTAAATTTTATTTTGAATTTTAAAAGTTCAGTATAGAACCAATTTATAAATTAAAACATCTTAACATATATATATATATCCAAAAATTAGATTTATTAAAAAAATATGAGTTGTTCTTTGCAGGATTTACTGTATTTATGATTATATAATAATAGTTAAAATAATAATAAATAAGTAAACACAAAAAAATTCAGTGAATTTTGTATTGATAATTTTTAATATATGTATGTATGTATATAGGTAGATACTGGATTTTTGACTTCCTATTATTTTTGCACACATAAAGAATAATAGGAAGCCAAAAATAGGAATAAAGATAATCTAAACCTTGGTTTTGAGTCTAATGAAGCTTATTGAAGACCACAAGTCTTACAAGACAAGTTCCTAAGTTATGGGATGCTTTTGTGGTGGCTTCTTAGATGTAGAAATCAAGAATACTTGAAAATCAAGGATATTGTTGAAATATTTTTAAAAAATCTTTAAGATATTTTTGTAATAAAATTGTGTTTTATAGATTCTTAAAGCACAAAAAAACAAGAAGAAATCTTAAACTTCTTGGCTATTATTGATTAGTATTGCTAAATGTTTTGGGTTATAATAAATAATTAGTGACCATTGACTTGGTACCATTTTATAGTTACAATTCAACAATAAAAAAAATAAAAAAATAAAATCGTGAAGACCTTGATGATCTTAAAGGATTTTTGATACTTTCTCTTAGAAGTTTTAAATAGAAATAACATGCATATGTATATATTTATATTTATACATATATTTTTTTAGAAAAAAATGCTATAATGTTGAAAAATGTGACATAAAGACATAACCAAGTAATCTTACAAAGACTTTCAAGAATAAATGTGTAATTTTTTAACCTTGCCAACAAGTGCATTTGGACTTCAAAGAAACTGATGTCATTGTGAACCTCATTGGCCCAATTAGAATCATAAAATAAACTAGCCAATTTTTCTAAAACAAATTGTTTGAAAAACAGATAATAACTTTTCCCACAAACAGAAATTCTATCCACTTTGAATAGAATATAAATGATTCACCAATTTATTCCCAGAACATACGCTAAAAGATCTTGTGTGGACTTTTAATAATAGGCAACTAAAACTTATCGCTAGACCATATCACACGAACAATTACACCCAAGAGCAGGAAAATATTCTTATCCTAGCATCTACAAACTTATCCCTTGACCTAATCAGTTTAACAAAGTTTTGTCTTGTATTTTGACCCAATCAACCAATCAAAAAAATCAATCAGTCAATCAATATAAGAAGTAGATTCCACATGGCCTTCCCTTCAAGGTTGGGAAATGAATCTTCTCTAAGTATTTTGGATCTAAAGTCAGTTATAATCATGTACAATGAGACCACTTGGAAGATGAGCTTTCTCTATTCTAGAACTGTTCTAGAGGAGATGGGGCTCATTTATACACAGAAAACTTTGAATACCCAATAGTTCAAAATTGTCTATTCATCAAATGGTGTATAAAGCCAGTGGGGTCCTCTGTTTGGGTAGTTATGTTATTTAAGTCCCATTGTATGGTTTTGCATGAACACAGGAAAACATTGTCCTTAGATTTTATGTTGGGGTCTCATGGTTTGAGTACAATGGGAAGTGTGTGTGTATATATATATATATATATATATAACTGTTTTGTTATGTTTTAGTTGTTGCAATAAGGCTGCTTAACAATGAATGATAATGAAAAGTAGTGACAAATTCCATTTGCTCAATAATGTTTGATGGAGGACATTTTTGTCAAAAGGACTTGTTTGGATGTTTGTTGATAAATGTGCTTTTGAGAGATATAGTGGATCTATTGTGATTGTCTAATATATGTATGTATATATATATATATATATACATATATGTTTGAATATGTTTTTGGCTATACTCAATATACTTATGAAGAAACATAAGTTGAAACTTCTACAACTAAGTAGATGTCTAAATTCAATAAATTAGTATAATTTGAAGAATATAACATAAAATATCTGAATATTTTTATAAGAAATATTTATATATGGCAGATAATTGTATTTTTCCAATGAAACATCAATAAGGATTTTGGATTTCTACCAATGACTTCGTTTTTAAATGTTTTATCACTTTGTGTTATAATACCTTGTCTAAATATATTTTTAAAATCTTATAGAATAAAATAGGTTAAAATTAAATGAAGGATATTATTAATTTATTATTAATATTATCTAATAATTTATTAATTTATTATAATATTTTATTAAAGAAGTTGCAAAATAAAGATGTGATTTTTAACAGATTCAATTAATAGGTCTAAAACTATATCATAAGGATTAGAATAGTTTTTGTTCTATATTACTTCAAAACTTGTGCTTTAATACTAATATCATTTATTTTAAAAGTAAAAACTTAGATTGATTTAATATCCATGTTAAATTTAAGTTGTAAGATATAAATCCATTCTACATAGTTGATAGTATATATTTTTAGTATTTTTAAAATTCATTTCTTTAGTGTAATTTTTTTATAATTAAATTATGATTTTTTAATCTAAAATTTAACATTAAAAATAACCTTTGATTATATATAATGGATAAAAATTAAAACTTACAATGAATCAATTTGTTTATATGATTTTCCAATCCGAAATTACTTATTCATCAAAATTGGTTCCAATTCTATATCTTAAAAAACAGATTAAGAAATAGATTAAGAAGTAAGCTAACTAACTATATAATATTACATTAAAATCTATATGAGTGCAACATGTGGTTGGTTTAACAACAATATACAAAAGTCATGGTTGAATAAAAGGTGGATGAACATGAGCAGTGAAGAGGTAACAAAGAGTGGTTTGCTAAGAACAACACACTACATATGATTGCTTTCACAGAAATACCAGAGAATTAGGCAAGTTAGGATTCTTGACAAAACCAAGCTCTCAAAATGAGAACTGTGAATGGACAAGAGGATCACATACTTCCCAAAATACTAAATTTTTGACACATAGAGGTAACATGTCGTGCATCACTCTGATGGCTACGACGACTACTACTAGTAGTAAATGAAGCGTGGGAAAAGGGGGGGGGTTGTTGCAAGTGAAGCGGTGATTCTACAGAGGAGGCGACATAGTTGCAGCAGGGCAAAAGGCGGCTGGGAAACGAGGGCTGCATGGAGCGTTGCAGCAGCGTCGCTCATGCGTGGGCTGCTCCGCGGACAGCACCGGAATGCGACGGTGAGTGAGTTACTGAAGGGTACCAGTCAATCAAGGTTGCGGCTGAGGAAACGTGGTGCTTTTACCAAGGCCGCCGCGAAGAAACGTGGTGCTTTTACCAAGGCCGCCGCGAAGAAGAGGGCACGCCCGTCTACCGCGGATGGACAAGTCTGGCTTCGTCTGGTGAGTTGCGTTGCGTATCAATCAGATAGGCCTCATGAATGAGCATGGGTCCCCATGGTTGTGGGCCCTGCTCTACTCTGCTATGCTTTGCTCTCGTCACTTCACCCCGACTGGGGTTTTCATCCAGGTTCAATAAGTGGACAGTGGAACTGAGTCCCCATCCTATTCTCTATCTGCTCTTGTGACCAATCCCACTGTGAATGTAACCCTTCCATTTCCCGTCTGTCACTCCCTGTTACATCTCCTCCACTTTGCAGTGTCCTTGGTCTCCTTCCCTGCACTGTTCCAGGTCGCCAGCCATGGTCTACTGACTGGTATGCAGCTTCTGCTGCAATGGTAATTCTTTAGTTGGCCGGTCGTTGCTATTAGAGAACACTTACCGATTCCAACTCGCTTTTTGAGTGGAAGCCCCTTCACAGAACCCTAGAGGCCTCGCGTAGACCTTGTTTTTGCCTTGTGTGGGAGGGCTACTTCTCTTTCTAGGAACAGTGCCAAATCAATGGGCTACTTAATACCTTGATTGTTATTCACTCCAACAGGAACTTGGGTTGAACTGCTCTGAGTGTGTGTTGTTTGTGAGCGAGTCGCCGAGCTGGGGTTTCAGGGTTTGCGCTGCTGGGTCTCATGCATTTTGTGCCTATTATCTCGAGATTTCACTTGCGCTGCCTGAGTTCTCATCTTTGAGAAGGCCTCTCCTTTTTAATGCTATCTCTGCGGAGTGTTTTTGTTTTTCTTTTCACTTCAGTTTTCGTCCGTTTTCTCATATCTTTAATTGGAAAACGGGCAAGATTGGAAGTTCGGTAGCTTTCCGTGGCTTAATTGATTTTATGGTGTTAAGGAGGGTCCAGTGCATCAAATTGTATCCACACGCTCGGAATGTTCTATTGAGAGAACGTAATCCAGATTGAGAATAATACTTCACAAGCATCAGTCTTTATCACTTGGCCACTGCACCTGAATAGCCAAAGCTTAGTTCTTGCGACACCATAATCGAGCGTTAAGCGCACTCGAACACAAGCATCCGCCGATGAAGAGTGAACACAACCAAATCACAACGAATAGCATGCAAATTTACTAGGTGGCACCGACGAAAATTAATTTGCCTTCTATGGACTGGTGCGTCCTGAGTCAAGCTAGAGAGGAAATAAAGACAAAAACCGTAATGACTTGTCGTTGGCAGACGAGACACCCAGGGCAATGCTACAGCAAGAGCATGCTCTCTTAGCTGCGGTTTCTTGCGCCGAGAGTTAGTGTACACGTTTGTTTGCTTCGTCTTGGATTAGTGGGGTCAGAGTGCTCAGCAATCAACAAAGGTGGTCAGTCATAGCTGTGATGATGCTCTCAAAGGGGTGGTGCCAGGTAAACCTCGAAATCATGGTTGGCAATTAATTTTCTCCTCTTTTAGCACCCCTTCCACCTTCTGGGTGATTCGTTGAAGCATGTGATATTGGGGTCACAAAGTTTACATAGCTGCAGGAATCCAATGAATGCTAATATCAGCACTTGTGCTGAGTACCTGAAACCCAGCTGGATACATGTCAAACCATATGAGTAATCAAAGTTTCACGTCTGTCAATCGGGGGGAGACTAGTCCATCAAGTGGGCGCAGGGTTCCCATGTGGGATTGTTGCAATTCTTACACGAAATCAATTTGATCAGATAGGTGGTGATTACTCATAGTCTGTATCTGTGTTTACTAATGTCATCCTGTTGTAATAGATCATGCTTTGCTTTGATTTGTTTAGATATATCCAAAACGTTTATCTTAATGTAGATGCACAAGGCAGATTGTAGCTTTTTCCTCTCGGAGGTGGAAGGATGGCGAATTCTAAATTGATTTTTAATCGATTGCAGGAACATGCGATAGCACCAGCTTCCAATCGCGTTTTGGATGGGTCAATATTGGCGACTTCTCTGGCCGCCATAATTTCGAGGAATGTTGCTGAGGAGATTCAACCCCTCAGCGTAGAGGAGGTACTACCAACACAAGTCTGCGCTCCCGAGCTTCAGATGTCTGTCTCCAGGCTTTTTTAGTGACTGAATGAGCCTGAAAGACGACGCGGTTGATTGATTGATTGATTAATTATAAGTTTAATTGTGGTGCAGGCATTGCCCATTCATGTTCTGTCGGACATCATCAACAAGGTGAAGGATGCACGGGACCTTGCGAATTGCAGGGCAACGAGTAAAACTATGAAAGAAGTTGTGCGGGAAGTTCGCTGTCTCAACCTTGTATGCCTCAAACGGTACTACGAGCTTGCTCGGAAACGTTATCCTGTGAGACCCCAATGTTCATACTCTGACACAGAGGATGAAGATGACATGATAGAGTCTGATTCTGACGAGAGTGAGGAGGATGAAGATGATGACGATTGCTGTGAGATGTCTCAAGTGAATTCAAACCGTGGGTATCAGAATGGTTGCTGCGCGAATTCATCCTCGTTTTCGAACTCCTCCCTCCAACACACCGATAATGTTTCATTCAAGAACGCATGTCTGAAAATGCTCCGGTGTGTGGGCAAGGTTGAGCAGCTCCGAATTGAAGTCGACCAGGAAATGCAAGACAATCCGCTTCTCAAGGAGGAGATCCACATGGTTGACTTTTGGTTGAGCGAGCCCATGTTTGTGCGTAAGTGGGTATACTCGTGCGGCCACTCACTCCAGCATTTGACGGTCATTGATTACGGCCAGCAAGCGATCATGCGACAGTCTCCCATCCTCAGAATACTATCCGAGCAGTGTAATCCTCTCTCTCCTTCCTCTTTATTTCGAGGTGTGTGAGTCTTGAACAAGGTTTAAGTTCAACCATTGCTTTCAAAAGCCGATTGCTCATTCTTTCAAGTCGTAAATTGCAACAGGCAAGCAGTTAGTATCTCTGGAGTTGCGCAACATGTACCTCGACACGAGCGACCTCGAAGTAATGCCCAAGATGAAAAGCCTCACCCTCCGGTGTATCAAAATGACCGAGCGATCGCTCACGGAGATTAATGCATGCATGCCCGAACTTGTAATACTAGCGCTCGTGAGCGTCTTTGGCGTCCAAGACGCCCACTTCTCATCTAATAAACTTGAGGTCCTGTGCTTGGGCCTATCCACTAGCGCCAAGGTCGTCGACCTCCATCTACCCATCGTCAAGAAGCTCCAGATTAAAATGGTATGCCCGGACGTCCTCCGCGTGCATGCTCCCAAACTCACCTACGTTGCGGTGTGCATGGAGAATCGCGACGGATCCATCGTTGAGTTCGACGACGTCACGAACCTCAAGGAACTTCTTTTTGGTGCCAGCCACTTCTCCACTCTCTCCAGGCTCATTCGTACCAATTCCGTGCTTGAGAAGGTCTTCCTGGACGTCCCTTGTATGGCTCTCGGAGGGGATGGCAAGTGGGAGGGTGTCATTCCTCAGGTTCCTCTCCAAATCCCGGACATCGAATCCCTCAAAGAACTATGCCCCTTCCTGCACACTCTCAGTGTTGGTCCAGGTCTTTGGCACTCCATGGAGCAATCCTTAGCTACCAACCAGGAGCTCACCACATTTCGTACGTGGCCTGCCCTCTCAAGACTCATTGTGCACATGGTCGCTCTCAGCTTAGAGAGTTGCGTCGCTCTCCTGTTACGGCTCGTCAGCACCGTTCCTTCGCTGCAGCGGCTGGAAATTTATGTGCACTTGGACAGCCCAGTCAAGCCCGATCAGCTGAGGTCGACCTGCCAGGAGCATCTCGCGCACACGAACTTGCAATGGGGGACGTGGAGGAGGAGCTTGAATTTTGCATGCTTTAGCTTTTGATGATTCGGAGGGTCACCAGGATTACTGCCGTTAAAATTACTTTGGTGTTCTTGTGATTGCGTCCACACATCTTGTATTATTTCGACTTTGTAACAAGGATTTAAAGGGTTCATTTCGGTGCTTCTTGTTGGATGGTTGTACAGTGTGCATCTGTGAATACCTGCAAACGCCGAAGCTGCCCGTTTTCGTCTAGCAAATTTTCTCAGAACCATTGTCGCATTGCTGATTTCGTTTAGATTTGATATCCCCAATATTTTATTGGATCTCACAGTAGGGCACTGGATTTTCTCGAATTATAAAAAAGAAGGAACCTCAATTCCAACATTCATGAACTTAAAACAATAACATCACTCACACCGCGTGAAATTCACGGTGAGGAATTTCAGACCGTGATTCAGTTGCATCCCACTCATCGAAACATGCACCACCTCAATCCCCACACAAAACCCTTCCAGCACAACACACTCCCAGAGGTCGAGGGATTCATCCCAATTCGAGACACAACGCGCAGGAGCAAGCCGCAGCTTCACGTGTGAAAACCGCAGCCTTGAAAACCTCCCAAACCCATGCACAACGACGCATGTGGATAAGACACAACAGAGGCTAGCAGAACAACTTTGCGGTTTCAAGGAGAATCATCGAACACTGAGCACAGAACCACCTATCGAATATATATATATATATATACATTGAAAATCTGTGCACACAAGATGATGCATTGAAACTTCTCGCATGCCAATCTCTTTCCGCTTGCTGATGCAGAGAGGAAACGGGGAACTGATCCCTCCCTCCCCTGTCCCTTGTTGATGGGCTTGAGTCCCGACAAGGTCACTGTTTGGGAGGCCGCATGTGGACATTACATGGATGCCGTGACCAAGTAGATCCTCTTGTGCTGCTGCTGCTGCAACAGAAGCGTAAAATCGCCGATTTATGCAAACATGGGGTGGGTGGGTGGACAGCATCATCGCACCAATTCAGAAAGATTCCGAAAGATAAACTCCACCACAGCTTGCTGCCCCTCGAAAGTGGGTGCACACTGCCTTCGTCGCAACTGCTGCCGTTGACTCCTTTTCAAATGTGGAGGTTAGCAACATGTTGCTTCCTTCATTGGTGAGGAAAACAGTAGTATGTATGTATATATAGAAACTAGTATGTATGTATATGTAAAAGCTGGTGCTGTTGACCACCTCAATTTTTGGCACTGCCATCCATTTTCATTTTGACTCATGTTGATTCATGTTTAGCCAATGAGAAGGCTTCATTATGTCTTTATCTTATATTTAAGTTGCTGTATCTAATATCTATCTATATTATATTTAAAATTTTATTTTATTTAAGAAGTATTAATTTTTTATACATGTTTAATCAAAATGTTTAAAAAATCAAATAAACTCATGTAGTTATTTACTTTTAGTTTATTGACAAAAGACATAGTATTGATTTATATTTTTAATGATTTTAATTTTAATTTTTTTTAAAAAAAATCTATAATTTTTCTATAATATTCATATATATATATATATATATATATATATAATTTTTTTCTAATAAATACTCTAGCTTTTGCAAATATTTTATTGTCTATTCTAATGCTACAATTTAATGTTCATTTTGTCTTTTGTGCTTATTTAGTGATTTGAATCTTAGAGGTCCTATATTTGACATTTAAAATAAATCTTATTTTTAAATTATATGTAATATATATATATATATATATATATATATATATATTGCTAATGATGATTATATAAATTTAAATATAGAAGTAAAAAAGAACAAACAATTGTACAACAATAGATTTATTTTGGTATTCAAGTTTCAAAAGCCTACATCTATAATGTCTCCTACATTAATTGAAACTATTTAATTTATATTATGTGTATTGCTTTTTTTAATAAATTTTTTAAAAGACCAATAGATAAAAGTTTAGTCAATAACAGACATTGTGACTTACATGAAACATTTATCACATTTGTTTAAACCACTTTAAGTGGAATTGGTTAGATGTTTTTTATAAAAAAATTATCATCTATTTTTTTTATTAGCTCTCTCTCTCTATCTCTCTCTCTCTCTCTCTCTCTCTATACATATATATATATATATATATATATATATTTTATAATAAAAAATTTAGAGATATTATTTAAAACTTTATGACTACTTAATAACAAATAAAACAAAATATAAACTTAGATTACAAAACCTTGTACTAATAAAACAAAACTACAAGTTTTGTTACAAATTTTAAATGGCGAAATTCTACTAAAATTTTAGAGGTAACACAATTCTAATTTCTTGGACGATCTTATTTATGTTTTAAAATAAATTTACTATATTTTTTAAATTATTATTTTTTTTCTTTTCTTGGATTCTTTTCTATTCTTTTCAAATATTACACACTTATTAAAAAATTTATCAAATTCTTACATAATCATTCTTGATTTTGAAATTTCGAATTTAATTATTATAAAATACTAATTAATAATAATTTTTAAAATTTTTATTATTAATATATAAAAAATACCAGTTACAAAAAATCATATGAGTTATTACTTTTAGGAAATAGCATGTATTTTTCTTTGTTCAAAATTTTTAAAAATTTAAAGATTTTAGATTAGATATCTTTAGTATGATATTTTATTTGTTTCATCTAAATTCTTAAATTTAACTTATCAAAATAAGAATATTAAAAAATTCATATATATATATATGAAAAAAATTGTAACATAAAATTGAATTAATTTTTAAAAATTTTATGTAATAAAATTCTAATTTCAAAGACTATTGTGACATCTTACAAAATATCTATTACATATATAAAAATACATATTTTACAATAAAAAAGAATTAAATAGAGATCTTTGTCTTACAATTTATTAAGATGATATGCTTTAAACTACAACAAGTAATAAAATAACTCACAATCTTGTAAAAAATCTATTCTAACTTAATGTCTTAAGTTATAAATATTCTTAACAACTTACAACTTTCTACCAATTAATCTAAGGATTATAATACAAGACATTTTTATTATTGATCTGCTACAAATTATGTATTTTTATATTTTTAATACCCAAAAGAATATAAGTCTCCTTCATTACTTTAGGATTTATGTTGTCTTCTTTTTATACTTATTTTTTTATTTAAAGATAAGTTAACAATATAGGATTCAAGTGAATATTAAAAAAAATCATTAAAATAAATATATGGTGGTTTTTGAGTTACTATTTTTCACAATATTGCTTTTTCTATTTCAAAGTGCAATCTATACAAATTGCATGTAACTTGATTGAAGTTTAAATAAGCAAACCTAGATTTTTTTTAATTGTAGTATAATATAACGAACATTATATTAAATATTTATGTAGTGTTTATTTCACCAAAAATATTTGTAAAATTACCGTTTTTCTTGTTTCTTTTTTTTACTCGACTTTTATCATAACAAACATTATAGAATACTTTGATTAGTTTTCATATTAAACACATTACATGGTGTCTTAAAGAAATAGATCTCAAATAAAAATTTAAATTGAATTCTACTTGTACACTTCTTTTTGTTGTTTAGATGTTTGTTTTTTTTTTTTAATTTTTTTTCTATTATTTTATTTTTTTATGAAACATTATTTGATATCTTATGCTAAGTAACATTTATTTTTTATTTTTTATAATAATATAAAAGAGCTCAATTAAATAGACATAGTGTGCTTTAAAATATAATTTACAAAATACTATCTATGCAAATATAAAGTATATAAATATTTTTTTATATTTTATATTATATATATTATATTTAAAAATCAGAATTAATATCAAATAAAAACATCTAAGTAATTATTTATAATTTTTATTTTATTTTAGTAATTATATCATCAAGAAAAGTGTAATAAAATGATATATATATATATATATATATATATATATATATTGGGAAATGATAAAGTGACCCAAATTTTTACTAAATCGACCCACATACCCTATTCCCAGCCGTTCTCCTCTTCCCAACCATCACCCCCATCTCTAACAATGGTTGGGAATGAAGATTGGGAATGGAGAACAGTTGGAAACAAGGATAAGGGCTCCAAGGGTGCAATGATGCTTAAGATAGTGGGTCACTTTAGTAAAAATTTGGATCACTTTATCATTCTCCTATGTATATGTATATATATATATATATATATATATAAATTTATTTATTTATATTTCTTATCTATTTGTTAATTGGACATCTTTCAACAATTGCAATTCAATTTATTCATTTATATAAAAGATTACTAGCAACTCATCTAAATGTCTCTCGGTAAAATATGTATTGAACATTTATACAATTAAAAAGTTATAAAAAACATAAAAAAACTAAAAATATATTTGGTAATTGAAACTTTATAAATAAATTTTTTGAACTTGAATTTTTTTTAATTGTATTTTTAAAATTTTAAAAAAACTTAAATATAAAATTTCTATTTTATTGGATAAGATATAATCAAATACAAATTTTTATCTAATCTTGAATTCTTTTGCAACATTTTGGTCTATTACATATAAAAGTATTTTTTTTTTCATTTATTAATTAATTTACTTTTGGTTCGTCTAAGAATGAAACTCCATCATCTAAACGACACCTTCTTTGCTCATGGGGTAAAAAATTCACCATCAAGTTTTCTCACTATAACATGAATGTTGACAAGTGGTCATGGGTCTCCACACCCAGAGCTCATCACCATCTCGTCGCAACCGCGGTTAAAGTGACGAGAACAAGCTCCAGGCGGCGAGAGACTCGGCGAGGCTCATGGATTGAAGCTGCTGCGGCTGCTGCATGACGACGGTTCCGATTGCACGATTGCTCCATGGGGCTTTCGAAAGTCACTCTGGACGTGATCCGATTCCACAATTCGAGACTATGCGACACCATTTTGATCCGCACTAGAGGGTCATAGGGTACCTTGCTCGCTGCTGTGAAGGTTCGGTGACCGAAAACTAGATGGGTCTGTCATTTAGGTCTCGCCAGTGTTTAGTTCTGATCCCCCTTTGCAACAGAATATCTCGTTTTATTCAGCCACGCAACTTACAAGTCGGGCAGATGTGGAGTGGGACAGTACTTAGGAAACACATCACAAAAGTGTTAGAGATTTCCACGAAACTTTCGCTGTCGTGACGCTCTCAAGGCTTGTTAATGCTACTGGCCATATTGTGCAGGTCCCATAGGCTCTCTGGAGTGCGCTCTGCGGGCCCTACCGTATACGAAACAGCAAAAACGGGTCATAGTCTGATAGTACAATGTCCACTTCAAATTCTTGCTAATTGCGTGTGTTGTGAATGACGGTACTAATTAGGTCATTTCACCACGCAGGGGAGAAGATAATTCGAATAGTGACCATTTGCTGGATGAAATTCACTGCAAAGAATGCATTCCGTATTCTGCAGTGAGTAGCAGGACTGCCTTTATTTCTTCTGGTCCAACGTCTACATCTTTTGCCTGGCCATTCCAACAAACCTCGCCCACAGTGCATCAGTACAGGGCCTGAACCCAATGAGGCTGGCCATTTCTACGGCGCTTAGTACACACGCGAGCTCTTGTAATTTTGCAAGCGACAGCGTGATTTTTCAGGTTTAGGGTTTGGGGGTTGGTCTGGCACAGCTTACCTCAGCGCGGAAGAGGTCTAGAGCAAAGCCATTGAAGCAGCTGATGACGGCCTGTTGCACATCCAAGCCCAAAGCGTCAAGTGCCCTCACAGTAGAAAGGAGTAATCCTGGCCGACGCGCGCAGAACATATGGATGTTAAGTGCTTGGCCTTCTCGTTTCCTCACCTCCACCTGCGCATGTGGAAACCTCAAATCATACTCAGGAACTAAATCAAGCCTGGAGAATGCAATGCAATGCCATGCATCTTCTTTGACATTTTAACTAGCGCAGGAGAGAATTCTGAGAAAATCTATGTAATGAGAAGCAAACGCATGAAGATGAGGGATGATGAGGTACGCACCCTTGGAGGCTGGGATTCTGGATTCGGCAACACTGGGCATTCCTCTTTAACGGCGGTAGGGTAGCCATGATGAGTGGATCTCGGAGTTGGGCTGGACGGCATGGACCGCGACTGCTCCAACTTTGCTTCTTCCAGCTCGTTGTGAATGTCGTTGATGCGCTGTAGGAGCTCCTTCAGGTACTCAATTGCGTCACCGAGTATGGAGGCTCTGTCCATCTGTTGGCCATACCCACTTTGAATGTGTCACTGGAACCTTATAGAAAATCGTAACCTCTAATGTGTGCAACCATCATACAGCATATAGATAAGATCGAGAGTGAAGGTGCGTTGAACCTTGGTGATTTTGGGAACCACAGAACGAAGCATGTACAGGCGATCGTTGAGTTTTTGGCGGCGTCTGCGCTCGGCCATGAGGTTCTTTGCAGGGAGTCCCCGTTTCCCCTTGGCCTTCGATTTCCCGTTGTTCTGTGTTCCATTGCCTGCGCCTTCTTCCACCTCGTAGGGCCCCCCAGAACCATCGCCACTCTCGTCCAGATCGTCGTCATCCTTCCCATTGTGGTCATCCCCATCTATACCTATGTCGTTTGGATCATCGGATCCTGAGTGCAGCTCCGCTCCTCGGAAATTCTGCACATGAGGGCTATCTTCATCCCGTATGTCCACAGAGGAGTCGTTTGAGGTAGATGTAACCACTCGCGGAGGTGACTTGCTTGTTGGCGAGACAGTTCCACCTCCCATAGATCGAGGAGAGGCTGCACGCTTCTGTGAAAATGCCTGCTGTCTTGGTGGGTAACTCTCCATGCGCTTGTTTGTCTGATATGGCTCAAGCTTGTCTCTGATGTCGCCAGCGCATTCTTTCCCAGTCTTGTCTAGGTCCAATGCTGGTGCATTGTATGCATCTGAAAATGAAGGTGGAAAGTTTGTGCTCTCTGTATTGGTGTTCCTGCTGGTGATGTTACTTAGGCTTCCACTCGGGATTACCGCTCCCTGGCTGAAGCTTGTCGGCAAGCCTGAGCCGAGGCTGTCCGTTGTGGTGCTTCGGCGAAGGTGCCTGCCTGCAAAATCTCAACACGTCGCATCAGCTTACCATGTGAATCGTCCTAGAGCGCTCAGAGCTTGAATGACATGCAGAGAAATGCGATTACATCTATGACTTCTTTAAAATCAATAAATTGATTTTACAGCGCATGCTGAAGGAGAAGTCATCAGTATGCATGGTTGCTCAAAATGCATGGTTGCTTAAAGACCTGGAGAAATACTTGAGAGGAGGCCAACACTCGAGCACTGGCCAGTGCATGCGAGATCACTAAGGATGCGGTTGCTCTCGAGCTGGCCTATGCCTAAAGTACTGGACGGGGCGGGGCGGAAGTTGGCCATGAGGTTGCCGTTGTCATAATTCAGGGAGGAGTCGAGCAAGCTGAAATTTGACCGAGCATCTTGTGCCCCATAAGGGGACGAGTACGAAGACAACTCCATGAGAGAGGTTTCGGGCGTGTACCACTCTTCATCTAGCACTCCCTTGCAGAAACTTGCTGCTCTCATGGTGTCCTGTACTACTTGCTGCGAGATCAACCGGCGTAAGCGTTTTATACGTGCGTGCTGGAATGGGAATCCAAATCATGGATATCTGATTTTGTGAATTCAAAATCCAATGCGATACAAACAGAAACATTCGAAACATAACACATCTAAGCATAAGAGTATGAATGCAACATACTTTGGCGACGTCCATGTTACTGGTGTTCCGAGAGGATTTAGGTGCCTTCCACGACGAGTCTCCTTCAAGTTCGAGACCAGAATTCGAGGATATCCTGTGAAACAAAACATAGAGTTGCTTGTAGCTCAAGATTTATCTTCGCATGTTATCTTCTTGTATCCTTATTTTCAGTTTCGAAGTCTAAAATCTAAACCTTGTGTGTAGTGTAGTTTTCTATAGGCATGCAGTGGTAGCAATGGTACCTGATGTCAGATGAGGCAGCGCCCATCCATAAATCGGGGTTCGAGTGCGACGCCATGGTGCACCACTTCGTGTTGAAAAGCACCAAATATGCAGGATTAGACTTGATGTGCATAAAGGGTACATATTTGTATTTGATAAGTACCTAAACCTCTTCAAAAAATACTCTCATTTCTTAGACCATTACCGTGTTGAATGTTCATAGATACTCATGGATTTGGGGGAGAGCAAATACCTGAACGTTCAAGATAGTGATTTAGCGGCTATGGAGGAATATGGCCCAATTTGAATCGGGATTTGATCAAATCTGCTGTTGACGACCAAAAGCTTATCCTTCCTGCAACACATACTGCACCGACATCAGCAGAAGTTTGAAAAATCTCCACGGTTATGTAGTTGATCTGGTCTTTACAGGATTAAGTAAAGAAGAGAAATCAAGATGGGCGGTGGCACCAGTTCCGTGCATTGTGTACGAGCTCATTTCTATTAAAGAAAAGACACGAAAGTGTGAAATCAATTTAAAAGCTCCGGATCACTGCTGATGATCAGAAAAATACTACCAGACTTCCAGATCCGGGAAACTATTCTCAAACCCCACTAATCCGAGGACGAGAACTGCGGCATTAGAAGAATGGGGTGTTTACATATTGCTGATACAAATCAAAATGTTTACACGCTCGTCCACACAATAGCTAGACTGTAGCGGAAGTCCTAATTTTTCGGCGTCTCCCAAAAAGTCTTTGGTGAGCTACTAGCGCAGAAGTAGATTCATGAAACTATCAAACATGCATAAAGTTCAAAACGAGTGTTCACTAATTGAAGCTTACTCCTGCGCCTTTGCGCTTGACAAGCTTCAGGAAGGCGAACTGACGAACTACAAGGTCTTCCAAGAAAACCGAGTGCTCAGTGAAAGTGAAGCTTAAGAGGAGACTAATCTATCGATCCTTGCAAATTTGTCCGTCGACAAATTCTGTGGAGACAAAGAAGCCAACAGTTGCGTGAAGAATCTGAAGGACAGAGACATTGGAGGTTCGTCGATAGTGCAAGCAAGACTGGCCCCTGAGATTCTCATGTGCCAATGCTGGTGACTAATGGGCACAGGCCCCCACCACCTTCATCTGTTGCAAGTAGTAACGTCAAGGCTGTCTCCTCAAGTGACTGAAATTCTGAACCCTCCCGTACTTCACTTCTCTCAGTTCCTTTGAAACGCCTAACTCTCCGATTGAGAGACTTATTCTCCTGTCTACAAATTACCTGCAAGGTAGACTAGCTTCCCCAAACAACAACTTCGTGTAGAAGGTTGACTAACACCTTCCGATCGGTAAAAATCATCGGACCGAACGACACCGACAGAGCAGCAACGATCTAATACTCTCTCACTAATCGACCTTCAAAGGCGCTGTGCCGACGCAGCAACATCTTGCTTCCGGAGGTTGGAACAGGAACAAAGCTTAATAGCTACGATGTTTGGGGTGTTTTTGCCTACAAAAAGCAGTCGCTATCCTTGACTATGCGATTGAGCTGCAGGTTGCAAAACTGAAGAAACTCTGATTTCAGAAAGAGGCACTTGACGACATCATGAGCAGCTTGGTATACACTTACAATGGCCTCAGTAAACCAAAATTTATCACCTAATCAAGGGGCTCCGCGTACCTTCACGTCACCTTCAGCTCAGATACATATTGTCTTCGTGCAGAAAGTCACAAAAACCACTTAAAATCACGAAAATATTGATACGATCGCCAGCAGTTTCTAGTTGCTTACTAAACTAAACTAGATCGGGGAACCACAATATTCATTACCTAGCGTTGTCATGGCCACAAGAAATTCAAAAGGAAGTTGCACCAAAAAATATCCAGGCATCGTGGAGGGGAGCCAGCGCGTGCCGCAAAGGTTGATTTAGGTGGAACCCTCAACACATTGAGTCAGTGCCAACTAAACCATCACCTACAGCGTCTCGCTGAGACATCAATCCCACTCAAACTGTGGACGACGTACTTCTCGTGGAATTAACATGAGGATTATTCAAGGATAAAAACTATCCGGATTTGCGCTACTTCTAGCAATCTACCCAGGACCCCAACTACAGCATTGAATTTCATGTTCATCGCACAAGTGAAGAAATTACTGAAGATTACTAAAATGATGAGAAAGTTGGCAGAGCTACATGACTCAGCCAGTTTGAGAGTACGCTACGAGTATCAATCCCCATACAAATTTTGTACAAAAGGCTTGATAAGATAGCTCACACATTTCTGTACTTTAACCCCTGAGAAGAATGAGGAATCACCCCTGTTTAAATACTTCTAGGGTAACCCCAAGTTCATGCATGTTCATCCATGGGGCCACGCATGCTTTGGATACAATACGGAGAATATTTCGTTATCTGTCTCGAGAGTAGAGATCTGTGACAACAGTTTGCCATAGATCACCTAGGATCTGCATACAATGCCTGATGCAATGTATCGCAACTCGAAGGAAAAAATGGCACGGCATTAGAATTGCATCACCATATCGCTTAATGCTGATTAATTGATTACTTACCAAAGTAGTTCAGAAGTACGTCCAAGTTATGATCAACCCCACTTATGCTACGAAGTGTAACATACACCTAAGAACACCAGTCTTAAAGCAAAATTGATCTTTGGGGTACCATTATGGAGTGATGAGGCGCCCAGAGGGCTCTCAGGCTACTTGGGCTGTTCAAGGCCCATCAGTGATTCAGCCAACATTCCCATGAACATGGGATGTTTGAGTACCACCACTGCGCGCAGGTAAAAAATTCCGAAGGATATACACTTGAGTCATTAAGGGGATTGGGTTTCATGAGTACCACTGCTTTGTACCCGTCGGGGTGGTACCAATCAAACACTCCTGAGTTGGCACTGCGATTAATTTCAGGGGAGGAATCAGGTTGCTACACGAGGGCTAGGACCCCTGCTGTCGTCCCCTGCGAGTTGGAAAATATGCATCTGACATATTCTTCACTCTTCTTTTTTTTTCTTTTTTGGTTTCTTTTCCTGCTGGGATCTAGACAACAGAAGCGATTTTTCTGAACTAAGGATAAATCAACGCCGATGAGAAAAGAGTTCAAGTTTATCAATCGCAAGTGCACGATGCAACTTTGCTTCCAAATTGGTCGAATTGGGCATGAAGTCCAGGAAGACACCTCACCGCGCTTGACCCATCGACCTGAACGAAACAAAAGAGCAGTAAAACAGTATCGAATTTGGTAGTTCAAGCTACTCATCGGACTAGTTGCGTAGAATTTCGTGAGAGGCTGGAAGCGGGGTTCATTGCTGAGCATGACAGCAACCATCATCTAGGCTAACCGTTACGTTAATTACACCACATGTATGGAAAGACCGACAGTTAATTCTCAAGATGCAAGTCACTTGGACAAGATTCAAACTGAGCAAGAGCTTACCGCTTTAGACCAGCACAATCTGAATCGAGCTCAACCTAGGGGTTGATTCTGTCGCGAAATCGCAGTCGCAGCATTCAGGATCTATTCCTTCAAGTGCATTGAACCGCGGGACACACTTCCTGGTACAGTTTTACCTCTTCCAGTGATTTTTCATTTGACAGACCTGAAGTACACTTAGTTACCAAGAATACTTCCACGAGAGAGGGAGAGAAAGAGAGAGAGTGAGAGCACTTCACCAGACTAGACTTTCACCAGCGACACACTAGACTGATGAGAACCGACACACTAGACTTTCACCAGCGAGCTCTACCACGACCACCAACCCCGATCTTCCACCGACACCAATCTTTCTTTCCTCGACAAATTTCTCACCACACCGCCAACCAAATCAACTTGCCCTCGCTCCTTCTGCCGGAGGTTTTCAATAACAGTTCCAGAACTAGTTTTGTCGACCCAACTGTGAAAAACACTTGACAACTTCAACGAAAGAGAGCACGCCGACGAACCTCGAATTAACAACAGAGAACAAACGGAAAGCTGATCCAGGTGGTGCCAAACGGCGGGGTATTGGTCGAGACTTTTCTCAGGGAAGGATCTAACGCGGAGGATTGGGTTCGAGGTGAAGATCGTAAAGCGGAAATCGATGTGTTGGGTGCGAAAGAGAGAGAGAGCGAGAGGCGGGGCTAATTCTGGTTGCGGGCTGGATGGATCCACCACCGTTACGAGGGCACTCCGTTACGAGGCTTGAGCCCCAGTCGTTGGGGCTTTCCCGCAATGACGGCTCCCAGCTTCAATCTCTTCACCCCTCCACGTAGGTTGGCCTAGCCACCACGTCAGCTATTTACCACGTGGGTCCAGCGTGGCGCCTCGCTTCCTCATCTACGCTATTGCTGTCCTGCATGGCCTCGTTTTCCATTCTGGTTTGTGTAGTTTTCCCTTGTTTCCATTGCAAAGTTGGTGGTAAAATTGATTACATGGGCGACGCGTCCTTGTCAAATACAGAACTTTGAGATGTCTAACATTTTTTACTTTTATGTATGTATAATACGTTGAATTTTTAAATTTTCAACGTTTTAATATTTCACTTCAGGGGGTTTCCTGTTTGTAATTTTGAGTATTGTGCAACTCTTAACTTTTGTAATATTTCTTTCTTTCTAATAGATGATAAAGGATTCATAATTGAACTGGGAATTTATAGAGATCCTGCAGCTAACTTCATTACTACAAAATGATATTTGGTATTAGTTTCCATGAAAAATTTGAGCTTAGAAAATGTTGTTGGTGAATCTCCCTCAAAAAAATCATTTTTCTACATATATCAAGATTTTTCGAATCTACTATATACTCCAAATATTTACGTTTGAATACGAACATGAGTGATTTTTGTACGTCCCAATTTACTACATGAGAAATATTCTCTGTATATGATAATCGTAGACATTTTATTCTAAAATACGGAATTGATGAAGGGTATTTAAGCTTACACATTACAAGAAATTGAATACAATAATTGGAAGGACAATTGAAAAGCAGCTGGCACACAGTGAGAGTGTGTGCTCGACGCCATTCTCCTATTGAAGATGTGGCCCACCACGGAGGCTGTGCTGTGTGTGTATCAATATGTGTATGTATGTGTGGTGGCTGGAACCTTTGGGAACACACCACGGGAGGGCCCCCCGTTGGGCATTGGTAATTTTAGTGGGTATTGAATATGCAGAGGAAGAAAGAGGCCTTTGATGTATGGAGGGGGTAGACCTAGAAGCATCTGGAATCTTCCTCTGCCTCTCTTTTATTCAAGGCTGATATCTAAGAGAGAACAGTATTCATTTTGGTATGTAAATATGATTTCAATTAATAACAAATTCATCAATTGAACATTGTATTGATGTTGTCCTGTCCCATGTCCCTCTAGGGGTTGAATTTTTGATATGAAATTTAAATTTCTTAATATTGATTTGATATTTATTTATTTATTCTGTTGGGGTAGGGGAGACAAAGCTCATGGTGACGGGGGATATGGATGTGTGTATTTAGTATTCTGAGTTCATTGTTTTGGAAGGGCTGATTTTGAAACGTGGATATTAGATGTCTGTTTTTGGTTTGGTGAATATATGAAGGCTTGATAGAACACAGAAAAACCAATCATGTAACTGTGGTACATAAACAGGCTGTGGGCTGATTGATATTTGAATGTTTAATTTTTTTGAATGGTATTTTAAAAGGAATGAATCTACAAGTATTCTTTTTTGTAAATTGATGATATAAAAAGGGCATGGATATTTTGACATTCTCAACAGCAAATCAATGATTTGGTGGGAGTTTGTTGGGGATGTTCCCATCAAGCTCTCCACACCAACACCACATTCCTTCAACACCCTTTGCAACTTCAAACATGAGCTAGTTATTGATTAGACTTGGAGGGAATTACACGCAATAGCTCTTGTAAGCTCTCTCAATCAGAAACACTAGAGTTCAATGTAAATAAACATGCAAAATTCTCAAACAGAATGATACCAAAATATTCATGCCCCATAATTATCAAGTTTATTTTCAATTGTATTTTGTTGAAAAGCTTGATAAAATTTACAATTCAACATTTGTTGTACTCTTATTCTTTCTCATTTTACCTATGATGTTAATACATGGAATTAATGTTAGGACAAAAACCTATGATGCCAACTGAAAGAACATATCCTACATAGATGTTTCTATCTTGGAAAGATAACATTGATAGGGAAAGATTGTTAGAACTTCGAATCCAACAATTGAGAGGGTTACCTGAAGACTTGCAGATTGCAGTAGAGAGGTTAAAAGAAGCAAGGTTAAAAAATAAAGAAAGATTTGACAGGACTCATAGATTAAGGCCTAGGCCTATAGAAGCTGGAGATTGGGTTCTAATTTATGATAGTAGCCTTGAACATCAACATAGCACCGTAAAGAAATTTGCAAAAAAATGGTTTGGACCATATGTGGTAGTCACAGTCCACGATAATGCCACATACACCTTACGGGAGTTAGATGGAGCTATCATTAGAATTCCAGTAGCTGAAAAGAAGATAAAGGCTTTTAAAAGAAGAGATGGGCAATTCAAAATAGAAGACCTTGAAGAATTTCTACCTCAATATTTGGATCAAGAATGTATAGGAGGAGAACCTATGAATGATTTGGAGCACTTTCAAGAAGAAGGAGAGGAGTAAGACGTGGCACATACCGGAGGATGTGCACGTTTGAAGGGGGTGGATGTCGTAGTGTAAATGCTTATAGTATGTAAAAATTAGTTAGAACACATTAAATATTAATAAATCTAAATGTATGTTAGAGTGGATAATAGATTAAATTAAAAAGAGTTGATATGAAAAAACTTCATTTTGTTTTCCTTACTTAGTTTGATTATAGTATATAAAAGTTATAGAACCTTAATGTTAAGTATGAAGCCTTGAGAGGAGATAGGGGCCTAAAGATGAAGATTTAAACTTATAGGAGGTTAATTGGGAGGGATGAAACCAAGGCATGGTTGGATGAAGGTAGAAATAAGGATCTTGATCCCCATTAGTCGAAATCCATGCCCAATGGGCTTTTAGGAGGCTGCCCGCGACCTTGATAAGGATTTCGGCGACTTCAAAGAGGCCATTAGGAAATCGGAGGCAAGGATTGTAAATTTTAGGGGTTTACGTGAAGGCAATTTTGCATTTGGAGTTTACGTGAAGGAGTTATAAGGAGTTAAAGACAGCACATTCAAATCAAAGGCAGTAAGTGAGCGGTTTTGTTCAAAGTAGTGTTAGGAGCCATAACTTGAGTTTTCGAACGAAATTTTGGCTCAAACTTTAGGAGAATGTAAACATTTGTATTAAGAAGATATCTATACAAGTTTCGTGGCATTTGGACTTATGGTTTGTGAGATATAAAGAAAATTGCGCGCGGGTATATAAAGATTAGGGTTTGAAGCGACTGTTAGGGTTTTGAAAATATCTCAAAATCCGCCACGAATTTGCGGTTGAAATTTTTTTTACAAATTAATAACAACATATCAATACTTCGTGTAAATTTTGATCTTGTTTGGACGGTTGGATCAAGAGTTATGAGGTGTTGAGGTTCGGGAGAATTTCCACACAAGGATATACAAGGTTTTAGAGTACTTCTACCATATTTTGGGTGTTGTTGGTTATTTAAGACTTAAGTATTTGGTGTAATTGTCCCAAAAGGAGTGTTTACTATATATTCGAGCTAAATCTTGATTCATACCAATTTAGTTGTTAGAATTCAACATCGAGAATTCCGGAGTGAGATCATGTGGTAGAGTTTTTGATTGCATTGAGTTTTACTTTGAAAGTAGCAAATTGTGGTGGGTGCATGTTGGTTTTAGTATTTAGTGTCTCTTGCGCTTATGGACTAGTTAACTTGTGTATTTTTACATTAGTCTTGCAAATAATTTGAACATGTTTGGAGTGCTTTCAATGGAGGCCCTAGATTACAAGAGAAGGTATTCTCAAGGTGCATGTTCAGGTTCTAGGAGGTCCTCACTCCACCTGATTTCCAACACCATATTATGGATCCTTCATTCTTGAATCCAGTAAGAAGTGGAATTTGATCGTTGATTGCCTATTACATTGGGTTGTGCAGGAAAATGGATGACGCCGGTAGAAACTTGAAAGAGTAGCTAGGAAGCGTGGAAGAGCAGATACGAGGACAAAAAGAGTGCATAGGAAGAGTGGAAGAGAAAATTTCTAAAGTGTGTCATGTGGTAGAGGTTTTGATTATGCTGAGTTTTACTTCGAAAGTAGCAAATTGTGGTGGGTGCATGTTGGTTTTAGTGTTTAGTGTCTCTTGTGCTTATGGACTAGTTAACTTGTGTATTTTCGCATTAGTCTTGCAAATAATTTGAACATATTTGGAGTGCTTTCAATGGAGGCCCTGGATTTCAAGAGAAGGTATTCTCAAGGCGCATGTTTGGATTCTAGGAGGTCTTCACTCCACCTGATTTCAAACACCATATTATGGATCTTTCATTCTTGAATCCAGTAAGAAGTGGAATCTGATCGTTGGTTGTCTATTGCATTGGGTTGTGCAGGAGAATGGATGACGCTGGTGGAAACTTGGAAGAGCAAGGAAGAAGCGTGGAAGAGCAGATACGAGGACTGAAAGAGTGCATAGGAAGAGTGGAAGAGGAGATATCTGAAGTGGAAGAAAGCATACGAAAAGTGGAAGAGTAGGTCGAAAAATGCTCTGATGATCCTAATGGAAGGGGAGCCGACGGTGCAGCAGGTGGAGAATGGGCAAAGCTCGCATAATCCAAACTTGCACCTCCACTTCTTGTCGTCGTCCCTATCCCAGAAGTTGTTACTTTCATGAAGATCATCATAAAGAGTCGCGGGTTGTCGCGTTGACCTCGGGCGAGACATTGCTGCAAATCTCAATGGAATAGGGAATTGGATTGATAGTCCTAAGGCTCTCTCTGAATCCTAGCTCACATAGAATTGTGGAGATTCATATACAAAAAAGAAGGACTCGTCGTGCTAAAGACAGATGCTATAAATCATAGACTATTCATCTCTTTAGACTATAAGAGTAGAATTGATTGTATTATTGTATCATAATATGGCTATTAGGTAGAAAAATACATAAAGATTAATAATTTAGAAGAATTTTATTATAAAAATATGAAAAGTACTTTAAAAGTTATAAAAAAAAGATAAGAAGTTGATAGAAATTTTAGTCTATACAATCTTTTTTATGAAAAGTTTTACTTGCTTTTTAGAGCCATAATTAAGATAAAAAATAATGTATACTAGCAAAAATAATATTATAAAAATCTTAAAGTAAAAATAAAAGATAGTTTCTAGCAAAATTTACCTAAAAAAACCTTAGATTGATACTTCAAGAAGACCAATTGTGAACCAAGGTTGAAATAAGATCTCAAGGCATTTAAACTATGCATCTTTGGCTAACTAAGGGATTTTTTTTAATTAAAAAAAAGGATTGAAAAGCAAGATTGAAGTGATTTTTATGAGTTTTGGCTTAAATAATTTACAATTTACAATGACTTTGGGTGACTTTGATTTTGAAAAATAAAAATAGTTTACACTTTAAAGAATTTTATGAGTTTTTAAAGCTTAAATAACTATACTAAAATAGCCACTTTCAATATTATTTTAAAATATTTTATAAATTTTAATATCAACTATATTAAATTTATATACTTATATAATTTTTTTATTTTTTTAATAACTTCTTATACTTTTTTTAAATTAAATAATATGGTCTAATTTTTAATTATTGAGCTAATAACTTTATATCAAATATTATTAAAAATAATAATTTAGTGGCATTAATTAAATTAGCTACTTATTTTTTTAGGTATAAGAAAGTAAAAAAATTATAACACAATTAATCTATTTCTATAAGCTCTTGTTATTTTTCTCTATATTGGTTTTAAAGTTTAAGAATGGTCAGTTTAATATATCTCTTTTTAAAATAATATATATATATATATATATATATATATATATATTTGAGTTACTATTGTTAAATTACTTACATTTCATACTTAAACAAATCTCAATTTTCTATTTTTTAGTATCTTCTTATATATATGGTCTATTAAATTACACCAAAATTCAGAACCAAGTTTCTTGCTTGCATACTTATGTACTAAAAAATTAAATATTAAATAAATTTTATATTTTTTAAAATTTAGCTACATACCATATTAAGTTTTATTGCCTTTATAGTTGCAATGCTTACAAAAGCCTTCTTTTTCTTCTCTTATTGAAGAGCTTTTTCTTTATCATAACCCTGCAAGTCTTATAATTTTGAAAAGGTTTCAATATCCTTTCTTTAGCTTAATACTCCAACTTTCAAAAAAAAAAAAAAAAATGATGTAGGTGGTTGTTTTCGTATCTTGTTAATTGTTTTCAACTGAGTCTCACAAATAGTCTTCTTTGGATATTAATCTACTCTTTTTTATGATAAAATTTTAGGAGCCTACTCTAAGCCTTGTTCTAAAAGTAATTGAGTGTTTTTCAGACCTATTCTACCTTAATATGCCTTCTTTATAATCCTAAAAAGTAAGAAGAAATATTTTTTAAAATAAAAAATGGAATACAACATTAAAATTTTAATTGTGCTTAATCTATTATGCAAGAATTCCTGAGAAAATATCTATTAATATTATGCTTGATTATTTCTTATACATTTTGGTCTTTATTCATCTTTTTATCTAATAGTTATATTACAACACAATACTAGTTACACTATGTGTAATGATTGATTGGCTTAAATTCTTGTAAAAAAAATATATATAATATTTTAAGTTGGAATTTTGAGTGTACAAAAATCAAACGTCGAATGTGAGTTTTATTTTACTTTTAGATTAAAAATTGGATCTTGCAATTGGAACTTGCAAATTTTGTGAGTGATCTAATTTGGAAAAAGAATTAAGATTTGACAAAGTATTTCCAATAAGTTTGCTCTTAAGTAGAATAAGATCTTTTCCAATAGTTCTAATTAAAATAAAGGAGTCTTTTTATTGTAGCATTTAGAATTTTTATTATTTACTAAAGATTTTTTTGGTTAATATGTTGCCAATTAAGTAAGAAATAATGATATGATTTTGCAAATTTAGATTTTTGGAAGTGAAGTTTTTAAAATCATTGGATATTTTGCAAGGGTTTTTTCTTACTAAAAAATCAAAGTAATTGTAGCTATATCTATAAAACAAAAATTCTCTTGTATTGTAGTTGGATGTAGATAATCTTTTTCCTACCATTCTCCAAGTGTTTTTATTATACTACTTTAAAACTTATAGTTTCACAATGATATATTGGTGTGTGTGCATAGGACCCTCCTTCCATAGAGTTCTTTTTTGTATATAATATCAATGTAAGATGCAATCTATAATATTTAAATAGACATCTAATTTTTTATTTTTAAAAAATGATCACTTTTTTATTTTTAAAAAATGATCACTTTTTTATTTTTATTAATTATTAAAAAAACTAAAACTGAAAGAACATATTAAACTTTGTAATAAAAAAATATTCAAAAATTAATTAAAAAGATTGCAACCATGTCAAATCATAATTTTTTTGTCCATTCTTTTTCAATAACTTATGGTCCTCTACAACTTTAAACCATTTTTCCATTCTCATCTAATATTTCAATGTTTTAATCCAATATTTATTCTACTAACAAAAGTAGAAATTTAAATTTATTTTTATATGCAGTATTACATTTTAGATAATATAATATTATATTTTAGATTTATATCTTAAGTGCAAAAAAACAAAAATTATATATAATTATGATTTTATATGAATATTTAAAATTATTAATTGATTATATATTTTCAATTATTAACACATTTAGATAAAATTTTATATAGAATAAGTCAGAAATTAATTTTTAGTAATGTATATAAAACTTATTTAAGATTAAATAAAATTTAAAATTTAAATTAAAATTAAATTATTTCTAAGACATTAATAGTTTTTAAATTTTAAATTTTTATTACTATATAGTTGATGCTTTGATTCTCTTGATTTAAAATTATAATTTATAATGTATTTAATTATTTTTTATAATATTTCTAAAATAAAATATAATATTTTTGCAACTAACACATGATAAAATAACATATTTTGATAAATGGACTTTCAAAATTAAGTTATATATTATAATCTTTTTTGATATTTTGACTAAATTTCTTGGATTTAAGAAGAGATTCTATATATGTATAATGTTATATAACAATGTTATACAACATTATAAAAATACATGCACATATTCTTAAAACTCTTTAGATGATTATGTTTTAAATCTCTTTGAATCATACTTCAATATTTTTTAATATATGGAAGCAAAGTTTTTGATGCCAAGCTTTTGTATTGTCATAGATATTATGTTGGATATACGCCTTGTAATTTCAAGACACGTCACAAAGATACTTGTGGTTTTATCATGATAACTTTTGGAAATTGGAACCTCTTTTGGAATTGAATCGAAATACCAAAGAGCTTTGGAATTATGTGGTGGACACCTCATAGTGCTACCCAGAAGGTCTTTGAAGTCCACTTGAAAGTGCTCCAATAACACCAAGAATTTATTCTTTTCCTTAATTACCAAGACCTCAAGAAATATGAAAAAGTCTATGAATCTTATATATAATATTATTTGTAGAGCTTGGTTCTACATCTTCAGTGTTATTTGTTCCACCACAATAAACAAAAAAACTTGTACTTTCAATATAAGCTACTAAATACTTTATTGACATCATTTTTCTAAATATAGATTATAATACATCTCTTTATAAAATTACAACATGTTTATTTCACTCCTTTTTTTTATAATATTTTTTTAAAATCCATGATTTTTGGTTTTATTTCTAAATAATTTAAATTTTAGTATTTTAAAATTAAATGTATGTGAACTATTCATTGTTATAATTCTTATTAATCAAAATTTTTAACTTTCAATCCTCACTTTTAGTGCTTATTTTATACTTTAATATCAATATATTTCTTAATAGGTAATTTTTTTTTAAACATGACAATTATTTTATATACCTTTAGCAATCTAATAAAATAACAATCATGACATGATTACTACAAAAACAATCTATAAATTGATACCTCATACATTTACATTTATTATGATAATATATATATATAGAGAGAGAGGAGAATGTTAAATAGACCTAGATTTTTACTAAATTTACTTACCTATGATGAAGAATATGGTACTCATGATGAATGTGGTTGGTTTTCATTGGTTTTGGATCAAGTATTGGAGAAATGAATGTAGATTTTTTTTTTTTTTTTTTTAAATCATGGTTAGGATGGGTGGATCTATTTAACATTTTCCTTCATATATATATATATATATATATATATAACCTTTTGCAACATACAAATCTTTGCCTATCAATTTATGACATTATTTAGAAAACCATTCTACAACTCATCTACAAGTTTTCCGACAACAGCGAAAGTGATAAAACAAGATAGATCTTACAACCAGCACAACACAGAAATGAGAACTTCAAGATTCGAGTGTGCAACGAGGTTACAGAGCAACTCTTCTTCGGTTCAGCTTGTGTTGAAACAACAGAATCGTTGATTCTATTGCATCCTCAATTTGGTTTAGATAATGGGTAGCAGTGGTTTAGATTGGATCGGCAACCTAGCAAAACTCAGTGCCGCTCCCGGAAGAGGAACACCGTCCACAAACCTCTGTGGGGTCACGGAATTGAATGGGATCTAAATGCTCACCACATGGTATCGCAAGTTGTCCAGTATCAACAGATGCAGCATCGATACAGAGCCCTCCCTGATGCAGCTTTGAACAAGTCCAGAGCGTGATGGTTTAGGTGTTAACAGGATTTTGTAACTGTAATTTGTATGGAGCCAAAACAGAGCAATGTTCTGCACTGAGGTATTCCATGGATCATACATGTGCAAACTGTAAACCTGAAATATGTGTCGCAAAGAGTAAAAAAGCTTCCACAACTTGGAAGTTGTATACAAATTTTAAGGGCTACATTATCAGAAAAATTCATGTCTCGCTTCAATGCCTGAAATCTACACAGCTCAGCTCACTTACAAATCTGAGGTCACTTTCCCAAAGTTTGGAGGATTCTATATCTAGAATATAGTCCGTTAGCTCCACTCAGAATGGTTACCGAACGTGCGTTTCTTAGAAATGAGAAAAATGTACAGAAAATAAAAATACACATAGTACGAGGCACTCGGAGACGCACAATTGAGTCCCCCATTGACCGCTCTCAACTGACATCCTCTCAAGTTACAACAGAAATCCGATTTCTACATTCCAAGTTTCTCAAAATTTTGTAGCGGATGCAACACTGCCTGATGCTTTCTTCGGTGACACGCTTCCCTGCACAAAATATCATCCAAACTGGCCACAGCTTGCAGAATGTAAGGACCCTTGTTCAGCATCACGCACTCGGCCCTGCACCATCGATGTCCAACTTGCGAGTCAATCTCCCGCCACGATCTCGCACAACCCGGGAAAACAATAAAAACCCTGAAATCATTATCATGACTGCTCAAAAACAAAAATCCGTGTGGCATATCGCATGAGTTTAGAATGTGGGTGTAAGATTTACCTGGATCCGGATGCAGCATCTGTGATTTCAGCCCGAGATGGCAATCCTGATTTCGCCAAGCCCTCGAGTACCTGAGTGGCCCAGATCGTAGGCACATGAGCGGACTCGCATATCAAAAGAATCTGATCTTGTAGTTCAGCAAGGCGTTGCCACCCGCATTCCACCGCCATGTCGCCCCGGGCTACCATAACCCCCACCAGGTTCTTTGTCTCCATCGCCTGCAGAAGAATAGTAGGTAGTCTCTGAAAGCCTAATTCAGTCTCGATTTTCACTACAATGCCGATGTTTTCGGCTCCGCGTCTCGCAAGCTCATCTTGAAGAGCGCGCACATCTGCCGGACCATTCACGAACGACAACGCCAGCATGTCGGCGTTCGACACGACGAAGTCTATATCCTCGGCGTCTTTAATAGTTAACCCATTCATCGACAAATCACTCTGAGGGAAATTGATGGCCTTCTCTCCCTTCAGTTTCTTCCCCTTATGATCGCCAGCGTCCGTAATCGTAACATAAATCTCATCAGGCGACACGCTCGATATCACACCCCCGATTTTGCCGTCGTCAAATTTTACAGGCTCCCCGGGTTTTGCAATGTCGAAGATCTTTCCCAATGTACAAGTCACCGATGCGGGTGAAACCACGTTTCCAGCTTTGTCTAGTTTGGCGGGGCTCCCTAAGATGGATTCTCTCTTCAATACAAGCTTGTCGGCGGTTCGAAGGACTATGGCTTGCTCTATTTCTGGCAGCTGCCCTACATTCACTTTCAGTTTCTTGCCCCCATGGCCAGAAATTACCAACTCGCATCCTGTTTCGATGTATGAAACGGATCGGCACTCGGCGAAGATGCCAACCTTTGATGCCCCGCTTCCTTTTTGTACTACATTAAACTCGCGGGAGCGTCCTCTTGCATCCTTGAACCTGACCACATCTCCGATTTGGATTTTCTTCGTCCAGTGAGGAGTGGCAACGACCGGCACACAAGTGTCGGGTATCCTTCCCTCGGGAGGCTTGACCCCCTCTTCCGCAATCCAGACGCAAGCTGAAGAGACGACCTGACCGAGGTCGTTTTTCACAGGTTTGATTTTGAGCACAGAAGGACCGGGTTGCATTGGCCCTGTGCGGAGTTTTGGTCCAGCAAGATCGAAGCTTATGCGGCACTCTGTCCCAAGTAGTTGCGAGAAGAAACGGATCTTCCGCACCATCTTCTTCCAAACTTCAGGATTATCGTGTGCGCAATTAATCCTGGCGATGTTCATCCCCGCTTTGAAGAGGTTGCGGACGAGAACGTCGTCCTCGGCAGCTTCGGAAGGAAGCGTAACCATGATCAGAGTCTTCCGTCCCGGAGGAGAAGGCCCAAGAAGAGCCTCGGAGTGCTGAGATAAAATAGAGTTTCCAGCTTCAAAAGAGATATCATCCACTCTAGAATTCTCAGCTTTCTTACTGCGATCACTGTTTTGCCGCTCGGAGATTGATGGAGGCGGGAGAGGCTTACTCTCTGTCTCGCCATCCAAGCATGAAGACTGGATCTGCGACCCTTGCAGAAGCGAACGCAGTATTGAGCTGATCGAATTAACGCTTGCCAATGTGTGCGCTTCGCAGCCCTCCAGAGATGACAACCCAGAAGACGCAAGCCGTTCTTGAAGGTTGGCTATGTCGAGCGATCGGAACGCCACGTAGTGTAGCAAGTTTCGCGCACTGTCGTAATGTTTTCTGTGAACCTTCTTCAGTTGAGGAGAGTACCACCGTTCAAAAGCCAAAGCATGTAACCTGATTCCTTCCAGCTGGTCAATAAGGTCCATGAGCGTGCTGTCATAGTTCGCAGCTGAGCTTGACGACAGAGTTGTAGGCGTATCACTGTACTTCTCCACGCTGTGCAAGCTTTTCGCGGTGATAGAAATCTCCCCCTCCGTCTCCGCAGGACGAGACGTTGCTTTCTTCTTCCTGGTGATCTTCTTTTTCTCCATCAGTAATTGGTTGAAGATGTTTGCGTCCACATACTTGTCATCGTCGAAATCCTCGTGGTCACTGTCGATAATTGAGAGCGGAATCAACGTTCCCGCTGCGGACATCACAGCCGTGGGCGTGGCATTTCCCACCACCTGCAGCCTGCGAGAGGTCGTGTTCTCGTTGCCATGCGCGGGAGTTTTCGTCTTGGACTTAATCTTCCTGTCAGAGCTTGATCCATTTCCAGCGGCCCTACAGATCAATTTCCTACCTATCTTCTTTGACTTTCTAATCAAGAGAGGTCCTGATCCGCAATCCCACTGTCCATGATGTCGGGACAAACTCCGTGGTTCAGTTGCAGTGTGGAACAAAACGCTATAACTGCTCGTCGCTTCAGAACTCACAAATTTAGCTCCAGTGACGGTGCCCTGAAATCCAAAGACATTCAACGTATCAAATGCTGCACATGATCACGAGAAGGTCCCGGTAACAGAACGGACCCTGGTTTCCATGTCCTTTACTGTATTCTAGGGTTTAAGAATCACTGTCTAGAAAAGTCCTGTCCAGATGGCGCCATCTGATTCTCTTTAATGAGTTTTGCTGTTTCGAGATGTCAACCTGGCTTGTAATTTGAGAGCAAACTGTAAAGAAACCAAAACAAAGGCAGGCGAAAATGCTCAGCGGATCAGAAGTTGGGTCTTACCATTTGGCCTCGACACAAAGAGCTTGATTGAGTCACAAGAGCCCGTGACATTGCTCGGTTTTCCGCCCCTTCTTGAAGATTTCGAAACCAATAATCTCCTGTCACGAAATATTTCAACACCAGTTAAGCGTACTCTCACAAAATCGGTCAAAAGCTTGAGCAAAAATGCGTTACAAACTGCGTTGGCTTCGTGCATTCCATTGGAAGCAATATCTAGTGTAGATGACAGTGAATCTGAATCCGAACCTAGAAATGCTGTCGCAGTCGATTCACAAGTGAAGGAAGGAGATGGATGATACCCTCCTGTTGCTGATAGCCACCGAATACAAGCAAGTGTGCTTATTTTGCCGCGTGCTGTACCCGCATGCAACTTCAGTTTACTAAGGAAAATTCCAAAGCAGCACCTCAACTTCGCAATGAGTTATGAAACCAGTCTAACAGAAGAGTTACAAGAGACGGCGAGCTCAACGAGTTTCTTCAAAGAACAGACCGCTCTAATCCTATTTCTAAAAAACTCAACTCGCAGTGCCAGTAAATCACTCCTACTTTATTTTGTGGAGAAACCAAGCCAATCGCTCGGCAACCTCGGTTGCTCTCCAAGTCCCAGTGCGAAACAAAGCTCTAGGAGAGTGTCGACAAATTAATAATGTTTTCGAAGTAGGAACTCATCAGTCTGTACGCTTAACGAATGCTACCAATGAATACAGCTAAACCTCAAAAGGTAAACAAGACGTGCGCAATTTTGTTTTACATAAACAAAATGTAACTCAAACAGAGCAAGCCCCAAGAAAAGACGAAGACGACGACGACGAGGAGCAACGCAAGCTGTTTCTGTGACGACAGGCGTTATGCCTTCCCCGGAGGCTAATTGCACTCCGAATCGCGGAACAGACCAACCGTACCCTTCTCTAGGCCCTGCAAGAGACTCACAACTCAACTCTGATTGCAGCTGCAACCGACACATCCGTCCCCTGCCGCCATTTCTCCACCTCGAAATGCAGCAACTGCATGCAGGTTTATATAAGCTATACAGTACAGTTAGGAAATCGGACTCAACTCGACTCGACTCAGCTCAACTCACTCACCACAGTCCTAGCAGGATTTGTACTCAACAAAATTGAGCAGGTAGGTGAATCCTTCTAAGCTACATGAAGCCGATGAGGTATGGGGTGGAAAGACGAGGGCTTTTCAGGGATTGACGACTCAAATATCTCCTTTTCCCACGACGCATGGCTCTTTAGTAGCAGTCGGTTGGATTCAGAAGCTGTTGGAAGGCTCGATGCTGATGCAAGAGATCCGTTTTGCAGCAGGATCCCGGTGCTACTCTAGATCGGCAAGGAATCGGAGTTCGGGCTTTGTGCTTTGAGCGGGCGTTGTGAGTGGTGGATGTCGTTGTGAGGGAATAAGATACTTTAAAAAGTCCGCCCATATGTTACATCGCCGTCGCACATCGTTGCGTTTCAGCTGCGGCTGCGATCCCAGATGGCAGTCTATGAATGAGTTTCCCGGTTGGGGGGTCGTGGCGCGTCCACCATCCAGCTTTCGGTGCGAGCTCGTGGGCTTAAGCAGCGTCGCGTAGCGCCGCGGGCGAGGCTTCTCGGCGACATCGCGGCCTCCGTTCAGTCCCTCGCGTCCTCTCTAACCTGCCCATCGTCGCCGATGCGTCCTACACCCACACACTCCCTTTCCCCTCTAAATAGAAATATATATTTGTCTACCTACTTACTAGTGGAAATTTGTGCACTTGGGTACACACAGAATATTTTTAAAATGGAAATATCTTCTACAGAAAGATCTACCAACCAGTACAATAGTGAATTCTTGTGGTTGCATGGTATTGTATTTCTTATTCATCTTTTACTTCAATCATGTAAGTAGATAGTTGATGGGTTGTAAAGGGTGTTTTTAAGGTCGTAGTGATGATTCTACATTATAAATATTTTCAAAGTGAGATTGTTTTTTGTTTTTTGTTAATTATTCCTTAAATAATAAAATCCTTTAATATATATTAAAACATTTCAAGGATAATCTAAACTTCAAATGGCATAATATTGTATTCAGAGTGTAAATATCATATAGAAAATTTTGTAGTCTGATGTTTTCTTTTTTTTAAAAAAAAAACTAAATATGTTTCTTAGATAAATTTTCAAAAAATCTTTAGTTTTCCTACTTGTTACAATAATTCTAAAAGTAGTGGTAATTGATTAAAATATATATATATATATATATATTGATTTAGTACCTAATAGTTGACGCACATCTATATTAATCTAACTTAAAAAATAAAATAATTGATCTTACCAGTTGATTAAAACTTTTGGTCATGTTTTTTCTAATCTTCCCTTATGATGCACTTAAATTGATTTTCCATAAGTTGCAATCAAAATAAAATGAGGTCGTGTTTTTCTCTTTTTCTTCTTTTGATTATTTTATTTTTTTCTTTTCTGATAAATTAAATTAATGATTAAAAAAAAATTAACATTTTCACATTTTTCTTCTCAGATAAATTTCTTAAGTTGTGATATTGGATAAAAACTATAACTGTCTCATCAATTAAAATTCTTAATAATATTGCAAAAATTAAATATATTATATAATAGAAGTCCAAGTATATAATCTAAGTAAATGAGTCAACCAATCAAGTTTAATAAAATAATATAACTTTAAGATCATATCATTAAATTTAGAACATTCAGATGTTTTGTTTTATTTATAATTTAAAATTTTTAAGAATATTAAAAGTTCAGGCTTTTTGAGTTAAAAAGCAATTTTCATTTTTATAGAAAATCAGAGTAAGGATAAGATTAAAATAGAAAAATATGTACATATATATTTATAGGTTGAGTCTACTCCAAATTCTAGTTTATCAAAAAAAAAAAATCTTTTTTCAATGGATAATGGTAGTATTATATATTTTCATATATTTCTTAAAAAAGATAACAAATTTCAAATATATCTTAAAATTATAATAAATAATTCTCAAATATGTGAAAATTTTACTTTTCATGCCAAAAACAAAAAATCTACACAAAAGAGTTCTATTTTAGAATATAATTATGTTTTAAAAACCAAAAACATTTGTTGTTCTTGAATATTACCTGCAATTAAGTATTCTTATAAACAAATAAATCTTTAAATCTCAAATTCTCTTAATTTTTTTTTTTAATTTAAGATTAATAAGTTTAAATGTTGATGTCAAGTAATAATAACTTAATATAAATATAAATACAAATATTTTTTAATTAATTTAATATAATCATTTGATTATTTATCTATTTATATTATAATAAATTATGATTTTTTAAATAGCCTTAATATAATTAAGACCTATCTTATAGAAAATTTAATGCACTAGTTCAAAACTCAAATTTGTTAAAATATAATTTCTTATTAGTACTACATAACTCTCAAATAATAAATATTTGATCGTATGTTTCTAGTATCTTAGCATGTAAGTTGATCTAATATATATATATATATATATATATATATAAAAGAAAAACTAAGCATAATATATTCTTGTGAGGAAAAATAAATATTTTTTTAATGTTATATGCTGTCCATTGTATTATATCAAATTAAAACTTATAAGGAAAATTTGTTGAGAAAGCTATTGCATATTCTTCTTGTATTATTGTCACGGACATACATATAATTACCTATATGAATAGATAAAAGTATGTAAAAGTAGGTTAATTGTGTAATATCTTCTAGAGAAGCTTCTTAGAAGCTTCATAGACGCTGCTTTGACTTTATAGGAGTCTATAGTTGACTTTTAGGTTAGAAACTTGGTCAGCAAGTTAGCCATGTGCCACGCATGTTGGAAGCTTAAAGAACAAGCTAACTACGTGGTCCATCGATAGAAAACTTGCCTTGCAAGCAAAGGCATGTGGCCTAGAAAGTCAACATATACTGGAGGTCTTATAGAACATCGCCACGTGGCTTCTAGTTAGATAGTATATATAGAGGCAAGAGTGAAGCCCTCTTCACTCTTGTCAACTCCTTTCTTGCTTCTAGTCTAGTTTCAAGGGTCTCTAGTTTTCTTGTATTTTGGCAATAGCCATTCCAGTTTCTTTCTTAATATACATATTTCTATTTTGTCCTATTTCTTTTTGAGAAAAGTCTCACTTACTCTTTAGCTTTCATCGAGTTCTTGTCCTTGACAGATTGACAAGAGTACACTTACAATATCAGAGCTTTGTCTTTTCTTGATTGAGAGTGGATTACCCCTTTTTCTTGATAAGACATAAGCGCATTAGAAGTTACGGATTACCCTCTTTTAAACTGATATTGTTCTTAGTATTTTCTTTGTTATCAATTCCTCTCTTCTATTTGTTTTGAGCGTTATTAGACATCTTCTCTTTTCTAAGTGCTACTATGGCAGAGCTTGTTGAAATGAAGAGTGCAATGGCACAGATGCAAGAACAATTGAGGGAGTTAATGCTTGCGATGCATCAACTCAATTTACCACCACAAGGAGCAACAAGAATGGTAGGAAGTGAAGATATAGAGATGATTGGGGCTGCTTCAACATTTGCACCAAACCATGTCCCTTCTCCCAGAATGGAACACCCTTCGAGTGTTAGAGAACCGAGAGTTGCCTTGCCCGAGAAGTTTGATGGTACCAGATCCAAGTTTCGAGGATTCATCAATCAGGTCCAACTAGTGATTGAACTTCAACCCCAGAGCTATCCAACTCCAGGGTCACAAGTAAGATTCATTGGTACACTTCTTTCAGGTTCAGCATTGTCATGGTTTTCATCTTTTCTTGAACGACGAGATCCAATATTGGATAATCTGGAGGCTTTTTTGGCGGAGTTTCGATCCATGTTTGGAGAACATGATGCAATTCGTGTTGCAACCAACAAGATCCGTATTTTGCGACAAGGAAATCGATCAATAACATTATATGCTTCGCAATTTCGACAACTTGCAACTGATATCAAGTGGGATGATGCCGCACTTGTGAGTCAATTTCTCTACGGATTACAATATGAGGTAAAGAAATTGATGCTTAATTTACCTGATCCTCAAACATTGAGTCAAGCAATTGACTTTGCTGTGAAGTGCGACAATCGACTTTTTGAATTTCGATCCGAGAGTCGCACAAGTGGGCCTCAATGTTACTACAATTCAATGGCAACACCGACGTCTCCTCAACACATACCTTCAGAAGTAGAGGATATGCAAATTGATGCGGTACGTTTCAAACCTCTTACTGAGCAAGAAAAGTCTCGTCGTCGACAAGAAGGATTGTGCTTATATTGTGGAGAACCTAAGCACACTGCTCAACATTGTCCAAAGAAGCGACGTAACTACAAAATGAGGAGTACGGCGGTCAAAGAAGACAGTATGTCGGAAAACGAGTACGTCCAGCTACAATAGGGACCGTGCGGCTAGAATCTTGTACAACTTCTAATAAAGGTCCTATCCTCTCCTCTCCTCAGAACCATCTCCTTGTTTTATAATAGATGTGCGTTTAGGACCTAATAATTACAAAGCCTCTGCCTTGGTAGATTCAGGAGCCTCATCTTGTTTTTTAGATGAAGAATTTGCTAGATGTCATAGAATATCATTAATACAAAAAACTAAACCTGTACACGTAGAAGTCATAGATGGTCGTCCGTTGTCTTCTGGAGATGTAACTCACGAAACACTTCCTGTAGATGTAGTAATAAATGGTCATAGTAGTTGCGTAATTTTTAATATAATTAGATCTCCCTCTAATCCAGTAATTTTAGGCTTATCATGGTTAGAAAAGTATAATCCTCGAATAGATTGGATTTCTCGTAAACTTGATTTTCCTCAGAGCATTAGTAACAGTTCTATTAACCAAGTAAAAAACCATGACTCTAGTATAGTAAAACTCGCACCTATAGGTGCAAAAGCATTTATACACGCAGCAAAAGAAGGATCAACTTTTGCTATTTATGCTGCACCTATTTCTGAAAGCGTAAAGACTTCAAGTGGCATTCCAAGTCAATATCAGGATTATCAAGACGTTTTTGAGAAAAAGAATGCAGATATTCTTCTTGAGCATCGCCCATACGATTGTTCAATCGATCTCAAGGAAGGAACTCAGCCACCATTTGGACCAATTTACAGTTTATCGCAAGATGAGTTGACTGAACTCAAGACATATATTGACGAGAATTTAGCGAAGAATTTCATACGCCATTCAAAATCTCCAGCAGGAGCTCCAATTTTATTCGTAAAGAAAAAAGATGGATCTTTACGAATGTGTGTTGACTATCGAGGACTCAACAAGATCACAATCAAGAACAGGTATCCATTACCTTTGATATCAGGACTCCTTGACCAGTTAAATCAAGCTAAGATCTATACAAAAATAGATCTAAGAGGAGCATATAATCTAGTACGGATCAAAGAAAGAGATGAATGGAAGACTGCATTTCGAACCAGGTACGGGCATTTTGAATATAATGTCATGCCTTTTGGACTCACGAATGCACTAGCTGCTTTTCAACATCTCATGAATGATGTATTTCGTGAATTCTTAGACAATTTTGTCGTCTGCTACCTAGACGATATCCTGATTTATTCTAAGAATGTTGAAGAACATGAAATACATGTTCGTCAAGTATTACAAAAACTCAGAGATGCAGGATTGTACGCCAAGATGGAAAAGTGTGTATTTCACACTACTCAAGTTGACTTTTTAGGATACATCATTTCAAATGATGGTCTTATGATGGATTCTAAGAAAGTCCAAACAATCATGGATTGGAAGATTCCAAAGACTGTAAGAGATGTCCAATGTTTCTTGGGATTTGCCAATTACTATCGGATCTTCATCAAAGATTTCTCACGAGTTGCAGCTCCACTTACACGCTTGACTAGTAAAGATAAATTCCAATGGAATCAAGAAGCGGAAGCAGCATTTGAAGCCTTGAAGACATCGTTTGTCTCTGCACCAGTCTTATATCGTGTTGACTTTTCCAAGGTATTTTTTATGGAAACAGACGCATCGGATTTTGCCTTGGGTGCAGTTTTATCACAAATGGGAATAGATGACAAACTTCATCCGATAGCTTTTCATTCAAGAAAATTCTCAGCAGCCGAGATCAATTATGAGATCCACGATAAAGAACTTCTTGCAATCGTGGATTCTTTTCAAGAATGGCGTCATTATCTAGAAGGTGCTTCTAGTCCAGTCATTGTGTATACAGATCACAAGAACCTCGAGTATTTCATGTCAGCACGCGTGTTGAATCGTCGTCAAGCTCGTTGGAGTATGTCTTTGTCAAGATTCGACTTCATTATCACTTATCGGCCAGGAAAACAACAAGGTTTGTCCGATGCCCTGTCTAGACGTTCTTATTTTGCACCAAAAGAAGGAGATGCAGCTTTTGAGCAACAAAGAACGGTCCTCTTGAAACCGGAGCAATTTCATCTCCGAGCAGTGAAATCAACATTGACTGTTGATTCAACTTTTCTCAAGCAAATCCAGTCCAGTATGTCCTCAGACCCTCTTGTTCATGATATCGAGAATAATTCTTCCAAGTCTCATGATTCTTCTAAGTTTGAGTTCAAGAATAATCTATTATATTTTGAAGGACGCCTATATGTTCCAGAAGGAAAAGCACGTTTGCGTGTTCTTCAAGCACGTCATGACTTTCCAGCAGCAGGGCACTTTGGATATAATAAGACTTTGGAACTCATATCAAGAGATTTTTGGTGGCCACAAATGTGGAAGTCAGTCAAAGACTTTGTACAATCATGTGATATTTGTTCAAGATCAAAAATTCCTCGACATCGACCTTACGGACTTCTTCAGCCATTACCTATACCAGAACAACCATGGTCTTCTGTTTCTATGGATTTCATCACAGATCTTCCAAACTCAAGATCTTATGATTCTATATTTGTGATAGTAGATCGTTTCACCAAGATGGCACATTTTATGCCATGTACAAAATCTATCACAGGTGAAGAAACAGCTAAGCTTTTCATTGATAATATCTATCGCTATCATGGATTGCCTAAAGATATCATATCGGATAGGGGAACTCAATTTGTGTCGAGATTCTGGAGGACTCTTTTCAAGATTTTAAAAGTGGACATAAAGCTATCTTCAGCTTTCCATCCTCAAACTGATGGACAAACAGAGCGCGTAAACCAAGTCTTGGAACAGTATTTAAGGTGTACCATCAACTACCAACAAGATGATTGGACAAACCTTCTGCCATTGGCAGAGTTTGCTTATAATAATACGGTACATTCCTCCACGCAACAAACACCTTTCTTTGCCAATTATGGCTATCATCCACGACTTGATACTTTTGATTTTTCAAAAGTTGATAATCCTGCAGCAGAAGATATGGCAAATCGGTTGTCAGAGTTACATGCAATAATGAAGGCGCAGTTGAAGAAAGCTCAAGAACGACAAAAGATAAATGCAGATGTATATCGTAAAGAGCAACCACAACTCAACGTGGGTGATAAGGTATGGCTACTTCGTCGCAATATCAAGACCACTCGACCTTGTGACAAATTGGACTATCGTAGACTTGGCCCCTTTTCTGTTTCTGAACAGATCAACCCAGTTGCATATCGGTTACATCTACCGGAGTCAATGAAGATCCATCCTGTATTCCACATGTCTCTTCTTGAAGCATATAAGACAGTGGATATACAAGGAAGAAGACAAATGCCACCGCCTCCTATAGAAGTAGATAATAATGAAGAATTTGAGGTGGAAGAGATATTAGACTCAAGGCGGCGCCGAAATAAGCTGGAATATCTTGTTCATTGGTGCGGATATGATATTAGTGAGCGCACATGGGAGCCATCCAGGAATCTAGCAAATGCATCAGCTAAAGTCAAAGTTTTTCATCAACGACATCCATCAAAACCAAGATGAAAACCTCTCTTATAAAAGAGACAAGATTGAGGCAAGATAACATTCAATTTCCTATCCTTGTTTGTAACTTCTTTGCATTTTGTGACGCTAATTAGATGGAGAGCCAACAACCAGCGGATTCAACTCAAGAACCTTCGTTTCCTGACTTACCGGATGAGACATTGCGATTGTCACAACCTTCAAGACGACGCAACCGAGATGAAGACCCTCAAGAACGACATGTTCTTCCTCGAATAGATGGTGAGATACAACGCGTTTGGTATCACGACCTTGGAAGAGATTCTCGATGTTTGGTGATATTATTGGAGATAGGAACGACTCCTGATGGTGTTTCAAATGTATTATTTGAAGGAAGTTATGAAGGCCTCAACAGTGATCAAATAACAGGGTGGTCTTCTCGCCCTGGAATGGGACACTATCGATGGCTAAGAGGACCCATCAACTATCTTCGAAGAGAACAAAGATCAAAGTATGTAGCAAATACAATTCGCCGCATATTAGATTTTCTCAATATATAATCACCGCTCCTCGTGGAACTCGTCCCTAGAAGGGGGGGTAATGTCACGGACATACATATAATTACCTATATGAATAGATAAAAGTATGTAAAAGTAGGTTAATTGTGTAATATCTTCTAGAGAAGCTTCTTAGAAGCTTCATAGACGCTGCTTTGACTTTATAGGAGTCTATAGTTGACTTTTAGGTTAGAAACTTGGTCAGCAAGTTAGCCATGTGCCACGCATGTTGGAAGCTTAAAGAACAAGCTAACTACGTGGTCCATCGATAGAAAACTTGCCTTGCAAGCAAAGGCATGTGGCCTAGAAAGTCAACATATACTGGAGGTCTTATAGAACATCGCCACGTGGCTTCTAGTTAGATAGTATATATAGAGGCAAGAGTGAAGCCCTCTTCACTCTTGTCAACTCCTTTCTTGCTTCTAGTCTAGTTTCAAGGGTCTCTAGTTTTCTTGTATTTTGGCAATAGCCATTCCAGTTTCTTTCTTAATATACATATTTCTATTTTGTCCTATTTCTTTTTGAGAAAAGTCTCACTTACTCTTTAGCTTTTATCGAGTTCTTGTCCTTGACAATTATAATATTCTATTTTTAACATTTTATTTATTATAGGATTAATTTTATGCTACTTCAATGTATTTAAATCATTACTATTTCAAAAATATATTCTAAATTATACTTGAATAATGATTATATATATATATATATATATATATATATATCTAAATGGCAAAGTTCTTTTAGTGATATCAGCATTTGTACTAAAAAAAATTTAATTTTTTAATCATACACAAAATAACTTAATAAATAGTATTATTCAAAAGCATTTATAGTAGTTTAATAGAATCTAATTACAATTAATAGATATACTATGCCTTAATAACTGTTTCTATGTAATAGAATCATAAATCAAAAAATAATTCTTACTATAATATAAAATTTATAATCTTATAAATATAAGCAAATGAACATGAAAAGTTTTTGGATGATACAATGAATAAACAGATGTTTCTGCCATGCTATCAACTTTCCAATATTTAGATAATGTAGGTCAAATTTTTAAGTATTGCAATTCTAATAAATTAATTCTTCCCTCAAGCAGATGTTCCAATGAGTAAATTATTATAGATAAAGATTTGGCATCTAAGTTTGATACCAAGAGCCACAATCTCGGGTCTTTAATTGTAATGTGCATTGTCTACTTTGCAAAGAATATTTGTCATTCTTTTGTTCGGATCCTATTGTTATAATGCTATTTGTAAAGATTTTTTTATTATTTGGTGATCACTTACTTCCTTCCAAAAGTGTTTAGAGCCCCACTTACTAACACATGTTGTTTCCAAAGCTAAGTAATATGCTCTAAAGCTACTTGATTATAATATGCAACGTTTTTCAAATTATGATAATAAAAAACATCTATTTATTTAAATTTTAAATTTTAAATTTTATAATCCCAAAATCCAAATATATATATATATATATAAGGATCGATTCAATAATGATGATGCAAATGTAATCAACAAACAGCTTACAATTTATAAAAGATTATCAACCTACACATATAACATAGGTTGTAGAATCTCTAATAATAATCAGTAAATATTTACAACATACTATAAATGGGTACTTTTATACCTTCAAATTATCATGTAACAAATAAAGAATAAAGAAAACAAGATCCAAATGTATGCATCTATTACTTCACAAAGTTAGATGAAAAGAATGTTGTACACATTCCATTAAAACAAAAAATAAATAAAAAGAAACTGGATTTCCATTATATTTTATAGAGGGACTTTTCTTCATCCAAAATGCACACGATGTTTTCAGTCCAACTACCACATTCATCTATGCCACCGAGGAGAATCACGAGTTTCACCGGAACCCTAAATTGATTAAAAACCTAATTTTATTCTCGCGCGTCACCGCAGCTGTCGTGTATTCGGATTCGTCGCCGGAAGCGATCGAGATTCATTTCATGGTGATGGTAGTTGTGGTAGTAATCGTGTTAAAGCCAAGACTTCGTTACGACTTCACAGGGCCATCGCGGATGCGAACGCTGTCGACACTGGATGGACAGGAGCAGGAGTATGGACCAGTGGAGCCTGCTGGAACTGCGAGTTGCTCGATTTGATTTGATTGCACCGCCTCGTCAGGACGAGACGGCTTTCTGCGTGTGTCAAAATGCGAGTGGAAGCAGCTTTACACGTCCTTCCGACTCCTGTTCAGTGTATCGTACTGTTCATTTGTTTAGGTCTGTCGATTATCTCTCATGGACACTGCAATCGTGTGAGGCCTGTGGTGTCCAGAGCGCCCCTTCAACTTACATGCTATGTGTGCTTGTGTCGGAGGCGTTTCTTTCGTTTTCCTTGTCCGTGTATTCTCTTTTCGTAGTTCCTTGTTTGAATAATGGAAGTCCTGTACGAGTTACTAGCTCAAGCCGAGTTCACATTTGAGCATGTAATAACGAAGCATTCAGTCAGAAAGAATTTACCCAACATTTTTGCTGGGAGTTGGCGAATTTGCATCCCCAAGAAATACGGCCGTAGCGGAACAGGTACCTTGTACTGGATGAACAGAAAATCCAGATGGCTCCTCGCACCAGAACATTTTAATAAACCTTAAATTGCTAACCCTTTTCCATTGATCACAAATGATTTTTTGTGCGTGTTTATATATATATATAGATATATAGATATATATATATATATATATACGTACATATACACATATAGCCTTAACCTTGCACTCCTTTTAGGAACTCCCAACAATTGGTTGCCCATCAGCTCCTCACAAAATAGGAGGCAGCTACCCGACATCCATGTCTGTAGACACACATGGATGGAGGACGGATGAAGAGCAAAAAGGTCAGAGTGCGAGCTGCGTACCAGTGCTGCGAAATCGAAGAAATACCATGGGAACTGCAAAACTGATCCACAAGTCCTTCCCATCAAACTCAAAATCACGCTCACCGACCAGCAACAGCAACAAACGCAGGCGGCCACATCATTTCCCAAACTCCGAATCTCATTCGAATTTTTAGACCTGCATTCAACGGGGGCGTAAAATCGGTAGTAGAAACCCTAATGACCATTATTGGTTAGAGACCCACTTTTGAGTTCCTCCACCTTATCTACCCTCTCCAATTATATTGGCGCGAGCACGAGCCAAAGACCAGACAAATCCGCATCCGCTAAAGACCCGAGATGATGAAAAGACACCCACCCATGGGATCCATCAATCACAATGCGCAAGTCAAAAGCGAGAGGGAAAGACTAGGGAAACGGCGCCAACACGTAAAGGGGGCTCACACCCAGTGCTTCAAAAGCTCTGGGAAAGACTGCAGCTGTCATACCTCGCCTTGTCGCATTTGGCTTGTTGAATTTCATGCCCCGCTGCTCGCCGAAGAATTATGCCCTACCACACTCTTTGTCCCGTGAAGCAAATGGAGTCGAAGTGAGAGCCTCGCCGCGGGCTTCGCTCAATCGCTGCAATCCTCGCAAACTTGCCGTGCTTCTTTCTCTTTCCATGCCTCATCTTTGTTGAGGAATCATGAATATCCCACACAAAAATTTATTTGTTTAGCATTTCAGTTTTGGAAAAGTTCTTTTTCTTTTTCTCAGAAATCTTTGTACGATAAAGTTCATTCCGTGTTAAAAAGGTATGGAAGTGATTGGTGTATGGAGTAAAGCCTCGTTCAAGTTGTTTTTGATTTTTTTGGTGCTGGCTTTTTCGGAGGATGGGAACACAAATGCTTGTTCAACACCTGTTTGAAATTGCATGACTTTTATTGTAGAAGATGTTTTGACGTGCATGGATTGATGTGTGTGTGTGGGTGTCTATGCATTTATCAGGATTTTCTTTTCAAGAATTAAAATATATCTTTCATCCGTTTATGTTTAAATTAATATTGATAATCAAAATTTTGTTGAACTAGAATTGTGACAACACAACAACCATTTTTATGTTTTAATATATATATATATATATACATACATATTTTAACACAAATATCATTTCGAATTCCTAAAGTAGACTTTCTCAAATTATATGAAAGACAGAATAAAAATTTAAATACCAAAAAAAATACTTCAACAACTTCAATATTGTGACATGCAATAGACACACACACACAAACTTATTTTCTTCACCACACTATAATTGTTAAAAAAAAAATCATGGAAATGTTCCCCATTCATGAATTTGCATGAACATGAAACAGCATAATCTACAAATTCCCCCTTCGCATTCAGCTTTAGCTTTAGCATTTATCAGCAACAGGATTGTACTTTACATATGTATTTTTTCTCTTTCTTTTTTTGGCACAAAGAGTTGACAAAGTTGTGAAAGGTGGGGGTGAAGAGCGCCTCGGAATGTATTAGAATACATCGGCACGGAAGTTTCCGCCCCATCGATGAAACCCCTTCTTTTCGCAGCTTCTGATGAACTGGGTGCGATGAATTTTAACCACGAAGAAGGCCATGCATGATCTGACAATCAAGCTGCTCAGTTCCTCCAGGAGGATCGATCGGTGCTCTGTATCCATGCAATCGCAGAATCGTGAAAGACGTCGACATGCAGCAGTTGATCGAAGACAGTGGCAGCTGATTGTGGCATTGCAGGATTTGAAAAAACATGGCGTGGCCTGGCGATCGACACAACGTCGAAGCAGTTCCAATTTCCCTACTTGCTCTGGTAATGCACAACTTTTGGGAAATTTCCTCTTGTCGAAGTCTGGTGTCTACGTGGCTGTCGAGTTCCTTCGTATGGTCCATATCTGTTGCCGTTTCTCTGGTGATTGTCTGAGGACATTGATTCAATGCCCAACACTTTTCATGTGAAGAATTTGTGAGTTTCCTCCATGTATAATTTCGTGCTGACGACCCATGACGCCCGGATTTGGTCGATCATGCGTTTCGCAGTGTCGGTGTAACGCCTCTTTAAAAATTCGGCTGCTGTTATTGTGAGATACAATCTGTCGCCACATGTAGAAATCCTCGCGTATACAGAGAACCCGTGATGCCCGTGGCTTCTCTCCGCTTCGAATCTTGAGACAGAATTTTCGCCTGATGCAATCACAATGGCGCGAGTAGCTGGGCGCCATACCACTACCGAAATAGGTACAGAGAGAAATTACGTTCTGGAGCAAGGTCTCGTACCATTTCTCCCAGATGACGTTGCCCTCCAATGTCTCCTACGAGTTCCAGCGAAATCTCACCCTCATCTGCGGGGCGTCTGCCGAAAATGGAGAGATCTAGTTAATAGCAGGCAATTCTACGAGCTCCGGCAGAAGGAGGGCACCACGGGGCGTTGCACATGCTTGCTGCAAGCCATGCAGCAGAGAAACTCGCACCAGGCTCCCGTATTCGGGGTGAGCCTCTTGAACGAGAAAAATTCATGGGGAAGGCTGCCACAGCTCCCCGATTTCGATCATCACAGCCTCCCGCTCTTTTGCCGATTCGCATCTGTCGAGGGGAATCTAGTGGTGCGCGGAGGATGGGACCCCTCAACCACGGAGGACCTTCAATCGGTCTACATCTTCAGCTTCTCCTCGAGAACCTGGCGCCGCGGTGCGGATATGCCAACGACACGATCCTTCTTCTCATGCGGTGCCCTAAATGGTCACATCCTAGTCGCTGGAGGCCACGACGCAGATAAAAACGCTCTTCGCAGCGCCGACTGCTACAACCTCAGAGAAAACTGCTGGAAATCGTTACCAAACATGAGCGCTGAACGTGACGAATGCGCGGGTGCCGTTCTTGATGGAAAGTTCTACATCATCAGCGGATACCCTACACTCTCGCAAGGGGAATCCTGCCGCGACGCCGAGATTTACGACCCCGAGCTCAACAAATGGATGCCATGCCCAAACATGTTTGGGCATGCTGGCTCTGGAGTCCAAGCCCGAGAGACCGAGCAGCGTCATTGCCACGGCGGGTCGTCTCTTCGCCATCCACCGCAACGAACTTGTGAGCTACTCTACAAAGAGAAACTTCTGGGAGGTGGTGGACACGATGCCCGGGGGGGATGCAGGAATTGCCTATGCTACCTGCGCCACGGCGTTCGGCAACAGTATCGTTGTGACTGGCCCCTCCAGTAGCGATGGGGGGAGCCACAGAACGCTCCTGTACACATTGCCATCTTCAGCGGTGCCAGACAGTAGGTTGGGGTGCAAGCAACTTGGGTTGGGAGATGGTGCCTGTGCATGAGCCATACCTGGGCGTTGTTCAAGTGTCCTGCGTCGTCGAGGTTTGAAGGTCATTGTAAGCAGGTTGTATCATAGATCATGTTCTGTAAATAGTTTCTTTCCGTCAATCACATGTAGCCTGCACGTTTGTTGTTTCTACCGACGCGTGCAGAGCACAGTCGGTGATCCATTTAAGCAGTCACACTGCTATGGCAGTTTTGAAACTTACAAATCATGAATACACATGTGGGCATGGTGCAAATCAGGACAAGTAGAAAACATGTAAACCCAAAAGTGTTTCCATCAAATAAATCATCTATCTCTATGCTGTCAGACTGCAGGAAATGCTGTTGACATTTCCACCGTACTTTTATACAGCGAGGAATACCTAAGGAATACCTTGGAATCCCCTTCGCCACTCCATGCAGCCTTCAATGTCATCACCATCTCACAAGGGTAGAAAAGATGCCTTCAATTGATAACATCAAATCTACCAATTAAAACCTGACCAACGAATACCTGAACTACTATCTTATTCATTCCAGCGATGTTAGTGTGAATGAGCCACCGTCACAGCGCTACTTTGTCGTTCCCAACTAGGAGCGATGACACAAAGCCTTCAGACTTGGGCTGATGAAGTGTGCCAAGAACGTCTTTCACATTTAGCGCCTTGATCCTTCTTCCCGCACGGGCAAGATTTACTATCTCTTCTCATTCCTAAGCTGTACCGCGGCGAAGTTATACACCAATGACATAAATGAATTCCATCTCTGACAGTCATGTAAGAACGCCCCCATGAGTCCCATTTTTCGAAATCGAAGGGAACTGGTTAGATGTACAAGAGTGAAAAAGTGTGGACCTTCTCACACCATGTACCTCATTCCGAGCGCATTGATGACACAGACTGAACATCGCTGACGTCCCGAGGTGCGAACCCCATGTTTTCGTTCCACTGATCCAGCAGGTTGTTGAAATTGTCGTGAACTGTAGCCTGTAGCCAGTCGGGATCCGGCAACGCACTGCATCGAAATCCATGTGAACATAATCTTAGCACGACAGCAGAGTTATAGCTTGGACACACAATCCGACGAAAATACACATACGAATAATGCAAAGATTAGGGAATTAGGTCACAGCACGATGTGAGACCTGTCAAGATCCGCTCCACTGGTCATGTATGTTTCCTTCATTCGCTCTTCTTCCTGAGAGATTGCTTGATTCACAGTCCTGGACAAAAACCCCATATTTCTTGCAACAGTAGCAAGAAACTGCATGTCTAGAAGAAACTGCTGAAAACCAAGAGGGCCTAGGCTACTTGGCTCCTCTTCAATCGTGCCCCATAGTTCCGGACTAGTGCTCAAAGCTTTGACAAATGTCTCAGTAAGACGTATAAGGAACAGTTGTGTGATCCTCTCCTTCCCAGCTAGCACATCTCCAGCTATTTGGTGTATGGATATTAGCTTGTGAAACACAGACTGCAAGCCAGGTTACGTGTCAAAAGAAGTTGGATGAACACCAAAAACGGAAAGAATACTTGAAAGGAATGAGTCAAGTGATTTGAAAAGGAGAAGTTCTAAAACATACCTGAAAAAGAACAGTTGGCAAGGGAGCCTCCTGCCATCTCGGCATATCGGAATCAACCTGGAAATAGGTTGTTGCACTTAGCCTGCTTCCATACTCATCATAGCATAAGCCTATGATTATTCCATTGCAAAGATAGAATTTTAATTTCTCTACGTGAGTCTGCAGCTGGCGCCGCAGGTCTTTGATTTCAGGAGACCGGGCTGCCGCTGTTGAGGAGCGAGGAGCATTTAATTCTCCCGCTAAAACTTGCACGCCACCTGGCAAAATTTTGGAAGCTGCGACTGCCACAATCTCATCCGCAAGGCTAGTAGCATTTCCTAATAGTGACAACTGCTGCTCCTCGTTGGAGGCCACCCGAACCTGCAGAGAAAAAACCCAGCGGCATAGAATTCTCTTTGTGAGGGATGAACACATCACTTGGTAAGGCCACAGCCTATGAACCACTCAAGCAGTCACTGCTAATGTGTTAACTCGAGATGTTTCAAATTCGGTTTGGAAAGAAAAGAGAAATTGAAGCATACCTTCCGTTTACTTTCTTCTTCAGGCTCTTGAGCAGGTAGCGCTTTAATAAGCATTTCAATATATTGCTCGAAAATATCAGCTACACCCTCCATTGCAACCACACCCAACTGAATGCCGGCAAGTGATGGCATGTCTTCTAAGAAGTCCTGATTCATTACCGTCATTGCCAGCAAATGCCTCAGATCATCACAAGCTCAAATAGGCCTCAGTTTGAAACTGATGAAATTGGAATGAAACTGCAGAAAAACGATTTTGAAAACACCCACCTGCACCAGAGAGAAAAAGCGGTGGCCACTAGAAGTCAATCTAATATTTGATCCAACTCCTCGTGAACCCCGCTGAGGAGCATCAACGATCCAGCTTTCACTTGCTGCCAATGAGCCCACAATTTCAATGATACTCGTCAGATTTGCCTTCATGGCCTGTTCTACACTGGGTCGTATAAGCTTTGATAGTGTAGGACATAGTGTCAGTCCTCGTTCTTCCAGCAATGCACAGTGCCCAAGAGCAATTTGAACACATTCAACAGCTGCTCGGAGACCTCCAGCCGCAGCAGATGTCAGCAATACATTCCGTTTTACAACTGCGGCACACATTTCAGTAACCTCGCCTGCCCAGAGGACTAGCTCGGAAGCATATGACGGCACCTCACCAAACACGGCCACTGAGTCCCTTGATGCCTGCACCAACAATAAGATAATGCATGAGATAAAGCAATATGAAACACAATTACATCGTGTTTCCGAAAGATAGATTGGATTCCTGCAAAAAAGAAAGGGTTTACCTCAAGAAAATCCTCACCTGGGCAATAGCAGAAAAGACTAACTGTGAAATGGCAGTTGTGTAAACACCCCCATAAGAGGCTCCACTCTGTCGAAGCGAATTCATGCTATGCTTCAACCTCTCCTCATGGGACTGCAATAGGAGCGTGTGTGCCCTCGAACCATCACCTAGTCTATCCAAAGCGGAAATCGCAGATCTAAGCTCGAGCCCTCTGACAGTGGGTTGTTGGACAGCTTCCGCTAAGTAAGCAGCCAGCCCTGCTGTCCTCTCTGCTAAAGCCATCTTTAACTGATTAATAAAGTCTTCACTTAAACCCTCGGCTCCACCATTTCCGTTGTAGAAGTCTGCGATCAGAGCCTCGCCTTCGTCAAGCAAAGAAATTGCCTCATCCACTTTCCTTTCTGCTAAGAGCACGTCCAGTACGTCCGGAAGAAGCTCTGCTCGCCTCACCACGTCTGTGCGTTCGAAGTCGTCCTTGTAATATTCCTTTTCAAGAGTGCCACCCGATGATTTTACTGGTATTGAAGCTGCACTCTGAGCCAAAGTACGGATCAGAGCTGCTTGGGAATGAAGCAAGTTACTCATGGCCGTGATCTCAGTCTCCAGGTCTGCAATCTCTTTCGACGTCCTTCAGAACCAAAAAGACAAGAAATATTGTCACTTTCCAACTCCTCTTATACCAGCTCGTATTGATGTAAAATTCGATCCAAGCTGACGCGTTCCCATGTCAAACAATCCACAGCAGCCGTATTCCAAGATTGGCTGAAATCTAAGGCAGCAAAATTGAAAAAGAACTTGTATTATTGCCAGGGTCTCGCAGGTAAGAATAAGTAATTACTCGATAAAGACAGTGTAGTTTTGAAACACGCTTTTTCGCATATCGTTTTGATGTATTTTCTGCAAATCCATGAGCTCCTCGCATATCCTTCGAATGCCCTATCAAACAAATTAATATAACGCAGTTAAAAGAAGGTGCCCAACTCTCGCAAACGGCGGGCGATTGCAGTACGTCATTCACATCATTCAGATACACTGAGTACACCAAAGTTAAGGCAATCAAGTTACCTTCGACCAGCTGATAATAAAAGACAAACAAGAAAATATCAACAAGAGTGGTCGACTGTTGACTGCATTGAGGAATAAACTAGAGAACGTAGCTAGTCGCTGCATGATGATTCAGAATTTCTTAAATATTCTGATGTTAAAGTAGTGCAAAACAAGATTTTGGGCACTAAGGAGGAAGTGTATCTGTCTATCGCGTAGATACATCAAATACAAAGCTCGTCGAGAGTCCGAACATGTCAGCTGCGATGTCAACTACATACAACCCAGCGATTCCGCGATGCTAAGTGTCTGCCAAGCTACAAATCCTGGCTTCTGTCTTGGGCAGCGAGCACAACAGGGACGACTTAAGCATACCTTTTCCCCCAAGGATTGCCCCTTGTGGGGATCCACAGAGCTCTTCGGACCGGCACCCCTCCTCTCATTAGCTCTATCCTGCTCATCGCGGTAGGCGTCGTAAGTAGACCTAGCACTTGGTGGAGGTGGCGCCCTGGAAGGAGGAGCGTGAGCCCGAGACCTTACAGAGGGCTTCGCTGACGCCATTGCAGCGCACTCACCAGTGGCGCTGAATCCCTACACCTCCTTCCCTCACACTCACACGTCTCCTTTCTAGCAACTGTGCAGCTTCAACACCCTTGCACACGATCCACCCGACTAGGTCATCATTCCAAATCCATCGTCCCGCCACACACCATTCCGATCCCCTCAAAACAAAACTCTACCCCGCCAACTCTCTCTCAACCATCACTCGAAATTCGAAACCTCCCCTAATGAACTAACACACGCACACGCGAACTCCGAAATATTCCTCGCGCTATCCACGCTGAGTCGTCGATAAACCCCAGATTTCTATCCCCTCGCAATGTCCCATATCCCACGCTCCCACCCCATCCCTTTGCACCAGTTCCATCTCCACCATCCCACAGCACCACCACTTTTGATCACCACATCCGACGCTAAAATCTCAAAAAGCCACGAAAGCCACATGTACTTCAAACACGCAAACTCCTCGTGAGGTGATACTAGAGGAATTCAAATCCCCGATTCGATGTGTTGCGGTACAGTGCCGATCGGAGACACGCAAACCCAGACTGAGTCGTCACTGCGCATTGAAGGGAATACCGCGAGAGAGCCAAAGAAATTGGAAACCCATCTAGAGAACGGCAGCTTGAATCCAACTCGGTAGAAGCAAATGCGGATTCTCGAAGAGGAAGGAGATGGGTAGTGCCGCAACGCGAGCCCGGCGAGGCGCGATGGCCTTCCTCTCTGTTGACTAGCGAGCTCGCTCCGATCCAGGGGGATTGAACATGCTGAACCGAGATGGCCCAGCCCAGGCCGGGTCGGGTTGGTTCGTGTGCGGTAGGGACGGGTCACCGGGTCCTCCCTGTGCTTTGCTATGTGTCACTTGACAACGATGGATTGAAAAGGTATACAATTCATGAGAGATCAGGAGGTCTCCTCCCTCCTACTTTGCAACAAAACACGTGCCTTTTCTCCCCCATGCATTGTGGTCAAGCTTGGTTTCTTCCAAATATAGTATTCTTTAGTGGGACAAAGAATTATCTTCTTCGTCCTTATAGTCGAAAGCGAATTCAACAAAATAGAAAGTAATAATATTCAATGTGGCAACATTCCCCATGTGATGGAGTTTCGTCGTCCAGGAGCTAACGACTTACATCCAGGTGGAGATTGTGACATTAATCTACCTTGGGATGAACTCCTGCCATGCTCCAAGCTTCGTTTCCTCGCAATCCAGTCCCACATGCCTCAGCTTCAGTTTCATGTCCTTTGCAATTGCTTTTCTTGAACCTCGACATTGCTATTACTATTCGCCAATTTTTTTACGTTGCTCTGCTACTGGATTTCGGTTTTTGTCGTTGCATTTGCTGTTATGGCCATGGCAATCGGCGCAGCTGTGGTGAACACGGCAACGCAGGCTTCCTTGCAGTTAAACATGGCCACGGGTTCCCACGCTTCCGCTGCCTGCCCTTCATTGTCATCCCGGACTTCTGTTGCATTCTCTGGTATTGCGCATTTTTTTCTTTTTTCTTTTTTTTCGTTTTCTTTGGTCTACTGCCGTTGTGAGCTTTGTAGGAATTGGAAATGTGGGTTTCGTTTTCCAGTGCGCTTTTGAGGGTTAAGAGGGGTTTAGGGTGGAGTTCGATTATGATGAGATATGAAGTAGTGGATAGGTTTAGATTTTACTTGTGCGTAGGGAAGTCTTATACGTGATCAAACTACTGCGTTCGATTAGCGATTATGTGCTATTTGTTGGCAGGTTTTGATGCTGCTGCGTTGAAGGCGAACAGCATCCTGGGGAGGACCAGTTTCTCAAGTTCGACCAGGTTGTTCGTCAAGGCCGCTATGGAGGTGGACATTGCCAAGGTTTGTGACGTTGCTTAGGTTTGCATTAAAACTTGAATTGCATTAAAGAGTCCATTTTTATGAAGAGCGTTGCTTAAAGGAGTATTTGTGGCGAAGGTTTTGATCCGTGCATGGAAGTGGATTTAAGTTTGATATTATTTGGTCTTGTATGAGCAGATTGTTCCTCAAGCCGACCGGGTGTTGATTCGTCTCGATGCACTTGCTTCTGTAAGTCTTGGTTCAATCTCGTTGTCTTAAATTGCGACGTTTGGACTGTCTCACTCTCACATTCTCATTTTACCCCTTCAGAATCATGTTAGCGTCGTTTTGCTTTACGCTAGTCACTGTCACAAGTGATGCATTTTTGCTAAAATTAACTTTCCTCTTTCCGTCACGGTTATGTGTCTGTTGAATTGTCTATGTGATGGTGAGGCGAACTCTTTCGGCGGTCTCTTAAAGGAGCTGGATCATTTCTGGATCACTTTTCTACTGTGTAATTATTGGAATTCAAGAATGTCTGAGTTTTCCATCTGTCTGCAGACATCTGCCGGAGGGGTGCTGCTTCCAAGTGCATCCGTCAAGTATGACCGATTTCTACAGGGCGAGGTAATCGTTAGATACAACCTTGGGATTTACTTGCGTCCAGGTTTGCCTTGGATATTTCCAATGTGTAGAAGTATGAAAAATAATCAGAACACACGTAAAGATTAATCAAGTCACTGTATCCTAGAGATCGAGTGTCATGCGAAACCCAAGACCCAACTCTGACTTCAACTAATTTTTCTGTCTCGGTTGTCTTATATATGTAAGAAATTTCTGGGTATGAATTTCTTCGTAATGCGTTTTTCTCTGCCACAGGTCATTGCAGCTGGATCAGAGGCCACTGATGTAGTAAAGGGGCAAAAGGTACACTTAGGCTGTCCTTACTGGCTGTATAGCCATTCATCCTGTAATCAGGTTCTCACAAGTTTGTCATTTGGCTCTCTTCTATCAGTAAAGGACAAGTTTAAAATATCCTGTTGGAATTGTTAATATGTGCAGGTCATGTTCGCAGATATTAACGCATATGAGGTACTACCTTTTTCACTAAGTTCAACTGCATTCTTTTCTTTTGGTAGTTTTTTGTACACTGTTATAAAGAATTTTTATGTTTCTATATGATGCAGATAAAAATTCTTAAATTTGAAAGCTCGTGACCATTTGTGTGCCGATTGTGCAGGTTAATTTTGGAACATCGGATAAGCTATGCTTATGTCGCAGTGGTGATTTATTAGCCGTCCTTCAGTGATTCCTAGAAATTTCTGCCAACTTTGTAGACTGTCAATGTGAATCCCGAATTTGCACAGGAAACTACTCCTTATTAAAAGGGTGTTAGCAGAAATGAAGTCGACTTCCAGCTTTCCAGATATTGTGTAGATTTCTGCTGTCAATTTTAGAAAAAGGTGATCCTGTGTCAATGTCTTGCAAGAAGTTGCTCATTGACATAGAAAAGCTCATCTGTTAAGTTACTTACATCCTATGTTCTTAGTTGCAACTCTCATCATCTGAACGGAATTGAGCGTTCAGGAAATTGGTCCGATTGTTAAACAGCCCAGCTGCCACCTTTGTGTAATAGAATTCCACTAAACAATGCGTTGGACTACTATGTTGCAGTGAATAAGAGGGAGAAATACACATTATTGCCATCTTAGTCCACTAGCCACAGCTTGGCTTGAAAAACTGGGTTGAAATCTCTCAAATCTGAATGTGCATTGGCAATGTTAAAGTTCTATTGATGGATAAAACTAGCATAACAAGAATTGTTGGAACTTTTTTGCATTTTTTTTTAATTACTTACACAGTAAAATTTGATCACCTTTTTGCTGCAACAAAAATCTAACGTCTCTTCGCTTCATTCTTTTATTAGATATTGATATTTCTCATTTTTTTCTATTATAATATTTATTTTAATAATTTTTTAACTCTTGGTTTGTCAAGATTTATTTTTTAATTGCCAATTCAATTATCATTACAATTTTTTATAAGTAAAATAACAATAATTCAAAGTTGTGATCTTAATCACAACATATATTATAGACACCAAACAATTTTTTATTGTAGTAATCTATTACTTATTGTCTACTATCATGCTACTTGTTGGTTTGTAAAGTCCTTAGTTTTAGTTTTTAATTTTTTCAATGTATATAATATAACACACTAAAAAGTTTGAGTATTATATAGGTTTTTTTGAGAAATTTATCTATTAATTTATTAATCTCGTGTCAAACTACCAATTTTTGAATGTAATCCTAGATACAAAGTCTCACATTCCTTTATGACAACCAAATGCAAAGACTTTGCCATATTGTGATTTAAGAAGTGGGAACCAGACAAGTCAAAAAAAGATACAATTCCGTCTACCTCCTTTGAGTATGGAAATTCCCACTTATGTCAAAACACATCATCAATAGATTTTTTGATTTTTTTTTTTTAAAAAAACATTCAACACTATATCACATGTATAATTTCTTTATTATTCGAATATTTACATGAACCCCGTATTGGATGTTCATCGAGATGGATGAGCTAGAAATGCGATTCGGAGATGAACGTCGTTCGTGCATTCATTCATTTGTTCATTCATTCATTCGTTCGTTCGTTCGTTCGTAGGTCTAGAGCACGCCCCCGGTGCAGCGCCGAAGGTGGACAATGAGCAGTAGAGGTCGTCGAAGTCAGCTGGCTTGGGAGGAAGGCGCCGGCAATGCCCGAGACCGGAGGCTGGAATCGAGCCAAATAGAGCTTCAAGGAAGCAGAGGACGAGGAAGAGGAGGAAGTGTTGCAACCCTTGTCTGCGAAGTCGGAAGCTACGCCAGCCAGCCCGCAAACCGCTTCTCATTTCGAGCAGGTAAGAGCACACACAGTTTCGAAGCCTTTTGCACTCTTAATGTTCCGGACAGCTCTGAGTCTCTAGCCAGCCATTTCCACTATCTTCTTGTGGTGTGTGACCACACAAACCGAATTTCGTGAAATGTGTATATATATTGTCTGAATCTGGATCGAATGGATGGTCGAGAGCTTTGGAGTGGAGGCGATTTCTGAGCAGCCTGGAATTTGTCGTTTGAAGAGGTTGTTGGAAGAATGTATCGGTGTCGTCGTTTGAATTTTCGTTCTGTGTTGGGTTTTTTTTGGCAAATTGGAATGTGAACCCTTGATGGCTTAGCTGGCCTCGTTCTACCTGAAGGGTTATAAGCTGACAGTTGTGATAGATTGTGTTATATGTCCTGCTCATCTAATGTAATTATTATAACGTTCGTGACTATTTTAGGTGGTTATGTGGCTCATTAGGGTGTCGAGAAGCCTTTGCATTTATACATCAGGTGCTGGGTTTATGTCTTGATCTAAGTCAGCAATAAGATGCAGACTAAAGAATATTATACAGTTTCATAGTGCGGTTGTTTCGCTAAGATTTTGTATCTTTGAACTCTAGCTCTATATCCCCTGAGGTTTGAATAGGGGTGGTTAGATGGTTCGCAGAAACGATTTGAAGCGAAGATTAGCTCGGTATTAGACTTAAAGAAATTAAGGATAGAGAATATGGATGTTACGTATGTTCAGTACTAGGTATGGTTTAAAGCTTTAATACGACTTTGAGACTGACGGTTAAGTTAACGAGGAATTTGGTGGTGTGAAAAGAGGGAGAAAGAAGCACTGAATGGCGGGGTCCGAGGATATGGGTGGGGAGAAAGGCGGACAGCACACTTCCGAGGCAGTTAAAACAGTCGTGGTTGTCATTGGTAATAAAACGACTCAATCTTACATGCCACCCCGTCTTCTCGCAGCTCAGCTTGCCCGTATTTTTTAATTGTAACTTTTAAATTTTGTAGTTGATGTGGATTTTTTGAGTAATAATGTAACCTTTCTTGTGTGTAAATGCTTGTTGCTAGCAATGCAGGCCGAAGCACTTCCCTTAGTGGAAACACTCCAGCTCGTGGAGGATGAACAAATCAGCGTGTGAGTAATTTATCCTCTTTGTACATAGGAACACGTTTTTATCGCTTTCCACATATTCCTATCGGCTTACATTGACTTCTACGGAAAGCCGCAGTTGTCCTTTGTTGAAAGTTTTCGTGAAATTTTTGCAGATTTCCTAGTGGAGTTCCATGGAAGAAGTACTCTGGAGAGATTGATGGTCTTGATGTCCACATTGTTGTTCCTGGAAAGGATAAGACGTTAGGTCTGCACTACCTCACTTGTCATTTTATTTCATTGACCTGGGAGTTCAGCTCTTGAACAAGAGCATTGCTAGTTTTGTCCAAAATGCTTATTGTCAGAGATATGACTTTGGGCTATATATGTTCTGCAGGTGTGGACAGCGTGGGCACTGTCCCCTGTTCTTTGCTGACTTACGCATCTGCTGTAGCTCTGCGACCGAATTTGCTTATTAACGCTGGCACTGCGGGTGGATTTCAGGTTTCTTCTTTACATCTTCTTTTTGGTTGTGCTAATATCTACTTGCAGGCATTCCTTAACCAGATTTACATACTGTATATCCGTCGGACATATTACTCATGCTCTCCATAAACTTATTGTGATTCAGTATTTTGGAGCACCATATAGTTTACTGCTGTATTTTTTGCAGCGCAGTCTTGAGTGACAACTGGACCACCAAGTTGCATTGTAATTGTATACTGTATTTATGATCCTAAATTTAATCGTTTCATTCCTGTTGCTTTTAGCGTTTACTACCAAATAACAAGACTCTTTTAAGCCTAAGAAGTACCTACAAGTCATATGTGATTCTTGCAGGCAAAGGGAGCCAACATCGGCGACGTCTATGTCGCGACCGAGTTTGCGAATCATGACCGCAGGATACCTATCCCTGTATGTAAATACCTTGAGCATTTATTTATTCATTTATTTATTTATTTTTATAATGACGTTGGTCTTTGTAGTCTTGTGGAGTTTCGTAGGTTTATTGTGAGAACGTGTCAAGATTGTCGTTAACATTCCTCGAAAGTAATTAAACTTATGCTTGATTTTCGAATGTAAATTTTGAAAATGCTGACTATGGCTGCCATTAAATTTCAGACCTCTTTGTCGATATCGTGCAGGTATTTGACAAGTACGGGGTGGGAACCATAGAAGCCACTCCCACTGGCAACCTCATCAGAGACCTTAAATTCAAGGTAATTTGTGATAAGGAAATCTAACTTTATGTGTTTGGAGTGCCAAATATAGTAAAAGAACGACTCAAGCTGGACTAAGAGGATGCATCTGTTTAGGGTATGCTATACTACAGCAAGCAGTTTTTTAAGCTGACTAGTTGATTCATCAAGCTGTCTGGGTCCTCATAATTTAACACGCTCCCTACGTGTTGCAGGAAGGAAAACTATCTACTGGAAACTCCCTGGACATGACATTGCAGGACGAAGAATACATAAAGGCTAACGATGCAACTGTCAAGGACATGGAGGTTAGCAGGCATTTACTAGCATATCTACTAATCTGTTCTAGCGAAATCTGCTTCGTGAGCTTCAACCACAAACTTTTAGTTTTTGCTAGTGGTTTGTGACGAGCTAGACTGAAGGTGATAGCTTTTCGCTTGGATTTTGTGGTGCAGGGTGCTGCTGTGGCGTATGTAGCGAATATGTTGGCCATTCCCTTGATCTCCTTGAAGGCTGTAACAGACATTGTAGACGATAGCAAGCCGACGGTGGAAGAGTTTCTGAAGAATATGTCCATGGCTGCTTCAGCCTTGTCCAATGCCGTGCCCCTTGTGCTGAAATACGTGTCTGGGAAGACCGTTGCTGATCTTCATTCTTCATGACAGGCTTGAGCGTTGGGCATCTGTCTCTGCACAGAGCCTCTTCACTGTAGAAGTGACTTCACATTGTTTTCATAATTTTCAAAATTATTTTGCAGCATTATGAGCTCCCTGATGCTGATCGATTATCTTTATATGTATTGACATTGATATGTCCAAATGTGCAAAGGAAAAGAAAAAGAAAAAGAAAAGGGTGTGGGTTTTAAAACATATTTATTGGAGCATTTTTCTTTGAAGAAGACTCGGAAGGGAGGGATGCACTGGTTACAATTGATGCTTGGTCAGTGTTGCTGACATGGTTCTCTAATACTTTTAATTCAGGGCCATGTCAGACGACAGGCGGTGTGTGTGCATCTGCTACCTAGGGATTTACACAGGACTGTACGCACGATCGAGACCAGATGTCTGCAGTGCTCACGATATTAAGTGGTCACAGATGGACTTTTTGTGCTTTTGGTTTCTGTATCAAGTCGGCTTCCTCTTGTGTAGGATGCAGAAGTTGCTCCTAGTATTTAGGTTGCTGAGTTTACCCTTTCTGTCCACCTCTGTGCAAATTTGGTTTATTGAATGACAAATCAATAATATTTTAGAGAGGATGGATGCACAAAATTGTAATGTAAGGAATTTTTCGTTTTTATCGGTATGTTCATGTAACAGTATATATATTTGACGACTCAAAATATGTCCATTTTTTAAGACAAATTCTCTCAAACAAGTCTAGGAGGTTCATGAGAACTAAAAAGTGCACTAGTGCTCCTTCAAAACTGCAGGTGGGGATGTTCATCTAACTTAGGATTGCAATTCATGACACCATCATTACAAGACTAATTTTGGGCTTCATTTCATCTCTGGCATTTTTTTTGGTGAGGTCAGTTTTGTCTAGAATTGACAGATTCCATACATCATGTGCAACTAGTGCATGTAAACAATGTGCTGAGAGATTTACCATGGGAGCTTACTACCCTCAGCAGGTGCATCTATATACTTTTGTCTGTGTACACTGGAGTTGCATATTTCTTCATCAACTTTGGTACTGCCGTTATAATACTAAAAGTGAGGCAGCACAACATGATTTGCTAATGTATGTTGTACATCAAATAATTGCAAAGGAAACCAGGCACTGTCACTGTGCCAGACACAACAGAGAAAGGGACCATGTGTAAGATAATCAGAATAAATCTGAATTGTACTAACTGAGAGTACCTAACAATGAACATCCTCATAAACCTTGCAAATTTAACATGATGGAAAGAGGAAGAAAACTATAGAAACTGGGCAACTGTTGCAAATCAAACTCTGCAACTTCTGTCATCAGATTAACATAGAAACTTACCAGTGCACAACTTCACACCCAACTATCTGTGCTGTGTAAAGTTGTGAAATAGGAACCTGAGGCCATAGTCATACATGTAAGACCCTTCACCTCTCTGCCTTCCATTTGGTTAGAGCAAATACTGAACTCTGTGTACCATTCAACCAGATGATACTCCTGGCTTGCAGTAATAAAATTCTTAAAAACACACTTTGTTTTTTTAATTAAAGAAAATATTTATATAGAATTGAGAAAGTACCAAGGACATTATTCTTCCACTATCAGTAAAATTATTCCCATTACTTTTACTTCATTGTCCTTGCCAATGACATGACCTGAAATAATAGTTCAATGTAAATGAGGAGAGAAGAGTGGAAAATGTTGCTTTGGAAATCTGTGTGCTGGAAACAAGACCCAACTCAATAAAATCAGGTGAAGCGATTTTCACCCAACTAAGGCTCAGATAGTTCTAACCAAAATTACATGATTTGGATTGGATCATGTATATGGTATCAAACAAAAGAGGTTGCAGAGCATCTTCTTATCATGACCTTTTTAGCCCACTGTAAAGAACTAACTTCTTGACCTCTACCCAAAACATTTTGTTTTGTCTTAAGAATCAAAGTGCATAACTTTTTATTAGATATCAATAGGAATTGAATCCTCCGCAAACAAATCGGATGACAAAGCATGACAAAAACCAATCTTCATGACTTCATACAAATAGCAACAAAGAAGCAACAGTACCCCAATCTTCAGAAGATGCTTCTGCCACTATGAGGTGGAACTTTGGGGCCTTATTGAGTGCAAGCCAAGAACTACTGTGGGCACTACAACTGCAGACCCTGCAGTGCATTGGATGGCTGGTACATCAAAAGGTAAAGATGTCTTGAGTTTTATAGAAAGTGGGGACAATTTCTGCAACCCTTGGTATTTGTATTTGTATGGGATAATGAGTTTAAAAAGTGTTCAAGATGACAAATCTGGCTAAGTTTTGCGACAGTGTGCAATTTTATTTTTTTGGATCAATTAAAATTTACTTTCAAGCACCAAAAGTCTCGGTGAGTGTGTGATGTCTTTTGGTGGCATTGCTATTAAATTTGTGGCTTGAAGTATATGGCTTGCATATTGGGTGTGCAGATTTGATTAGCACATTGCTCTTGTGACCATGAATCCCTGCTTGCTCTTGCTGATATTGCTGGATACCTTGTATGAGTAATTGGAAGTGTGCTTATCCTTGTTGAGTTTGTCTTGTTCTTGCAGGTGGTTAGAATCTGGAATGAAATCTGGTGTTGAGATGTAGATGTGGAGTTCTGTGTGGAGTGGAACAGATTTGTGGATTTTGGTCAAATATCAGAATATTTATGGCATTGTTGAGTTGATTTAAATAGCAGCATTGCCTTGTTGATGTGACCTGTGTATGTGGAGATTTGTCTTTTGGTAGTTTAACTTTTAAGCAGTTAGATGCAGTGATTAGTGGAGTAGCAGAGTTTGAGAATGCTTTGTAATGACCTTAAAAGTACTAGAAGATGGAAAATTTAATGAAGAAGTATTATTTAAAGGTTGGCAATTCAATACTAAGATATGAAATACTAATTTTGTTGTGTGGATCCTAGCACAAATATTGAGTCAATTTAAATATTTTTATTTAATTTTAAACATTAGAAAAATCATGATGATATTGTGTGTATATATATAAATATATAATTTATTTTCCTCTATTTTTGTATACTATTATTTGAAATTTCAAAACCAAGCTCAAAATCGGTTTGAGATATATAAAGAATCAATAGTATTAAATAAAAATTTCAAAAATTTGTATAAAAATTAATAAAAGTCTTTAAATTATTTAAGAATTTATTATCTTAGGTCCTTTATTCTTATTCTATTTATATTTATATTTTTAAAAATTCATCTATTTTTTGAAGATAAATAATTATTTTTATTTAAAAATTAAGTATCCAATCTTCAACAACATCATTGAGGTACTATTTTTTATACTAGATTCCAATAAAATTATAGCTATGCATAAGAAATACTAGAATTTTGTTTACAAAGAGATTAAGAAAAAACAAAACAAAACAAAACAAAACAAAATTACAGTTTTTAATTTTTGATTAATAATTATTTAATTATTAAAAAATAATTTTTATAATTTTAATATATATTATTTAAAATTTATTATCTAGCATTCTTTTAAAATAATGAAAACCATAAGTAACCCATAATCTACATTAAAAAATATATTTTATGTATATTTTTATATTAACATTAAGAAAATTAAATTATAATATTATAAATTTTATTTTCATATTTTTAAAATTTTATATTTATAGATATTTATTTTATAATATAAATTTATAAAAAGAACCAAATTATTTAAAATAAAAATTATATCTTAAAATACTACTATTATTAAGAAAAATTAATATTTTTTTTATAAATTATTATAATTAAAAATTATTTGAAAAAAATTGAAATTCCTATGCATAGCTATAATTTTATTTTATTATGGTACTTAAGTTGATACTATAAAATTTATAAATATAGTTATAATTGATGAATAGATTAGAGACTTGTAAAAATGTTGGAGGAGAGTATCTAGATTTTGAAGCATTTTACCTCAAGGGAAAATGAGGCTTCTTCCAAACTATTAAAAAGTAGACTTTGTTCCTTTCAAGTTTGTTGGTCTTGGGTACAATGGTCCATTGGTGCACCTTATAATGAAGTCGCTTGAAGTAGAACACATATTAAGAGAAGTCTTTGTCAAAAGAGAAGAATCTATTGATCCACAATCTTGTAATGATGTTGCAATTGAATAATTTGAATCCAAGCAAGAACTCATAACAAGTTATGTATATCTAATTTATTTAAAAAATTAAATTCTTTAGTAGAATAAGTTAGAATTGTATGATAAAGTAGCCACTGAAAAATTGGATGTATCTTTTAATATATTTGTAATTTTTTTTAAAAATAGATTATCAATTTAATCAAATTATTATTATTTTTTTATTTTTTTTTATTTATTTTGCTAAGACTTGAACTTTCACATTTTGAATTTGCTAAAGCCTATTGTCAAAGACATGAATCACAAACAATAAAAACCTCAATATACTCTTATACCACTTAAAAGAATAGATATTTATGCAAAAGTAGCATAGTATCAAAATTAGAATGGCTATTGCCAAAGACAAGAAGATTTGAAACTCTTGAAACAAGGTTAGCAAAAAAAGCATTGATAAGAGTAAAAAAAAGGTTAATTCTTGCTTCTATATATACGATCTGATTAAGAACTATATAGTGACATTCTATAGAACCTCTAATATGTGTCTAACTTGTAAGATAAATTTTCTACATGTACACTACATGGCCAACTTGTACTACAATTTGCCAACATGTTGTCACAAATATATATATATATTCTAATAATTACCTATATAATTAAGTAGAAGTAGCTAAAAGTAGATCAATTTCATAATATCTTCTAAGAAAGCTTCTTAAAAACTTCATAGACATGGCTTTGACTTTATACGTATTTGTAGTTGATTGATTGGTTAAAAACTTGGCCAACAAGTTAGTCACATGTAACTTGAGTTGGTAGCTTGTGGAACAAGCTAACTATGTAGCGCACATATAGGAAATTTGTTTTGTAAGTTAAGACATGTGACTTACATAGTCAACATATATTGGAGGTCCTATAGAACATTGTCATGTAGCTCCTAATTAGATAATATATATGGAGGCAATATTGAAGCCTTCTTCACTTTTGTCAACACCTTTCTTGTTTTTAGTCTATTTTTGAGAATCTATACTCTTCTTGTCTTTGGTAATAGCCATTTTAGTCTTAATACTATATTATTTTTGGAATAGATATTTATTCTTCTTGAGTTATATCAGAATATTTTAAGATTCTTTTTAGTTTGATTCAAATCCTTAACACATATGTAACTTTTATCCAAATTTTCGGCAAATTTTTTAACCTATCAATCAATTACAAATATATATACAATGAAATTTACTTCAATAAAGCTTTCAAAAAGCTTTATTGTAAGATATTATAAAATCTATCTTCATTAACTTTTTATCTAACATTTTTTATGTAAATGATTATGTATGTTCATAGAATTATTTCTTTTTCTAAAAACAAGTTCTATAGGTGGTATATTCAAATGTTAAAAAAAAATTAAGATGTAACAAATTATATTTTTTATAAGCTTTGATTTTTATTTCTTTGAATATATTTAATAGGTCTTCTTAATCCATCAATAGTGATTTATACCAAGGCATAAAGACTATCTTGATATTTGATTATTTTTGAGACCTTTATAACGTCATTCAAATAAAACATTTGAAAATAAAGATAGTTTCAATAATATCACCAAACATTGGAAGTTTCTTCTAATGTTCTGATATTGAATATATTACATCTATCCATTTATTTAAGATAGAACATATTGGTCTTATGGATCTTCATCTTTGTTACATAATCTTAAAGGCTATCACAATTTCAATGTGTTGTTTCATAGCTCAACAAATAATAGCTTTTGAGTTGAATCTATTGGTTGTTGATTTTATATTATCTTAATAATATATATATATATATATATATATATATATATAAAATATAAAAAAAGATAGTAAATAGAATACAATCTTCACTAAATACTATTTTTTTAATAGAAATAAATTACTTAATTCTTCATCTTGATTTTGATGGATGTTGTTAATAAAAAATATGAACATTCTTTGCTACATTTGTAAAATTTTTAATTCACTCCTATGTGTCTTTAATAATATCATATTTTTAGTAATGTATAAGATATTTCAACTCATTTTGGAATTGCCTTGAATCTTAAACTTCTTAAACTTCATACTTTTAATTATTATCTACTTCTTTAAGAAGATGTGGGATTTATCTTCTTCTTAGTATATCCACTATCTTATATGATTTAAGAAGAGAGATGTGGAACACATTATTATATTGTAATACAACTACATAGTAGAAGATAAAAATATGGATTCTATTATAAAAAAACATGATTGAAAGATATAATAGCAAAACATATGTAAAAGATTGGAAGGTAATAAAAACCTTTAGTGTTGATATTAATTTTTTATATAAAAAGCTTCTACTTATTTTATATGGTCATTAATAAGATAATAAAAATAGATTAAAAAATAAATAATATAAATATCTCTAAAAAAATTAAGAATATTTTTTAATAGAAATTATCTTTAAAAATTAAGAATTGATACTTAGAGAGGACTTATTATGAATAAAGGTCAAAATTTGACTTAGAATCACAAAAGCATGCAGCTATGGTAATTTAGAGAATCTTTTGTTGATCAAACAATACAATGTAAGAACAAACTTTAATAGAGTTGTTTCAGCATTGATTTCAAGTAATTTAAATGTATGTTGAACTTTTGAGAGATTTTTAAAGTAAGAGGTGTATTTAGGGATTTTGGATTTTGAGAAATGAAAAGAGGCTTATATATTTGAGGAATTTGTGGATATTGTAGAAAAACTTCAAGTTAAAATGTACATATTTTTTTTATTATGCTTGTCTTAATTGTATTTTATAAATTTGAAGTCAATATACTATTAGATTGAACAACATGGGAGTTTTATCAAATTAGGATCTTGAATATTTAAATTTTAGGATCAATGAGTTTTTTTGTGATCTTGAAAAAATTTCTAATTCAATTGAAGCAAAAATTTATAAAAACAATTTGGAATTGTGTATCTATACTTTTTTTAATTTAAAGATCAATTAAATAATTCAATAAGAAATAATTGCTGCATAAAGATCAACATTCAAGTTGGAGAAAGAAGACAATTGACATTTGAGAGTATTAAGAGCTCTTTCTTTGAATTTGTATGTTCAATTTTTTTCAAATTTTTTTTACTTACTATTTGCTTAAAAATTGAAATGTAAAAAAAAATTTGTTAAATCAATGGTTTAATTAATTGTTATTGAAATTTCAAAACAACTATAAAAATTTGGTTAGGAATTATTTAGAATTTTTAAAGATTTTTTTAGGATTTTATCAAGATTTATTTAGGGCTTCATTAAGATTTATTAGAGTTTGGTTGATATTTACTTAGAATTTACTTAGAATTTATTTAGAATTTACTTAGAATTTACTTAGGATTTATTTAGGATTTATTAAAGATTTTTATTTTTTAATATTTTTTTAAGGCTAATTTATAATTTCTTTATATTTCTTTTGTAAATTTCTTAAGACTTCTTTTAGATTTTATTAAGATTTTATTAAAATATGATTAGGATTATTAAGATTTAATTGAAGTCTATTTAAAATTCTATTAGTTTGTTAATGGCAAAAAAATTATCTAATTATTTTGAAAGTAGTTGATAATATATTTAAAATATTTCTTTAAAATTTAATTCAATTATTTTGTTTATCCATCAGTTTAAAGATAAAAAGTCAAAGATACGGTCTATCTTTGATATTTTAATAAAATCAGAATATGTCTATCTTTGATATTTTAATAAAATCAGAATATGTCTATCTTTGATATTTTAAAAAAGGATTGCTAAAACCATAATATAAATTGAGTCTTTTTACTAGATATAATTTTTCTTAACAATCTATGATAATAATAAATATTATCAAGAATATTTTTAGTTATTTCTTCATATGTGATAGTTTTTGTATATAGTACAAAATATGCTATCTTGATGAAATAATCTACTATTACAAATATAATGCATATAAGCTTGAGATTTAAATATTTGTAATAAAATCTATAAAAACAAAAGACCATGGTTGTTCTAAAATTGATAATGGCAAAAGAAATTCAAAATATTTATGATAAAGAGTTTTAATCTTATATTAACATCAAACAATTGTACAAAGACTTTGAATGAATTTTATATTTGAGGCTACCAAAAATCTCTTAAAACTAATTCTAAAGTCTTATTGTATCCAAAATAACTTGAAGCTAAGATATTATGATAAGCTTGAAGATCATATAATTATGCTTCACCTTCTAAAACATACAAGCATCCTATAAAATATAGCAAATTCTTCTTGAACTCAAACTCAGAAATAACATGATTTTTGTAAGAATTATTTTTTATATCATAAACAAGAGGATCTACAAACATACTTGACTAAATTTTCTTAAAAAAATTTGAATCAATAGCCAATATTGATTTTAAAGCTCAAAGATAAAATTACTCTTACTTTAAAAGAATTGATTTTTTTTTTTTTTTTTTTTTTTTTTATAAATGCGGCTAAAAAGTATATTTGACAAATCTTGTTGTTTTCGTAGTCAATAAGTGATCTTGAATTCAAATCTTAACAAAAACATGCTCCAATGGACTTGACAACAATTTAAAATGTGTATTGACATGAAATATTCAAGATTTTGATAATTTATATAAACAATGAAAAAACTACAAGTACCTTCTAGATAATAGCACCATTCTTAAAATGAATTCATAGTTTCAAAAAAATCTTTTACTTGGATCTTGCAGTTAATTTCATCTTTTGAAAAACAAATTGAATAAAAAGCTACTTGATGAAGTTTGTCATTTTCTTCTATTTATAAAAATACCACATCCAAAGTAAAGTTTGATGTATTTGCTTCTATAAAAGATGTTTTAGATATGTTAATTTAATACAAAATTAGTACAAAATTAAAAGTTTTCTTTAAAGCTTCTAATATTATTTGAGTTTCTTTATTCTACTTAAGTTTATTTTTACAAGTCAAATATGTAAGTCAAGCTACAATTAGAAAATAATTCTTGATAAAAATTTAATAGTAATTAGAAAATTTGAAAACATATTATACATCTTTTATTATGTTTGAAATTTTTTAATTTATGAAAATTTGAAATTTTTTAGGATCTATTATAAAGCCATTATTTTAAATGATGTATCTTAAGAAATCAACTTGAGTTGTGCAAAATACACACTTTTTTGTTTTCGTATGTAGTCTTAGATTTCTAAGTTTTTATAACACACAACAAATGTGAAGTTCATGTTCTTCTATATTCTTCGAATAGTTTGATTTTTTTTTTTTTTAAATAACAAACAACAAAACCATCTAAAATTTTCAAGTGTTAAAACTAAAATAGCTATTGCCAAAGACAACAAGACTAGAGTCTCTTGAAACAAGATTAAAAACAAAAAAAGTGTTGACAATAGTAAAGAGGGCTTTACTCTTTTTTCCATATATTCTATTTAATTATGAGTTATGTAGTAATGTTTTATGAGACCTTTGACATGTGTCTAACTTATAAGAAAAGTTTCCTATATGTGCACCACACGACCAACTTGTACTACAAATTATCAATATGTGTGATACTTAGCCAATTTTTTGGCTAAGTTTTCAACCTATCAATGACTTGCAAATATATATAAAGTCAAATTTTTATCTATGAAGCTTTTTTATAAGATATTATCAAATCTACCTTTATTTACTATCTACTTAATATTTTTTATGTAAGTAATTATATATGTCCGTGGCACCTATAAATATCAAAGTTTTAATTAAAGACTATCAAATAAAATATTCAAGTTGAAGATTGGCAAATCTCTTAATGTATTAGAGTCCAAATTGAATATCTCATATCATTACAAGAATCTATTTTGAATAGATCCAAGGTCTTTCTTTATAATTAAAATAAAAAAAATTATAGAAATTAATTTTATAAAGTTACTTGTAAACTTTTTATGTTATATTTTTATTCTTAAAAATTTTATTTTTTATTTTTTAAAGATTTATTTATTAATATATGCTAATTTTTATAAGAAATAAAACCATATTATTAGTTGCGCCTATAAAACTTTTCAATTGTGAATTCTTTCTTGATCTTAAGATATCTTATAAAACCAACTCACTCTTTAGAACACCATTTTATAAAAAAATTAAGTATTAATTCTATTATTTTTCTAAAAACCAATATCTAATTTAAAATCAAATTTTATAGCTTGATAGCAACAAATTTTTTAGTTCTAAAATTTTAAGCTTAAAATTTATTATATTGCTTAAGATATGATTTCAAACATATTCATCATAAAAACAATATCATATAGAGTCTACAAATTATATGTTCTTACTTAAACTTCAAATATCTTTTTTACTATAATTTTAAATTTATCAATCTTTACATGCAAATTATAACTTAAAAATAAAGTTTTTCAATTTTTATTGTAAATCTTTTATAAGCTTTAAAATAAGACTATTATAATTCAAAAGATGACAATAGATACTAAATTCCCAATCTAACTTCAAACGTCTATATCTTCATTATTTAAACTCTAATTATTATTATTATTATTATTATTATTTTAAACTGAAATGAAGCCATACTAAGGCTCTTTTGAAAACGTCTTTAAACTTTTGCAAGTCTCTTTTAGTATTCTTCAAAGCTTCTCTAAGAAGTCACTGCCAAAGATCTATATGGTTTAATAAAAAATTTAATAGATGAAAAAATTTAATAGATTGTCCATGAGGTGCTAAATGTACATAAATCAAATTCAATCTTCTTTGATATATGTCCAAAACAAAGACCAATCATTGACACTTTTTAAATCATTTTTTTTCTTCATATACAAAAAAAAAAAAAAAAAAAAAAAAAAATCATATGATACAAAGTAACAAAAATATATCAATGGTATAATTGAAATCTTATCTATTGGTCCTTCTAAATATCATAATAACCATAACTATTGCTTACTTACAAAAAATAATCTCTCCTACTTCTAAAATTTTGCAACCACGTTTTTTAGCTAATTCTCAACAACCCTCTTCTTTACAATTCTATGTCATTTTTCCATTCTTCCAAAATCCTCCTTGAATAGCCTACCAACACCACCAATATAACAACTTTACTATACTTTTGTTTTTTTTTGTTTTGTTTTGTGTTTATTTCCTCTATTATTGACATTATTATTTAACTAACAATATTAATCTTGCAGATATATTAAATCATTGTAGATGGTGACCTTTTTGAGAGAGGAGCTCTTTTTGCACCTATTTAATGACGTACTTTAGCTCAAGCTACTGAAATACCAACAAAATTTCTCCTTTATATAATCCAAATCATAAAAAAAAAAAAAAAACAAAACAAAACAAACAAACAAACTAGCCTCCCATCAATAATAAAGAATAAAATTTTCTTTAATCTTGCTCTATCATGTGACTTAAATTTCAAGAAGAATTCTACATAATCTAATGCATAAATATTTTGTGGCATATATAAAATTTAATTGTATCAATTTCTTAATTATAAATGGCTCAAAATATTTAGTGTTTTTAAAATAATAAATCACATTTATATTATTGCTTTGAATATCAAAGATAGAATCATTAAGATATCCCTACTTGCACAACATGCTTTTAATAACAAGTCTTCACTCAATGCAAGTTGTTAACATCACAATAATACCAAATCCTTACTTCAAAGTCACTCATTTATCTTATATTTATCAATTGTATATATCAAGCTACATTACTAATGTATTATAAGAAAAAGACATCTTTCTGTTTTTAATTCTTTTAACGTCCAAGGTGGTCTAAAAAAGCTCAAAGAGCCGATCAAAAAAACATACTTAAAGTTACAGCAGCTCCCTTTGGACCACCATGTTTTCCATGCTTCAAAGCTGTAAAACAAATACATAATATATACATATATATATATATATATATATATATATGTAAAATAAATGACTAAAAATATAGCTTAATTTTATACTACTTTATATATTTTTAAATATATCAAATAATATTATTTATTTATAATTTTTATTTATTTAAATTAAAGCCTTGGCTCTCTCTCTAGGTAGTGAATAATCAATTGAGAATTAGAAAGGATAAGGAAAATTTGAGTGTTTAATTAAAACAAAGCATTGTGGTGGTTTCTAGGAATGTTGATACAATGTGATTTTTTTTTAGTCCTCTAAATGTCAAAGTAAAGAAATTCTTAGAGTGATCTTATCAATCATTATAAAAAATCTCCAAAGAGTGAAATAAAATTTGTAATCTATTAGCTACTTTTATAAAATAATATTGGATACTTTCTAATATTTGATGATGTCTAATTTTCTATAATAATTTGAAATAACTTTTAGTGATATTTCCTTTTAGACTCTTATAAAATATTTTTTAGCATCCAAAAAATTAGGATGTTATTTTAGTCGAAAATTGGGACTATCTTACCTCACTTTTTATGCTCAAAAAATAATTGATTTTTTGATTTGATCAAGTAACTTATGAAAGTTAAAAAGTATTTTTATCAAATCATAATTTTAATATTTTTTTTAGTAAATCAATGATTTTTATATCCATCAATTGCTTGTATTATAATATATTTGAAAAAAAAAAAAAAAAAAAAAACCACTATAATCCTATGTTAATAAATGATTTATTGTATTCAAGAGCATTATCAAATAAAAAGAAGACTTTCTTGCCTATCATTTATCTAACTTTAGATATAAAAAAGTATCAAACCAAAAGTTATATGTTGTTTTGTGAATTCAAGTTTTATTTTTCATTAAATAAAGAAATTAGTCAAATATATCCTACAATACAACTTAATATAGCTACCTTTTCAATTACTTTGTATGATTGCTAATGATGATCAATTGCAAAATCAAAAGTAGCCAAAATCACTCTCTTTAGATTTTTATTTATCACAAGCATTTGATTTATCTTTTGTAATAAATAGAATATAATACTTAGGAATAAGTCTAAAATATAATATAATCTTAACTATACTATAAAATTTCTTTTATTTTTATATTTGAATTCTATTGTAAAGATTGTCCAAAGCATCTAATAAATATAAAATTTCTTTGATAATTTCAATATTTTTATTATAAAAAGTATTGATCTAAGTCTTTTTTAATTTTTAAATCTTAAAAACTATCTTTATTGTCTTAATAAATTATAAAATTTTAATTTAGCTGCAAGATACATTACTTTACAAGTTACAATGGAAGGTGGTAAATTTATCTTTTATTATCAAATTTCTTTAATTTATAGATTAAGCCATTTTTTTTAGAACTTCATATTTGGGCTGATTTTTTTTTTTACTTTGAGTTTATTGAAAATTAGAAAAAATACATATTTTTTATTTTTATTTTTATTTCATAAGTATTAAAAAAATTACTTATTTTATTTAACCTTACAACCAACAACATTGAAAGATGCTTAAGATTTTTTAGAGCATTGATTATCTCTATTCTTTGGATATTTATTAAAATGAAATCTTGCATTTTTTCTTTAAAGCATATTTCATTGAAAAATTCAAGAAAAAAAAAAAATATAACAAAGCAAAAATTACAAATTATAAATTATTCTTTCAAATTTACTTCTATACTAAGTAGGTTTCTAGAGTGTTCCAAAACTAAGTTCATACTAAGTATGCATATGGCTTAAGTACATGCTTCTTGACCTATTAGATTTGCATATTTAAGGTAGAAACTACTATAAATTTGATATAATTTCTTACTAAATAAAACACAAGTTGTATATCTAAGAATCTAACTATGGACTAATTTACAACTCCATTACTCCACATCTAGTTTGGAGTCTTGTATTCAATAGGAATATATAAAAAAATATATACCAATTATAAAGATAAAATTTATCCCTTAAACTAAATGATAAGACGGTCTCAATTAAAAATTGCTTGTAATTGGTGGTGTAAAGTGAAAGATGCAATTAATAAGAAAAAAAAAGAAGAATAAGCATAAAAGAAATGAAAAAAATATACAATCAAACAATTACATATCTTTGAAACTATTCATAGTTTGTTTATTAAATTTTTATTTAATAAAAATATAAATAAATAAAAATAAAATTCTATAGATAAATAATTTTAAAATTCTAATAATATAATAAATATATAAATATAAATTATTACAAATAAATCATAAAGATTTAAAGATAAGAAGTAAAAAATAAAAAAATAAAAAATCTATATTTTATATGAAGGATAACTTATTTAAGAGATCAAAGATTTGAGCCTCTCCAAGCCTCATAAGTAATATGTATATGGGTTTCTTAATGAGGCTCCAAGGCATTAAACTTATCTTCTTACCTACATCTAGGATGTTATAAATTATATGAAACATAATTATTTCTTATAATAAATATTTATATTTAATATTATAATATTTATATTAACTTTAATAACCAAAATTGAGTAGAAATAAGTAGAATTTATATTAAATTATTGATATCTTATTAAAGTCTTTTAAGAAGCTTTTTAAACTTTACATATATTTGTGATTAATATGTAAGTTGATAATTTAATTAATAAATTACTACAGATTGCAAATTTTACCACTAGTATTACAAGTTGGTCATGTGGCATAAATATTAGAGACTTATTCTATATATTACACATGTATCCTCAAAATTGGACATATATCATATGGCTATAGAACATTTTTATATAATTTTTTAGTAGATAATATATATAGAAGCAAGAAAGAAGCCTTCTTCACTCATTTCATCTATTGTTTGTGTTCTTGTTTTAATTCAAGAATTTTTAGTCTCTTTATATTTAAAAATACCCATCTTATCTTCTATCTTATATTTATATTTAATTTATCTACTTTATTTCTTTAAATATTACTAGAATATATTTCTTTTTTAATTTTTTTTATGATTCATGTCCTTGATACCTTCAATATTATAATTACTATAATGTTTATTGGTTGTCCTATTTTTTATTAATAAAATCACTTTTTAAAATTTTTGAGCTCATCATAGTATTCAAAAATACATTATTTTCTTTAAAATCTTGTTGGACATGCAAATCTTGTTTCAATTCTTTATAAAGGCCTTCCAAGGTGGTAAATTTGTTTTCATCTAAGTCTTAAAAATATATTCTAAAATTTCTCAAATAATTTATAAATAAATTATGAAAATTCTTATAATTTTTTTATAATACTAATAACAATTTAAGGCTATTTGTTTTACATTGATAATATTTTATAGTGATAGAATAAATTTGAATCAATTAAAAATCCTATTTTGTACATAATACTCAATAAAAAAAAAAATTATGATTTTTTTTTCTAATAATACTCTTTTAATCTATAAATTCTTTTAAATTCTAATAAATAATCAAATAAACTCTTTAATCTTAATATTTTTGCATCTAAATAATTTGAAATCTTATTATTAATAATTTCACCAATCATCATACAATTATAGAATTCATACTAAGATACTGGTGATATTAAAAAATTTAGTCTAAAATCACTTTTCTATACTAATATTATTTAACATACTTTGTGTTCTTCTATCAAATTTAATTCAACCACTATACTGCTGTTATTTTTATTGAAAAATTCTTAATGTAATAAAATAAAAATATTTTATATATTATTTGTGTTAATAACATGTATGCTTATAATGAATTAAAGCTTATGTGATTTAATAAGTCTTTGTTTACTTATATAATCCATTCATGCATGCCAAAATTAAATCAATGCTTAAATAAACACAACATCAACTCTTTCAAAGATGATGTTACTAGAAGCTCATTACTGTTTTCAATCCTTTTGTTCTTTATCACCACAAACATTTCTTTTATAATTTTTTAAAAAATCTGATTTTTTATTGCCTGTTTACATTCAATTAAACCTAATATGCTATAATTTCAAATCCATCTTTTTTAAACCATTTTAGAGAATAATTTTGTATAGAAATGTTTTATTAAAAAATACTAGTTGAAAATAAAATAAGAAAAAATATAAAAATAGTTATAAATAAATTATAAATAATAAAATATGTTTTTTCATAATTATTTTTAAATTATAAATTACAACATTGCTTGATTATAATCTCAATCAATTATATATTCAATTATTATATACACGTCTTTCACTGATAATTCAAATCATTCCTATAGTAATTCACTTCCTACATTAGCTATTATCACAACCACTAGTTAAAAATATTTATTTATTTTACTAATTTTTTTGGCTATGTCTGTAGTCTTTAATTCTTTAATGTCTTATTTTTTAATTATTATAATAAATATATATTTTCATCTTATTATTAGATTTCCTAAAAATATAGTTATTTTTACTAAATTTACATACCATTTCTAATCATATATCTAATATTAATTATATTAAAGCTATATTTTAGAATAATTACTAATAATTTTAATATTTTAAAAAAGAATTTAACTAGTACATTGTAGAACTTTATATTAATAGTTTATCTTTTGAATACCACAAGTTAACATTTTAATTTTTATAACTTAATGTTATATACCAAAAAAGATATTTATAACCATAAGATTCTTTTAGAACTATTATTCTATTTTTAATTTTTAATCTCCAATTTCTTTCCAACATTTATTTTGATTTATTGAAATAAATTAATAAATATTTCACTATAAAACCATTAATTACTATACCTAATAGTACTGTCTTAGTATTAATTATATATTTTATTCTCCATATATTTAAGATTTTAGTTTTAATCAATTTTTATCTTAAATATTTTGTACTCATATTTAAATTGCTAATTAAGATGGTACATGTTTCAAATCTAAATTTTAATTTTATTCTACCAATTTACGTAATTCTAATCTTTAATTTTCTTATCTTTTTATATTTTTTAGATAGAGATATTTACTTTCTTCTAATTACTTGTGTCTTTTAAAATAGATTTTAAGAATTGTATCCATTCAAGCTTTTATTTAATATTCATACTTATTATATACCAAAATATTATTGCAGGATATAAAAAAATTATAATTGAATCAAAATACATATAAAAAATAATTTTATCTAATTAAAGAAGTTAAGTTCTTCCAAAAATTTAAACCATTTCAAATATTAGTCAATTTTTTTATAATTTCATTGAAACAATTGATGCAGATTGTATTAATTTGTACAATCTTGTATAATATATTGTCTTCTAGTATCACAAGTCTTGTTCTATAGAGCAAAAATGTAAAATTAATTCTTTTAAAGATAAATTTAAAAAGTAAAACCAAAGATCCATAGATATCAAAACTTATTGCTAATATTAATTACAAAGTTGATATTTATAATCTCACTATTTAAACAAACAAGATTAATTTTTTGAATGAATAATTTTATCATAATATTTTATTTTCAAATTTTTAATTTAAAAATCAATAATTAAAAAACTTAATTTCAATTTTTTATTTATTTTTTTATTTATTTTTTTTTTAATTTGACATCAATTTTTATTGATTTATAGAAGGTAGTATCGAAGATGTTCAAACAATCCAATTTTTTGGTATCCTCCTTCTAGTAAAACAAATATTTTTCAATTAAAATTTAAAAGCTAAGATTCATAAATATTCTAAAAATAAATTTATATATTTATTATTAAGTAATGTATTATAAAAATAAATTTTAAAACAAAAATCATGTGAAATTTACAAAGACAACTAGATTGATAGTAAAGTAGTGTTAGAGTTTCAGAACAAGATAATGCTACAGATTTTTCTACAGATTGTATTAAAATAACATAGATGTCTCTTATCTTTGCTTCTTAATTGTATTTTACAATCTTGTAGAATCTTTTATCAAAGATTTTTATAAACTATTATAGGTTTCAAAAGTCTATTGAATTTTCTATATGAGCATCTAAAAGATTAATATCTCATTTTAAGTAATAATAATATCTTTTGAATAATTTTAGATGTTTTTTAAAATATATTTAAAAATAATAATATATTCTAAAAAAATTAAATTCAATATTACATAACTATGGTGAAATTAATAAATTCTAATTTCAGTCTTGTTATTATACAAAATATTAGTACAAAGTCAATAAAGAAGACCTATGATTATTTTAGATAATAAATTAAATAATAATAAAATTTTAAAAATATTTTTATTATAAAAACTTAAATAGAAGTACTTGTCTAATTTTCTTATTTGTCTTTGCTTCTTTATACACCCTTTCAGCTTGGCAATAATTTATTCTACTCCAATAAGTTATTTTGTAAAATTCAATAGCATTACACCTTAACTTAGCTTTAGCCTCCTTCAATTCTTCAATCTATAGTTGTTTATTTTGATTAACTCAAAAAAAGATCTTCATATATTATGACAATGGATTAGCCAACAATTTCTTATACTAATATACAATTGCTACTCTTAAGTAGATCAAATTCAACTTAGGTGGCTTGATTTACTATTCTCTTTGATATATATATACATATATATTACATGAATAATATTAAAGATGATTATAATTTTATGTTCTTATTAATATAATAATTAAAATAAATAAGTAAGTAAATATTTAATTTATATTTATGAAAATAAGTATATCAAAATATCATAACTTGGAGATAAATTAGATTAATTTAAAAAATTCTTTGGACTTCCAATTAACGCAACTTAAAATTATCAAAATTCAAAAAAATATTCAATTATATCAAACATGCAGTTCATTATCAATAAAATAATACATAATAATTACTTATATTATTTAAAGTAATATTAGATTTTGCATCACTATAAATATATTTTAAAGATAAGCTATATATATAGTATACACATATATATACAATTATTTGCATCTTTATTTGAAAGAAATGTAGATTTTGGTTTGCCTCAAATACCAAATGAATCATTGAAGTATAAAATAAAGTCATAAAAGTATTGTAAGTGGTAGGAAGGTAGAATCATTAAGTCCTAACATGATATAATATCATTCTGGAATCTTAAAAATGAATAGAATGTTTTACCACATTGAATTGCAATATAACAGAATAAAATTAGTTATTGTTGACTGATGAAGTTGAAATGCTAATCGGACATTAAGTTTGTGCATGTGTAGTGTGTATAAGGTTGGTAATAGATTATATTTATGAAAATTTAATGAAAGCATGAGCAATGGTTGTGAGCGAACTATCCTACTAGTTGAGTGATCTAAAATGTTCATGTCTATACTGTATATTTCAACATGTATTAACAATTGACTTCTTATGGCATCGGTATAAATCAACAAGTACATGCAAGAGAATGAATCGTTTAAAACGAGTATCACCGCTCATCAGGTTGTGTATGCAAATCCAATTTATTAATATTACCTTTTGTGACCACATCATCTTACCAAGAAACAGCTTTCGATGTTTTATTTCTGGGAAAAGAAAGTAACAAAATAAGGGTAAAATTACAACAGAAATCAGGTACTTGGACAGCATCATGAACTCGCGAACTAAATGTAGAATTTGATAACACTATTATGTGTGCCAACTTTCACAAGGACTGCAGTAGGTAATCCACTAAACTCTACAACCCAGTTCACCGAACTACCCACAGTTCGCCTTGATCATCTCGGGAAGATTCTGCTTGTTACAGCTGGACCTTACTTTATGCACCGTTGGCACAATTATAGTATGATATTTGGTCAGCTGAGAGGGTTTGCTTTTAGTCACTGCTGGTCCTGCTTCTCATGTCGGCGGTTAGTGGTCAGTTATACTGAATACATGCTGTAATCAGAATATCAACAGACTCAGTCCGCATTGCAGAATCAGTTGCTCTAGACCGAAAGTCGATCGGTGAATCTGAATCTAAGAATAGGTGCTTGCGCCCATATTCTCATTCATGCACCAGAGAGACATACTTGTAAACATCATTGAAAGGTGATTACTAAACCTTAGAGTTTCCAAAGATAGGAGAGAAGACCCTTGATAGATTGTGTCTTGTTGTGGTTACTGGAAAGTTTCTGCTATAGCGTTGGCTCCTGCTGTTGGCACCAACGTCCATAAACTTCCACTTCGCTGGAAGGAATTTGAGATGGATAACCCCCAAGTGGGATCATAGGCCAATCAATTCATTGTTGTAACTTGGTTTAAATCCATTCAGCTCTTGTGTGATCCATTGCTTCGAGAAGAATCTTCATGCAATATTCTCGCTTACTGTTCAACAGTAGAGGTATTTCATGCTCTAAAAGCACTATTTAAGAGCCTTATTGAAAGATGGATGAGTATTAAGCTAGTCATTTCATGTAACAACCTAAAAAAATAATTTTTTATCAACTATATGTTACATTTATATTTGAATCAAACATTAAAACAATATGTAAACCACATTAAGAAGCAATATTGCTATATATAATAAGTTTGATTCAATCAAGTGATGAGTAGTTTATTTGAATAAGATCATGATTACTAACAAACCATTACATACTTTATCCATTGTGAGCTTCCTTTCCCTCTAAAACCATGCGACATTGAGGTCAACTACCTACTTTTGCTTTAAAAAGAAAGCAACAATGCATATACTATATTATTGAGCTAAACACATGATTATTGATTCAACTGCTCCTGAGTTGCACACTGCAACCTCAATTCATGATATAAAGAGATTTTGGACCCACTTTCCTGTGTAAACTTTTCTGCAACTTAGCTACAATTCATTACAAATCACCGTTGCCTATTATTCAACATGAATGACAAAACACTTTGTGTTTGGTTTGATCTCATTACTCACAACCCTCCATTGTTCTACAACACATCCTTCACAACAAACCAGATTTTTAACAAGTACCTGAGTTGACAAGCTCAATAACATACGTTCTATAAGTCCAGTGCTTATAGAGCATGAAACATTTCGACTGATTGAAATTGCCAAATTTTGATATCCAACTGAAGTACCTCTGAAAATCAGCGGCGGGGATGAGAATAATGAAAAGAATTACTCACAAGTCGACGAGCGCCTTCAAGCGAGTCCACACACACAACCACATCACGAACAAACGGTGTAAGCGGGGTGCAGTGAGAGATCCCAAGCATTCTTCAGTGCGGCCAAAGCTCGTCATCAGACTACTTGTACGATGACAATGACTAGATCCACCGGAATGAACCCTGCCCACCCCGTATTCAAAAGTCAGGCCTCGGTAGACGGATGACGAAGGAATCCTTGAGCGGCAGAGATGCGATGCAGGGCTCGCAGATATTGTTCCACAAGGAAGAGGAAAACGTGCGGAAATGGGATGGTTGGTACGCCAGCTGCTCTCCGCATGCGACAGATTTACCAACTCGGATTGCCTAGCAATTGGCCACTTATTGACAGCATCTGAAGATTGGCTGCAGTCTCTAGACGCGGCTGATTCTGCGATTGGGGTGTCCTTCTCCGAATTGGGACCCAACCTGCGAGCTTGAGTATTGGGATGCCACTGCACATCGACGTGGGTGCAAACTGATACAGTGTGTGAAGAAGCCGTGCAGGAAAAGTCTAGACTCTTGTATCTAGAGAATGGGACCTTCTGATCCAACCAGGGGATGATGCTTCAGTGATCGTGGAACCGAAAGTTTTGTTGTTCAATTATGAGTAAAGAAAAAAAAGCGGCAGCTGGGTAAATGCATTGTCAGGAGTCTTCGAAACTCGAAACTCGGTACTATTATCAACGCTGCCTTTGCAGCAAAGCTTCAGCGTGCATTGTTCGACTGGTTTTAGCCCAATTGGCGAAGTCTGCAAGTGGGTGAGCTGTTTGTCTATTCGGTGATAAATGTCCATATTACTACAACGAAGGAAATACCGATTCTCATGAAAACAGGGAGTGTGGATGGGTGTGTGTGTATCTCTCCTTTGTCGACATTTATTTCAGTGTTAAGATGATAAGTTTCTAAAGTGAAATTGTTTGTTTTATCTATCAAACTGTGAAATTTAGAATAACTTCCTTCTATTAAAATGATATATTTTTAGTAGTTTAATATATATATATATATATATATATATATCTGTAATATTTTTGTACTATTTAATTTTAAAATTATTTTATATAAATAAACATATTGTTACTAATTCCTTGTAGATTTCATTTTATAGATATGAAATTTTTCATACTAATTTCTTATAATATTTTTTTTATACAAAATTAGTGTCATTTATGAAATCTAAACACAAATATACATTCAACTAAAATAAAAATAGTGACAAAAAATACACAAACAAAACAACCTTGTTGTTGCAATCAATATAGTATTTTGATTTTTGTTAATATACATTATATTTACTACACACTAATATCACCACAATTTTTACTATTGCCACAACAACTTGTGGATTTCATTGTTCCAGGATCACTTTTTGCAACCATCAGCAATGCCACCTTAGAATTGGGTGGTAAAATTGAGCACGTGCAATGCATTTGGTAAGGGTATGAACTGCGGTTTGGTTGCGTTCAGGGTGATCCATGGGCTTAAACAAGCAAGTGCAATAAGGTGAGCTGCTTGTCACTGCAAATGCTGGACTCTATGTCTGGTGCACATGGAAGCTTCCACAGTTGAAGTGCACCTTGGAGTTGCGGTTGCGTGCAAAGTTAGTTGCGTAAGGGGAGAATGGTGGAGACCGTCGCAAAAGTTCACATTATGGTCTAGGGTTTGGTTTGAGCCCTTGGAGTGGTGCGTGATCGGCTTTGACGCCCCTTCTGTTTCGTTGCACTGCCCGTTTTCTGTTTTCTCATTTCCTTTGTTGTCCAACTCTCTCTACACGGTTGGTGCTGCAATCCCTATCCCTGGAGGTAACCTTCAGTACGTCGCTCTGCGGAGCTACCATCTACACCCAAGGAAGGACTACCCAGCACTGCAATGTCGATTTTAATCATATTCAGATACCTTGCTCGACCGACTCGTCGCTCCTCTTCATCCCCAAATGTGTCTTTCAAACTTGGATCTCAATATTCTGATCGGGTACAAGGTTGCCACTGAAAACTGAGTCACGGTGTGTAATGTAGATTTAGGGCGGCTTGTGGTAGCAAAAATAAAAACTATGGTGACATGTGATGGATGGCGGTGGCAACATTGAACTTATTTTTTATTTTCTGGCAAGGCTTGTGAAAATAAGTAAAAGCATCATCATTCATTTTCAAAAAATAAAATAAAATAAAATAATCACAAAATCTGAATTTAAAAATTTGAGGCATTAGTAAAATTAGAATATCCTTTCTTAGCTTTTAATTATCTCAGAATTTATTTTTTAATATACTCTGAAAAGTTACAATATATATATATATATATATATATATATATACACATATGTGTGTGTGTGTGTGTGTGTGTGTATATATATTTATATATATGTGTATATATTTATATTAGGAGAGAGTGATTACTCTATGTTTCTTAAAAGAAAAACTTATTGTAAATATTGTAGTCAAAAAATCTTAATAACATTTTGCTTGTAATATATGCCATTACTATGATGTAAATTTCTCACAAGGGTTTATTTGCAAAGCAATATTAAACTATGCACAATAATTTCATTCCATGAACATTTCAGTTAGAAAATTCTTTCTAAGATGAAAATTCACTCAAAAACACTCCACTCAAAAACAGAATAAGAAGAAGGAAGAAAAAAGAAAAAGAAAAAGAAAAAAAAGGTGAAAGGTAAAATTGTTTGAAAAATAAATACATAAATCATTTTATCTTGTAATGATGAAGTAGTTCAAGCAACCCCCTCCCCCAATCAAATAAAAAAGAAAACTTTTTAATTTATTATTAATTTGTTTTAAAGGACTTTAGCGGTAAAAGAAGGCCTTGGCAACCAGAACTCAATTTTCGTTGCCGACTATTCCACGTGGCACCGCCCCATGCGTTGAGCCATGGCCTAGTCCACGCTGGGCTCGACACGGCCAAATCTAACTCCAAAAAACACGGGGATCGAGTACCATTTGTACTTTTCGTATGGTCTAGAACGTACAAACTGTACCTCTGGACCCACCGCAAGGTAGCTTTCGCGTTCTGAGGTCCCCACTGACCCCTCCTCGTACGGAACTTCACCTGCATTTTGTACTAACATATTATTTTTTTGTATATTCTTACATTATTTTCTTTTTTAAAAAATAACATTTTAGTATAATATCCTCATTTTATTTTTATTTCTCATTCTAGAGTATTTTTTGTTAATGGTGTTTGTTTGGGAATTCAGGTTCCATTCTCATGATTAGAAGTCAAGAGTTGGGTGAAGATTGATGCACATGAACAATAATTCCGTTGTTTTTACATAGTCTTGTAGTTGGGAGCTTGCAAATCATGTTCTACAGAATGTAAAGATTTTGTGCTTTTGACCTAATTTGGTACAATGGGTTTTATGTCTTTGAAATATAATGCAATTTCTCATAACACCTTAACATTTATATCCTTGTAACAACTTAATCTGTGTTTCCATTGAGTTGTGTTGTAAAGCTTGTATATTTTTTTCCACAAAGTAGTATTTTTTTTTTAAAAAAAATCGACATATAAATTTCATCTAATAGAACCGAAAATTTCTTCATCAAATATTACAATAATTCATTCTTGCAAAATCACAACTTTAGTGCAAGGTGATATCAAAAAAGGAAATTTTACATGCAAATACATATAACTCCTTCAACCTCTTCAAACTTGGACTAGTTTGACTTACTTTAGAAAATGACAAAACTCATGGCCATTTTCATGTGCAATGTACCTAGATGAGAAAATGTGTAATAAATCTTGTTCATTTTCATGTGCAATGAATCATATTTAATAGCTGTCTCTTTATGTTTTACTGTTTTATTGCCATCACAAGACCATCCTATTTGTGGGCATTGTTTAATGTGCATTATTGTCAGCCCAAGATGCAATTCTGAGTGCTACTCTTGCAAGTAGCCTACTATTTACTTTGCTTTGTAGCAAGCTTTGATCAGCTTGGAACTATAACTAATTTTTCAATTGAGCAGCTGTTGCATTCCAATGGCTTGTGTATTAGGTTTCATTAAAAAAAATCATTTTTAAAGCTAACAAAGTAAACTAAAATTGCATCAAAATATGATTGACAGGTTATATTCTACTGTACAATTGTGTGCACAAGTGGAACTTGAAAAGGCATGAGGTTTTCATGTTGACTCATATAAATATGAAAAAAATATATTGATGAGAGAAAATTATACTAAATCAAGCATATGTGAATCTATTATCTAAGCATCAATTAAGGAAATTCCAAATTTGAGTTCTAATTTTATATGTATTTGCAGTTAGATAATATGGAACCTGTCTTACAGTTTTTTTTTAATAATAAGTCATTGAAAAATGTATAATTGTTGTGATACTGCACACAATGAAGCCATTGGGACTTGACATAACATTCTATGCAGTGTATTATAAATGTCATTTTACAAAAGTAATTTTATGAAGACATATTTGTGAGATACAAAATTTCCATCTTTTATTGTGTGTGTGTGTGTATATATAAATATAATCATATATTATATTGTGTGTGTGTGTATATATAAATATAATCATATATTATATTGTGTGTGTGTGTGTATATAAATATAATCATATATTATATTGTGTGTGTGTGTAAGGAAGACGGACACAAAATAAAGAAGGAAATAATGGTAGAGATGCTAAGTACTCAGTGTGTGCATATGTGAGAGGGTGTTGGTTTTTCATTGCACGGAGCTCGCGTGTGTGAGTTTGAGAGAGTGTGGGCGTGTGTTTTTTTTTCTTCTATAAATATATGAGTGAGTGCCATTTAGTGGGCAAGACTTTTCCGGAAGCAAGACCGAGAAGCAAGCTGCGGAATGGAGAGAGTTTGACTGGCAGGAGATCGATGGATAATCAATCAATCAATCAATCAATCTGACTGGCAAAGGGAAAGGAAGGGAGGGAGGGAGGGAGGGAGGGGCCAGAAGTAACTTAGAGAGGAATAAATAAGACGAAGGGCCAAATCCCAAGGGGGGGCCGAGGAGGAGGAGGAGAAGGGGCGGGAGGGGCGGGACTGGGGTAGAGGGTGTGGGGGAGGAGAACACGGTTTCGTAGTAGTTGGGCCAAGACGGTGGACAAGGATCATCTATCTGGGCCTAAGGAACTGGGATGATGTGGGGTTGGCAGCGGACGAATGATGCCCGCCGAAGCCCGTTTGGGAGTTGCTCGCGAGCTGCTTCTGGAAGCCACGAGAAAAGGAGGAGGAGGTGGAGGAAAGCCAATCAAAGCAGCAGCACCGGTAAGGAATGGGGAAAGAGGGAAACGGGGAAAAAGAGAGAGAAGCAGTAGTGGTCGATATAGTAGTAGAAGTAGTAGGTCGGGTGGTGCGGGGTCGGGACGTCCTCGAGGTCCGGGGTGAGAGTGCCGTGACTGCCTGGATTTGGCTATTTGTGTTCCCTACCTACTGCAACGTGCGACAGCCAATTGAAACCTCCATGAATCGGTTACGGGCTGCTGCTGATGCTGCTGGCACGCGGGTATATAGCTTCGCGTCTGTGCATCGTCACATTGTGTATCCAGTTCGCGTCGCTTTGTATAGGTGGGGAGTGGAGCCGGAGCTTTTACGCAAAGGAGGAGGAGGAGGAAGAAGCGCGGCGGGCCAGCTTGCAATTTCATGACACACTCTCTCCATTTCTCTGCCTGTCATGACTTGGTTGATCGATGGAGCGGTGGTTTTCATTGCCCGATTGAGGATCAGGAGTTGGGGAGAGAATTGAAGAGAGTGCATTGTGAATTGCAAGCTCCTCCTTTCTTTTCGGTCAGTGCGTTACTGGCGGAAGTTTTGGAGTTCGTCCGTGATGCGCCCAGTCCATCTCTGTGGAGCCACCCAAGTTGTAGCTTGCGAGTTCAAGACGCACTCCTTTTTCTCTCCGGATGTGCAACCTGTGGATTTTGGATCTGTCTTGAATCTAGTCGGAAGAGAACGAGGCGAGTGTTTTGTGAACAACAAACTTGATTTGTCTGCCTAGATTCTATTTTGTCAGGATGGTGCGTTGGGAGAAGTCTTGCAGGGATGAGCGCAGGGCCATATATATATATATATATATACACACACGCACACAGTGTGTGAAGTTGTTGACAGTATTGCGGCATAGTGTGTAATGAAGACTAATGTATGCGCGTCTTGTGGTCTAGAATCATCTGGATATTAGTACGAGTAACAAGGCATGGGACAGCTAGTGTGGGATCAAGCTCCGCTGGCCTTGACAGCCCGTCATGCACTTGAATGTCCACACATAACAGCTTGTAATCAACGCTTTTACGTAACTAACTTCCCTGCTTAGGCGGTCGCTTCAAATTGGTGTAATCAAGGTCTAGTCAAGGTTCTTAACTTCCGGACAATGCTAAAGATCGGTAAAGGACACGAAGGAATACTCTTGCAGTTGATTGTCCAGTAATGCCCTAACCCAAATCAGCACTGTCAGCGGTTTCTGCAGCTTGTGGTGCGCAAGATATACGTAAGTGGAAAAAGCAGTGTTCTTGCCAAGCGATGCGAAATCCGAACATGGTGGCGATGGAGTTCAATGGGGCTGCTCATACACTCGGGCTTTATAGATCTATTTGAAAGAAATCTTCAGGATTCTACGCAGATGAATGCGGTGAATGAGGCTATGCACCGATCACCATCCAGTTCCCGTTTGTCCAATACTTTTCTGTACTTAGATGAGGTGAAAGAAAGTGCAGTTGCAATTTCATTTCTTATTTTCCTTCCGGTTTTTTTCAACACAAATGAAATATGTTTGATGTATTGATGACACTTGGTATGAGATAACAAAGCATTGAACATAAACATCAACCATTAATATCTTATGTATCATACATTTACATTTGTTAGTGCCCCTTAAGTCTCCTAGTGCATGTAGGTAAATCATACATCTGTGAAATATCTATGTTTTTATGTACATATTTTTTTTTTTCTAATTTTCTTTAAGCCATTTAAGATTCTTCCACTTACAAAAAGTCATTTTTCAAATGTCACATAATTATTAGTTCCCAACTAATTTTCTACACCAATGCTATATGTAAAAAAGTCAATTAGTTGGATATCAACTCTTTGGTTGCAATACCAGAGATCTCTGAATTATCCAAAATGTCAAATTGCCATGTTAACATATATATATATATATATATATATATATAAATAAAGACAAATCAAATCAGATAAAATTCGATATATGGCTGTAATGAAGCTTCTGATGTAATATTTGGGGCAACTCAAAATTTTATTAAAAAATTAGAAGTTACATATTTTAAGTGATAAAAATCTAAAATATGAGTAGATTCAAAAATCACAAATCGATTTTAAAGCCAATATACTTGTAAGAATTTTTTATCATAGAAAGGAAATATATAAATAAATGTATAACAATCATCATTATAGAGTTTTAGTCTTTCCTGCTTAAAATTTTCATTTTTAGAATTTATAAATTTAACTAAATAAATACATAATCTTAGAAGAATTTGCACAAACTAATGACCAAACAAATCATGTAAAAAATATGAATCAAAAATAAAAAGACAACAACTGAACCAAAACATTATCACTCAAACAAATCTTAGGAAGTGGTTATTAATAGCCCATAGTACAACTAAGAAACCTATGCAGTTAAAACTAGAGTAAATTTTAAGAAATTTGAAAATTTATAAACACAAGTACACCCAAGCTTACATCCAATTTTTCCATCATTGTACTTTATAATAAAATTAAATGCATCCAAAATTTAAATGAAATGTTGAGCACCATTCCAAGTACGTGTTATCATACACATTAAGGCTTATTAAAGCCAGCCCATACAATTATATTGATCATTAATAAACGAGAACCAAACCAAATAGGAGAATTGATTGGGAAAAGCCAATTGTCTTATTGCTTGACACACACAAGGTATCCACAAAAAAAAAATCCTCTACAATATGCTGTAGTGCAGCCTGTAGCGCAGCAGTTTACACCATGAAAAGATTGCAACTGAAGTCAGGAATATGCAGTTAAAATTCCCAATAGTAAAAAATTAAACATGTAAGCCATCTACTATACGATTCTATGTAGTCGAGTGTAATGTATCTAGCCTCAAATATGATACAACCTTGTCTCTTCCTGTGTCAAGATCGGTAACCTCCAAAATGAGCCTCATAAAAGCAGCTCAACCAGGCCCCTTCAAAGTTAAGCCGAAGATTCTAAAGGTAGGGAATCTTTTCTGGTAGAAAATTCTCACGTACGCCGTCCACGTGAGGAATCTCTAGCTCGCATCTAGGGCTGGTAGCCACCTCTGGAGGTGATGACTTCATCTTAAAGTTTTCAGAACTCGTCTCTATGGTATTTTTAGCTGCCAGTGCGGGTTCTTCCTCGATACCCACATCTTGTTGAGGTTTGGTATTCACAAGATCTTCAGCAATTGGGTTTGCAATAGGCAAGTGTTCGTGGAGAGCGTTCATAACTTGAGTATAATGATTGGTAGCAGACGGGACAGTGGAGGTTTTTGTGTCTGTAGGTGTCTTGGTTTCTACGCTAGTAGCTGAAGGCGCTGAATTGTCAGTGTCTATGGCAAGGCCTGCTTGAATGTCCTTTTCTACTTCATCAAATTTGGAGGTGGCCGGTGGAGCTATACCGACATTTGGGGGAGCCGGTGTGGGTTGAATTACCAGTGAGGAAATGGCATCCCTTGATGAGTACCACGTTGTGCCACACTTCAAACATTCCAGCTGCACATTTTTACCAAAACAAATCTGATTTCATTGAAGCATAAAAATCAGTTACTGTAATTACCAAGCATTCCGTCCTATGTTACGGTAAGCAAGCAGAGAATCATGACTTTTAACATTCAACGTGTTCTAATATTTGACTTAACGATCATAAAATCACGCAACTCAAAAGCGGTATTAAGCAGAAATTTAATCTTCGAACATACCTGGTAGCGGTCACCAAACCCGACATGGATAATGTCAATGACACGTACTTCTCGTTCGGTGCATATCGAACACCTAACATCTGCCATCTGCTTACAGATACACCGCACGTCTGAGCACATGGGAGGAAACCACGTGTCCCAAGAAAAAGCTCGAAAGTGATCGCAACTGAAAAAGAGCTGAATACGAAGCCAAAAGCACCCATAGTGTAGGTTAAGTACCTGCATAGTCTCTGGCTCAGTACGTTCTTGATCTTCCCTCTCAGCTGCTATATACCCATCCTGTACCCCGCAGACAATAGCTTGTATGTTCAGAAACTAATCTCTACCACCAATCAATCAAATCTTTCGAAGACACCACGACGAGGTATTGCAAGGTACAAGCTACATTAAAATCAATTGGTGCAGGAATTACGTACTCAACATTGCGAGCTAAATCCAATAATGACTTGTGCAACACGATTGCAAAGCGTTTGATTCTGAACCCAAAATCTACTTTGAGCCTAAACCAGCTTCCGGTTCCTTAATCAATTGCTGCAAAACTTTAGGCTTTTATAAAGTTTGTTTATGTTTTGTGGAACCATTCGAACCTTCAATTCAGCAGGAGACATGTTTATGACTTCAGCGGGTTCTAATTCCTTGTTGAGAAGACGACGCGCCAAAACTTTGTTTTTCTGCATTAATCACGACAGCGAACGCAGTCATGCCCCCGTAAATGAAGCACAAGAAAACCACAAAATCTGTCCAAAAACCAGTATTCAGATTGCACCCAAAAAGGTTGTGTGCTGAATTGTGAGGGTGTATGTCGCAAGGATGAATGGACATTACCTTTACGTTGAAGTCCAATTGACGCATCTTGAGATTGTACTTGTGTAAATCGTTGCCAAGGGAATCATAGCTCAGCCTCTCTAGTGCACTGACTACTTCAACAGCTGCAGGGGCAACCTCAGGCCAAGCAAGGCTACCCTCTCCCTGCCAAAAATCAAAATAACAATAGGTTGAGGAGCGTGCAACAATAGTCTATATCAGAGAAATTTTAGGAGAAGCTAGTTCAAGAAGAACAGCTAACGACCTTACCAAATGGAGAGAAATGTGCTCCTTTAACCAAGTGGAAATTGCAAGAAAAGAGTCATGTACTTCCATTGAGAACCTTCTGGAAATTTCATGACTTCGTTCTATACTCTCGTCGTTCATGCGGGTATTACCCATACTTAGCCAACTTCTGAATTGGATTCTCTTAATGACAAAACTTTCTCAACAAAAGAGGTGAAAAAAACTTTCCGGCGTAATGAACCAGAATGCTTACCAAGAAGCTTTTACGCTTTCCTAAACCTTGCTTGCCCCCTTCGGCATCAGCTACACCACGCCCTTTACTTGGATCACCATCATCTTTGATTGTACTATCTTCTCCTCCACCCTTCACATGAAAACCTTTGCTACCCCCACAGAGATCTCGTATGGTCTGCATTAGTTTCTCCAGCCAGCGGTCTCGCGCATGTACACTCAATGATACACCATGAATCTTCAATAAGGTAGAAACCTCCATGTCAGTGCCCACAGCACTGATAGGAGTTTCGACTCTCGCAGCGTCAACTTTGTTACTTGGAGTCTCACCTTGGATTTTTGGTTCATTGACACTAAACTCTTCACTCTTTAGATTCAATGGTGCAACTGTCCTCTTCTCAGGCACCTTCCTCTTGATTTTCAAGTCTAGAGCAGGCTTCTCCTCTGCGGGAGCCATATGCTCATAACCGTCTATGTCAGGCAAATCCCCAAGAGCATCCCGTGTTTTCTGAACAAGAAGATCAATCTCCAGTTGCATGGGGTCCTCATAGTCTTTATCAGTTAGATTAAAAAGTTTTTTTTCACACGCATCATAAACCCGACGGACAATGAAGCCTGGATGTTTGTGTCGTTGGGGTAGTTGCTTGTTCGGAGGTATGAAATGAACTTGACATTTGTGCATGACAGACTCAGCTGGTACTTCATCAATGTGGAAGCTGTAGAACAACTCCCTTGAATCGGATGATGCCCACGTACCCCCTCCTTTCTTTTCGGCCTCCTCAGGCCTGTAGAACCACTGACCTTCAACTTGAACCGTTCCATCTTTCGCCTGCATAATTTTCTGCGCAAAGAGAAGAAGACTCATCTATGTAACATATTTATTTTCTCTTTGCCATTAAAAATACTAGGGATAAAACAGATAATTGACCCTTACATTATGCAAATGTCGTGTACAAACTTTAGCCCTGAGCTACAGGCCTTTTGTGCTGATCATGCTCACTGATATTACATCCAAGAGATGAACGACAACAAAAATTATTAGTCCTCAGCATAGTCACCTTAATGATAGCAACATAAGGCTTTTGGCTGGGTCTCTCAGGCGTAACAAGTACGGGATCATCCTGCCATAACATTCAGAACACAGGCTTCAGAAATGCTTAACTTGACTAATTGCAACCAGGCTTAAGAGCGTTGTAGAACAATGGAGGAACAATGATACGCAGTAGAGCCACAGATGGCATGCCAGTTCGTGATTGAGCATACTAATGGCACGATAGTATTCTAACACGACAGATACACAGCTGCGAAAAGCCCGCATACTCTTGAAGTTACTGATTGGGGACCAGGAATTAAAGTAAAAGCTCTTACAACTTCGTAGCGGTTGCCATCCACTTCAAAGGCCTGATACGTTTTTCTTCCTTTATCACCTTTTAACTTTCCTCCTGTTTTTTTCGTAATCTCCCCAACGACCTTAACCTCCACAACAAATTCTTCATCGCTGGCACCCCCTTCAGGCGTCTTCAGACTTCTGTCTCTCTCATCGGACTCCCCATCCAATACACTGTCTAGTTTTCTTTTCCCCATATTTGGAGTGTGAGACTTGCAGATTTAGGTCTCCTTGTTCGAACTATCTCCACAAAGACATCCACCACCAATTCGACACAACAAGCAGCGATAAATGTAGGTCGCTTGAAAATGAAGTGGGCCAATTAAACGCACATTTCAGGGTAGAATGTGTCCAAATCGAATACTCGTCTAATACAACGATTTCCAAATGCTTGAGTAGAAGCTTTTGAACACCCATTCAGAACCCCATCCGCAAGGCCGTAAAGCTGCGTGCGATCCATCCTCAAGGCCCATGGCCGAGACGTAATCACCGGTACCCAGACCAGATTACATCCCAAACCCTGACGAACCTGGTCTTCCAAATGCATGAAAATTTGAAAACAAGTCAACAATCCGACAATGAAACACTAAAGCTTCCAGCGACGGTGAATCGCCGCGAAGTAATTCCAACTATCCAACAACATAATGCTCCATACACATATAAGAGCTTTTTCCAATCGAAAAAAGTTCTTCACGATCCATTTTGTGGTAACAGAAAACTGCATCATCATGGAATAACAATCAATACGGATAGACAAATGACAAACCGCAACAGGTGTTCCTGGCCAGAGACGCAGTGAAGATGGACAGGATCGCAACAGGAGGATGCAGGCTCAAAAACATAGAGTGCAAACCATCAAGACTTCCAACCTCCGTGGCCACAAGGGTTGCAAGGGTTTCAAGTACACAAACATTAGGACCCACACCACCAGCCACACACTGTAAAAACCTCGAAAGCCACAGGCTAAAATCACCAAAAACTTACTTGCAGTGAGCGCTTTGACGATCACAGATGCTAAGCCTACCCACTCCACCATATCCAACTACAACCCTGGCTCCCATAACTGCATTACGCTCCAAACCCTAGCAATCTACAATAGGAGCTGAAGCTGGCTTTCAATGTCACATTGAATCCCAGCATCCACCCATAATCTTTTTCTTCAGCCACAAGTTGAAGAAACTGCTATTCAACATGATTCAGCATTTGAACTCTACCTCCCTCACACGCTCTCAATTTGGATGATATTTCAAAAGCAAGCACCACCTCCACCCAACAACCGAAGCGCAACTAGAAAAGGCACATACCTGCAACGAGGTACACATCTACAGCAGCAACAAGGAAGCCTTCCACAGAGTAGAGCAAATTTGTGGGAAACCCATCGTTGGAGTCTACAGTTCGAGGTTGAGGGGAGATGATTGAGCAGTTCAAGATTCTACGAAAAAATGGGAGGAAAGCGACGAGGAGGTAGGGAGAATCTGAACAAGTGTCGTCCTCCAGATTTAAGTCAACAATACCCACTTCTAAATTAGGGTGGACAACACGTTGAAAAGTCACCATCTGATCTGAACTGGAGTCAGGGCTCTCATCCGCCATGCTTGCAGCAAAAACAAAACCCATGTCGCCAACGAACATGTGCCACGTGGGTCTTGCTTCCCGAGTGTTCCAGGCGCCTTCACCATCTTCATCATCTTCATCTTCATCTTTGAACAAAATCCTTTCCTGGAAAAGCATTCCTCTTTACATCGCTATACTGAATCATTTCAGGGTGTTGGTTCGTTGTCATCGTTTACGTTTAGTTTGCCTCAGGATTAACATTGAGCACTGTGCTTGCATGGAAAGCAGCAAATGAACCCCCACATTACGAGCAGTTGGGTTTTGTCATGCTTCAATACTTTGCTGCTGTAGAGTGTCGGTTGCTGCTACGGGAGGTTTGTAGGTTCTGTGATTGTTTCTTTACTTTCTTGTGTTCGGAATTCGTTAAGATTGGAGTAGTTATTGAAGAATTGAGTGCGGGATTTGGTTTTTGATGCGCAGGCTGATCACGAGTTTCTGATAATTAAGAATTGAGAATTGAGAATCGAGGTTTAGTGAGGATATCAGTCTCTGCTGGTCCCGATGGCCATGTAATCTTCTTGTGTTGGATTCTGTGGCTAGGTTAAAGCTTTCAGGATGTTAACTTGGGGTAAGATGTTGATTAATGTCGCTCATTCTTGGGACTGTATTTTGTTCGAAAGTGATTAACTCAACAGTTAACCATTTATGAAAAAATGTTAGAAACGAATTATTTTCGTGAAGGATAGGAGGGGCAGCTGAAAAGACATAAAATGTCGTAGTATTGGCTGGCTTGCTTAATGCACGGGGTAGGATTGGGCTTGTAAGAGGCTTTGGATACACATTTCTTAATTTGAGACAATTAGGAAGATTTTGGTCTTAGCTTTCTTCGGAATCGCAATCGCGATTCCAAAATTGTCTTCATTTCCGCAACAATCTTATATAATACCTATGATCACTACAGACCGACTAGGTGCTGTATTTAATGTTTTTCTGTGCAAGAAACCGAACCTTAGATGGTATTCTGTGGTCAATATATGAAGCGTAGGTTTGAGGCCAGAAGGTGATTGTTTTGGAGCGAACCTGATTGAGCAGCGATAAGAGTTTTATGTTGGATTTTATTGGTGGAACGAAACTAAACTGGCGGGGGAGGACATCTTTTGCCCTGCTTTGAGGTAACCACAATTTCCATGTTCTTTGAGTCATGGGCAAGTTCGGAAGTTGCTGTGGAAGAAATTCATGTGTTGTTTAATACGTCAGAACTCCGACTTAACCACTAGTTTCAGACCAGAATCACCTAGCGATGCAATTGTAGTCCTCTTACAAACTTTATTTATGGATTTATTTGTTTATTTGTTTATTTTAAATTCCTTTTTTTCATGCCTTTAAGTTCATTTTCTGATGTCGTACTCTTACATGTGCAAAGATGATGAAAGAAAAAAGCCAAAACTTGGAATCGACTTCAAATGCAGAGACGATGCACATATCCAAGAAACGGCATCGTGTAGAGAGCTGCATTCGCCTCCCCTCTGTGTTTTCCTTGTCCTCCAAACCTGATATGGACGAGGTGAACAACTCGGTAAGTGTAATTCAAGCAAATGTAGGGATTGAATTTCTACAATTAGAGGAATTGTACTTAGTTGGATGCATAATAATCGTTATCGTTTTCTTACCTGGACACACTTTTCATTGTGGGCTCCTACTTTCTCTATTTCAAAGCTAAGGATTCGGCCAACCAAGCTTTTGTTAACCTTTAATTGCCACCTTGTCAAGCTTGGTCCACAGGCTTCTGATGAACTACCTCTTGCTTTTATTGGTCTTGTCGACAGAGGTGGGCAGCATTTTCAGTTTCTTCAAACCGTTTGAGACTCATAACCTAGCGTGTGTGAGCAAAAATTATCATCAATTTACATGCTGACCGTTATAACCTAACCGAGATGCCTTGCATTGGCCAGAAGGTTTTATGTACCCAACAGTAACTACAGCTACCAAGATGATGTTCTGTATGAAGTTGTCTATGTTATGGACATGATTGCTGTTATCACAAAACCTGAAGAGGTTGATGATTTGACAGTTAGGGTGAGCTATACTGTTTTGTACATCTCCGTCTCTTTACACTCCGTGCAGTGAGGAGTGTGTACTATTGCATACCAGCAACTTAGCATCAGCTTACACTATAACATGTTCTGGTTTAGATGAGATGACCTTGTCACAAAGTTAGAGTTTGCGTCTGTTTTTGAGAGCACCATAATGGGCAGCTTTGAAACCTGAATCATGTAGTATTCTCTTCAAATTTCTTATCGAATGTGGTTCGATGGTATGCTCTTGGTAGGGAACCTTAATATTTGGTGATGCGAGCACGGCAGATGTAATTCTACACTTGCGGAAAGACGAAACTTCTTTGCGGGAATTAGTCAAATCTGATGATGATGAACTTGGAGACGCTTCAAAACTTGCAGCAGAAACAAAACAAGGAGAGGAACATGTTGTTAATCTTCATGCTCAAGCTTTAATGCAATGTCGCTACTTCGATGCGCTTTTATCAGACAGATGGCAAGACAAAGTGCAGTCCTCTACAAAGGAAGAGAGTGAAAACACAATTCCCATCCATATCAATCTCTGTGTGGCTCAAGGACGTCAGTTAACCTCGTACATAGCAACCCTACAGCTTCTATACACACAAGACTTCGTGGGGACCATACAGAATGTGGAAAGTGCTTTGAGTATCCTTCCCATAGCAGCAGAATTGTTATACGACCAATGTATCTCTGCCTGCGTGAGATTCCTGGAAGCAGTTTCGTGGACGAGGGAAGAAGAACGACAAATTGTGCAACTTGTGTCGTGTCTTCAACTCGAAAAGTCTTCTGCGCTGCTAGCTAGGCTTAGTCCTGTGAAGGTGAGTGAAGTATTTTTTGGTCATGCGAGCTTTTGCATACAAACTTTACCATAAGTCACCGCTGAAGTTGAATGTAAACACCTCTCTGAAGCTGACTCTGTTGCTCGCTGTGAAGGAAACGGCAGTCGTGGACATGTTCAATGGACTGGTATATGCAGCGACACACAGGCATCAAAATGGTGCTACTGTGAAGGCTTTTGTAGGACAGCTTTTGAGCGGACTTGCCTCTAGGGATACAGTTCGTCAGGTCCTAGACCAGGCTTTTTCTGAGAGTTTAAATACCGTGAAGGACTCCATCGAAGAGTATGCAAGTCCAAATGTTAGAGGCCACCATGATGAAATCGAAGCTCTACAGAGACAAAATCTTCACACTGCAGTTGTTAGCGGGCGGCACTTGCTTTGGATCGTTGAGCGAATGATAGAACTGAGGGTTGCAGAGACTGCAGTTGTGGAATGGAGTGAGCAAGGAGCATTTACAGCGAACTTGAAACGTGCGTTTAGTGATGATACTTGGAGAAACATTGCTCCTGGACTCCCCGCTCTTGTACTCCGCTGCACTTGTCGTTTGGCAAGCGCTGTTGCTTGTGGATCCATCATTGCTTCCCAACAGGTGAATATTACGAACTTTTTAGATATGATACCACTGCTAAAACAAATACAGATTTTATCCTTGCAAGGGACGCAGCTTTTATATACATCCAATGTTCTTTTCTTTTCTTCCTATTTTTATCCTATTGATATGTGATGCGGTGGTCTAAGTTCATCGTCGTGTTGCAGCTTGTATCGTCTCTTCACTTGTAAGAGGGCGTTTTGCTGCACAAATGAACTCATATAAACTGATCCGTGACTCTGATGCTTCTGGTTAGGTACGTCTGAAGCTGGTCAAGGAATGGCTGCCCGTACTAGTTGTGTCTCGGGAACATCTGCCAACTTCTGGAGCATCCGCTAATCAAAATAAGCACCTCCATCAAGAGCTTGAGAACTTGTTTTTGAATATCATTCTCACCCTTCCAATGGACGATGCTCAGAGGCTCCTGCAGCAGTGCCTGAGCTTTGCCACCCGAAACTTGGAAGACTGTCCCCACCTTGTGAATGCTTTCAATGTATGGTTTCGAAGAGCAACCCAAGTACCTGCCATAGAAAAAGAGAAGATGGAATCGGAGAGTTGTTGCTACCCATCCTAGACAGAGCTTGTGCAGGTTTGCTTGTAAAACATGGTCTTGGTTTTTCCTTTTCAACGAGTTCAGCGTTGATTTTAAAGGGGCTGTACAACAGGGAACTGCCTTGGCATTGCAGTTTTGCGTTGCTTTCTGGGTACGATGAAGTTGGTGAGCATCTTCTAGTGCTGTGGTACATTCTACTTTTTGATCGTACGGTACAGGGATAGACGTGTATGTGAGCCAAATAGAATTCGTTGACACTATGTAACATGTGGAAGGCTTTGTCGTTGCCTTAAAGCACCTATAGTCACTGTTCAACATCTGCGTTCGTTGGTTCTCACCCCCACTGCTTTCATTTGACTGGTTCGTTCACTTCGTCTGTCGTTTTCTGTATCCTTTCAAATTTTATGCAGGTAGTTTGAATACTCCCTATAACATTCAGTGTCTAGATACTCAGTAGACGGAAGATTTTCAGGAAACGAGCTTATTTCACAGAAGTTTTGCAGAAGAGTTGCCAAAGAGAGTTGAAAAATAAATAATTGCAGGACTAAATGCAAGACCATCACGTAACTGGTTCTAGTACCCAGAGTCTATTGACCAAAATATATTGCCAGAAATGTTCACTATTCTACCTTAGATGAATACTTAAATTGAAGAAAAATAGTGGTGAAGTGAGAAATAGCCTGTTTTGTGCATCTATGAAGGGAGCAGAAGTTACAACATAAGTCTACGTAATAGGGGTAATTTCTTGGTTATTTGCAAGTCAAAGTGACTTTTGTGATTGATATATAAAATAACAAATTAACAAAAAAATGGATTATGCTTGGTGAGTGTAATTGAAAGTAACATTTGAGAAAAAGAAAGGAGGGGAGGGTTAACTTTGTAGACCTTTTATAATGAAGTTTACGCATATATGATCATCATTTGACATCTGAGTTTCATTCGGTTTGTTTATTGTTTTTTATTCTGGATATTATACTTACCAAGAATAGTCCACATTTATTGTTTTGTTCTCCAATTACACATTAGAAACATTTGAATAATTTTTTTTAAATATCAAAAAAATGAAAACAAAAAATAAAAAGAATTTTACATTTGGAAAACACAACAAGAATCGGAATAACAAAGGTTTACTTTAAGAGTTAAGAACTACAGTGCAATATTTTGGAGATAGAATTATTAATAATCCCTTGTGTGAATTTTATATTCATAGTGATGATAGTGGTATTGATTATACAAACATACCTAATATAATTTTAATGGTTATATCAGGAAACAACATTTTTTATTACAAAAAAGTATGAGTATTGAAATTTGTGATGATTTACAATGATCATATTAGAAATGACATGTATGTATCTTTGCAGGTATACTACTTTGTGATGTTCAAAAACCATTATAATCTAACATGTAAAATTAAAATTGGAATTAAAAATAATAAGAAAGTAGTAATTTAAACTTTTAAATATACTAATAAATAATATATTTTTGCACATAATTATTAGTAAATAGTAATAGTAAGAAATCTTATAAACATAGTAATATATATATATATATATATATATATACACACATATATATAATGGCAAGTATAGTTAAGACTTAAATCATTTACTAATGACTAAATGCAATATAATAAAAAATAAAAAAATAAAAATATGTGTTATTTATCAAATATCTTGTTACCATTTAACTAGAATGTATTATTAATGATAAATGCTTTTTTATATGTGTGCAATATGTATGTGTTTTTTTTTCAGTTCACATATAAATTAAAATAGAAATGAAAAACAACATAAATTTTATTCATCAATAAAATAAAATAAAATAAAATAAAAAATACATCATCCCAAAGTATGCATTGATTTTGACTATATACTTTCTTTTTCTTTTTCTTTTTCTTTTTACTTTTTGATTAAAATAGTATATTGCCTATATTATAATACTGTATATGCAAAGAATTAAAATTTTTAAATGTAGACTATCATAAGACTATATGCAAACAATTCAAAACTATGCATTAACAAGTATCAAAATGTAACAAAATTTAATTCTTAATTTTGATACCTGTTAATGCATACTTTTGAATCTTAATTCTTATTATGCAAAATTAAAATCACTTGCAACTTCGGTTGATTTTGTATTAAACAAAAACTATTAGAATGTGTATTATGCATTACTTCATGTTTTGTAATTATTCTCTAATGTCTATCATCATATGAATGATATATATTAGTACATAACATTTTATCAAGTTTTTATTCTTATTTAATCATATCTTTTAAACTAAAAAATTTGTGTTTTTTATAAAATATCATATATAGAAGTAAAATTCTTTGATGTGCTTAAATCTCTATTCTTTGTCTATCCCATTACAATCACTTGATTTTTTTAGTAAAAAGACTAAATATATACATAAATACATATATATATATATATATATATATATATATATGTATATATTTATATTAAATCTATATATCTACATACATAATTAGATAATAATCTAAAAATATGAGTATTATAAAAAAAATAGATACAAAATACTATGTGTGTATTTGTGTACAAATATATATATATATATATATATATATATGGCGGAATGTTAAATAGACTCAAGTTTTACTAAACTGACCCACCCATTTTAATCATCATGAAAAGAAAAAAAATGACTTCTAAATTTATTTCTCCACTATTAAATCTGCAACCAATAAAAACCAACCACATTCACCATGATTATCATATTCTTCATCAAAGGTGGGTCTATTTAATAAGAACATGGATCTATTAAACATTCTCTAATATATATATATATATATATATTTATTTATTTATTTATTTTCTGCATCTTGTGCCTTCCATTCTGTTCAACTTAGTATTTAATATTTTAGACAGCGACAATGGTCAAGCCGTTGCTCATTGGTGGAAATCGAAAACGTAAATTCATCCACACATTCATATAAGTATCTAGTTTCAGGGATGACGTGTCCTCCCTCTTCTCGCCATTGTCCTCGGGCACAGTAACGAAGCCAACAATTGCGAAAACTGGAATGATGCGAAGTAGGTCCGAGTAAGAGATTGTGTGTGTGTGTGTGTGTGAGAGAGAGGTGATGCAACAGAGAACATTCATGAAATTAATAACTAATATTTCCAGTGAGTGATATTTACAGTGCAAAAAAGGGGCAGTTCTGATAAACACGCAACAGGAACTAGAGCTTGGGGAGCCCAACTCCCCAATCTCCCTCTTTGAAAAAACCAAAATCGAGCCAAAAACGAAGCATCAGCTGTTTTTGGAGCAGCTTCAAATCGGGGCAATTTGCCTTAGATTTGGGAAACTCCACCTCGTCGTCGGCCAGGCTCGTTGCAGGTCGCCTCCAGCTCCAGTGGCCTTCGCTTTGCCAGCCGATCTCGACGCTCCCCCTTCCGGATCTTCTATGGTCCAGTGGTCTGGCAGTCTCACGAACCGTGATCCATCTGCCTGAGTTTGGACCGGATTTTGTCCGTTCGAAATGCAGTACTCGATGTCTATTGCGTGAAACTGTGTACTGCTGTTGTGTGGGGAGTCGTCCCCATCATCGTTCGCCTCGTTTGCCAGCTCGGGGCCAGAACCTGCAGAGCTCGTGCGGCGGATTGAAGTTAATGGGACTTTCGCAGGGGGAATATCAATCTGCACGGGAGGTTTGAAAGACAAAGCTGTGTTGTTCCAGGGTATTGAGCGCCCGTTGCCATGCTCCTCTGTTGCGAATGTATTCGCAATAGGTGTACCAGGAGGTAGAACATCCGCTGCAAATGCGAAGGAGTGAAACCAACGGAGAGGTTAGAATTTCGTATTAGAGTGTCACGTTTCCATGGAAAAAGGATGCTTATTGACTATGAAAAGAAAAGATAACCGACTTAGAACACTTCAGTAGCAGGACAAAGAATTGCCAATCGCCTTCCACCACTAACTTCGTTCACCAAGTACTGCAAAATGGTTTGGCAAAAATTAAACTCACCCACTGAACCCACTCCCATGAAGTCAAGTTTCTCTACTGAGATCATGGTTTTGTGTAAAAACCCAGCCCGAAAGCATTTGTACGACAAACCCTACAGTTTCAACCGAGAAGAGACGCTCGCAGATATTGTCCTGGTGATAGTCTGAAACATGATTTACCTTGAGAAGTTTCCAAAATGGTAGTGTTGGTGGTGCTGTCAATCTGAAACATGATTTACCTTGAGAAGTTTCCAAAATGGTAGTGTTGGTGGTGCTGTCAAGCTCCCCATCCCCGCCTATAACCACCTCCACGACGTCAGAGTCTTCCGGTGAACGAATTCGATCATCATGTGGGGGGAGTTGTCCAACTGCTTCAGTAGCTGCATGATCAGTTGAATGTGCCAAGCATACGCGACAGAGCGGGCAAGTGATGTGTGAGAGGAACCATTCATCGATGCAATTCGAGTGGAACGCGTGGGAGCAAATGGGCAGCAACCTGAGGGTATCTGTGGCGTCGAATGCGACCAGGCACACTGAGCAATCGATATACTTCTCCACCTGCTCATCCGCAGGCAGATCTCTGTACTGTACCAAAGGCAGAGCTTCAACGACCTGCCGGTCAAGTCCATAGTGGAGTGCTTTTGGCGTTCGTGTTCGAGTATCTGAAGACCTGATAACTGCTCCACCCTCTGTCTCGAACCGCCAAACCCACCGCCTGAGTCGTCCAGAGATCAAGCCCAAGAGGAAGAAGGCAAGGACCAAGGACGTAATCACTACTGCCAATAGGGGATTAAACTTGCCTTTCGGCACCATGGAACCCTGCGTGTTGTTGTGTTGCGCAGCTAGTGAGGTGTTCGTTGCTTTCGAAAAGGAGTTCAAGTTAGAATCTAGATCACTTCTATATGCACCGATAGTCTCCATTCTATCCGCATAAGTTGGCCCTGACTGTGAGGCAATGAGTAAAATCAAGCAATCAGGGTGATGTGAAGCCTAATTCCCAATCACTCTGCAAACCTAGGCTACGATCGGATTTTTTGGAAAGAAGCTAGGGGATGGCGATATCACCCAAATCGATTCGGTTGACGTGACGCACATATGAGGTTTATCACTCACTGCGTGAGTTTCATGCCCGCTTGCTTGACATACCGTTTCTCGACAACGACTCGACTGGAAAGATGCGAGAACTCATGTGATGATCGGCGAAACCTGCATTTGCCTTTCAAGACCCAACCTAGTGGCACCATACTGCTTTCGAGTCAGGTCGGATCCTCAACCGCGCAGCACCTCGATGTATCGTTCGCAAGGAAGCAACTCATAGACACTCTCTGGACATTGACGAATTCGCTCCTCTTCCTTACCTTCCTCTATCAAAATAAATCGATTAGTGGTGGAGCACAAATGTTATCACTATTTCTTTATGAGCCTTCATCAAAATCCACATGTTTGACTGCTCCAGACATCACCGTCCTCACAACTCGAACACTCGACAACCCTCACCCACAGAGTAAAACTAGCACAGATTATGCATAAAAGCACCCATATCTAACCTTTGAAACTTTGTGCTACTCTTTCCAACACTACATGTCGACTTTGGACTATTTATAATAATTCCGGCCATCCTCAGAACATCCATTTTGTCATGCTAATGTTTGCAAACCACGTTGTCACTCACATGTGCTCAACTGGTGGAGTTTTGCACTGTTCACGATGAGCCAAAGGAGTTTCATCATTGTCCACGCAGCTGCAGTCACCCAATTTCCTGCTTCCACTTCGGGCGGTACTGGAACTGTTAAGTGCGATTTTCCCACTCATTAAAACATGAATTGAATTATAGCCAGTATGACCGCAAACAATTTTAAGAAGAGTCGTACGAAAGTATTTAAAATATTTCGTAAATGATCGTGGATAAGAAGTGGATCTCTTATCCTCTAGTGTACTAAAACCAACAATATGACCCGCTTCTAAATATACCTGAGAGCTTTTTCTCACATGATTTTGAAGGGACAATTTACCAATTGTCGTTGCAACATTTTAATACACAACAATATGACTACAAATACGATTGACGTTTTGTCAAAACATTACTTGAGAAATCATGGAATGAGGAATCACGCTTTCTACATCTATCATAGAATCCAGCTACAAACAAACGGCTGGACTTCAAAATAGGGCTGGTGAAGGAAGATCACAAGATTAACACAAGGTCACATGATGATGCTGCTGTTTCATGACACCAAGGCCCTTGAAGTGCGCCAAGAGACTCAACCTGAAGTAAAATTCATCAATCTCTCGCTGACTCCACAACCTGAATATCGGCGCTTATCACTTGACTACCCGTGGAGTTTATCTCGGCACTGCGGGCAGCAACAAGCCGAAAGTCAAGTTTCAGGCAGGCAGCAATCTAATTTTCCCATCTGGTGACAGGTCAATCGCAGAAGGTTACCGATTATCATTAAACGAACCAACCAAGCACTGGATCAAGAGGAGTAGATTGTCCAAAATTGGTCTAATCAAAAGTCAAAACGTGCAAAAGTCGTGCCTAATACGCTCAATCTTTCCAAACTAGGAGCTTATCACTGGTTTCGGGACCCACGCACTGGATTACGGAATCTGTGACACATCCAGCTCGGGAAACGTGCCGAGTACGGTTTTCAAACACTTATCGTTCTGACAGGTTATGATGGCAGTTATGGACAAAGGAACAGTTTGCCATTACACATGTGCGCGGACAAGTAATAGGCTACAGCCGAAGTGTCGGTGGGACAAGGCTCCAAATGAGAAATTTGGGGTGTGGATCACGACGCTATGACAGAAATATGTGGCGAAGATGGAGGATGAGATTTGTCCATAAGTATGTGCATATTTCAACAGCACATGGATGGATTTACTTCAAATTAGAACGCTCGGGATATCCTTGGATCGCCCGGCTATGGAGACAAGAGTAAACAATCTTAAATATTTACAGTGGTCTATTGGCGCATTTATATTTCGAACTATCGAGGTAATTGAAGCCGGTAGGGAAGGCTACAGTATGATCGCCTGCAAATTGGATAACTTTCTTCTTCTGTAGCACTGACTGCAAGTCGCTCTTATCCACCAGATATTGTTTCAATCTGAAGGCGGCGGAGTAGAGTAGGGCATTTAAGAAGGGGCGTGACGTACTCCATCTTATACCAAAAGTAGAGTCACCGCTTGTAGCTGTCTGTTCGTCGGACATGCAACACTGGTTTCCTATCAAGTGATCAACCTTTCGTTATTTTCGCCAGAAGGTGCTTGCTTTCAGCAACCCAGTCGACTGGCACTACTGTGCGTACAGTGAGTCGCTGTCGCTTTTCGCTCATGTACTCCGTCTGGGCAGCACTGATGCGGTATACACACGGTTGCCACATTGCCTTCCTTACGGCATTCTGATATTGGTTATCATCGCCGGCCTGCTCAAGAGGGAGAAGTATGAGTCTTCCGAGTTCACGTTTACAGGAGTAATCAGCACAAAGCTAATATGTATGTCTGCATCAACTACACCATCAGAAAGTAATTACCTGATTCCTCATCTCGGAGAGATTGTCTGCACTAACACCTAGGAGTGATTCTGCCTGCTCATTGAATGCAGAAACCCAGGCCTCTCCTGAAGAGTCCGATAGCTTGGCTTGCATGATATACCTGCGGCTGCATTTATCATAATGATTCTGACATCCCTCACACCAGTAACTTGAACTGCTCTGCTCCACCACCTTGCGATTACAAGTTTGGCAAGCTAAGTACCACATAGCTTGGTCTGGCTTGATGAAGCTGATGTACGCTCTCACATTGAAGTACATCGGCTGCACATTTAAATCAGAAATTTGAATAACACTTGAATATCTGGTGAACATCTGAGTTAGTCGAGCAGCACAAATTTCCACTGGAACTCGGTCTTAAGAACCCTTCTGAAAATTCTCACCTTGCCTTCACCAACATTAGGTTGAATGATATCGGAAAGCACGGCTCGGTCTGTAAATGAGGACCGATTCTGGTTCGTACCCCCTGGGAGGCTGGCCCCAGCAGGAGTCAAGGAAGCAGTCCGTCCATCCTCCTCATACCTGGCACTCCGTGGTATCAAAATCTCAGCAGATACAACCGGCAGGACAAACTTCCTTCAAGTACAGAAGGAAGCAGGATACGATGCGCTGACATCATTTATGTTCGACGACACAAGGCATTGAAGAACATACTCAGCCGGAACTATTTTATGAGACTGTGTGGAAGGACGAACCAAGTGCGGAGTTCGTTTGCATCTGGTATGACTGGATTGATGAGAACCATGGTATTCATGGTGGATGAAAGAGATACACCTGCAGCGACAAACATATTATCAGATTGATGAAGATTAAGGACTAATGAACCAGCTGCAATTCCTGGAATATAAAGACAGAGTTTATCACTAACCTTGGAAGTCGCTCAGACGAAGCCCTTTAGCCATGAGAATAGGGGATTCAGCGATCAGGTCTGCCAAAGACGCCCCTTCCTTCACGGCCATGTTGTTCCAAAGCGTCAAAACTACTGTTTGGCGACTGCAAACAACACAAATTCCGCAGTACCATGTTATCGATGTTACCGAAAAGCTGGAGGACCGCAGTCCTCAAGGGAATGTTGCGAAGGGCATTGAAAGCACAGTGTTTCTGAACGATCTAATCCACACACCTTTGGTCCAAGAGCACGATGTCTCGCTTAGGAATTTCATCGTTGTTGGATTTACGATTCACCGTCGTTAAAGGCCCCACACTCTGGACGACTCCCAAAACGTCTGCTTCAACACAGAAATCGTTAAGCAGAAGTGCAGGGGCTACAGCGGAAGTCCACTCTGAGAGTAGACAATGGAACTGGACCAATACGACAATCCAAATCGAAGATAATTTTAAATGAACGCTCTTCAATGTTCGATTCAGGTTGAGTGTTGCACGCACCGACAAACCTCTTGGAACTTATGTGCCGACCAAGGTCAGAAATCTTAGTGAAGTTGTATGTTGCAGAAGGCAATTTGAAGGTAGAACTCTCAATATCCGCCTCTACAATTTCAGAATTGCTGTTGAGCGTCATTTCATAGTCGTTTTTTACGGTAGCGTATTGTTTATTCGCCATACGCAAGCTGCCTTTGGAGATGAAATATACCTGTCATCCAGGAAGCTAAATGTAAGGAATCCGTTAAGATGGCTGCACATCATCATCTGACAGGATATACGGCGGGATTCTACGAATCAAAACGACCTTGACGATGAGGTTCTGGTTAGACTAAAGACCTTGTCCAGTTGCAGAACGTCATAGAATTTGTCAGCAGCCTCCTTAAACATTGTGGCTTGAATTTGTGTACCCTGCCAACAAGAGGAATTCGACAACGTTAGGTAAATTCAACCATTCGAACAATATTGTGCTTAAACCTTCTCCCCTGAGTGAAGAGGGGAAACACAGGACGAGAACGTACATCTTCATCGGTGAGCTCAACGTTGAAGACATTCCCATCTCCACGTGCGTTCTTGAAAGTCCTGAGAGGGCTCTTGCTCGTGACCCTCACTTTAATTGTCCAATTCCCTTGGTACGGGTTGAGTGAAAGAATAGGGTACACTCTCTTCGACAGACCCATCTTGGTTGGAGTCATGCTGCAATGACAAAACAACAGATGCCGCAATTAAAACCCAACATTGACTGAACACAAACACGCAATCCACAATAAGATCAACACTTTCGAACACCGCAGTGACACAAGCGATGAGCACTCTACCGCTTAGATGGATTTTCAAAGGATGAGAGACAATTTTCTTACTTGGCACCTTGCCCCTCCAAGATTTTCACTGTCGACATCGTCTCAACGCTTTTGAGCGACACGGACGTCATAGCTACAACAGCCGTATCACACCCCAGTAACCGAACTCCAGCTCCAACTGCACGCACAGTCACTCTTCGGCTAGGAAACCACAGAGCATGCAACCTTAAGACAGAGTTCAAGGAACTCAAAAAACCTCGTAAATCAACTGTAAACAAGCAAACCCAAAACCCGATTCAACAGACAGAAGCATCGATATCGTCACCGAACTATGCAGAGACAACAGAGAAAATATGGAGAACCCAAACACCCAACATTCATATGAACAACAAGATCTACAAAAGGTAATTGTACACACCAGATGCTCGGGAAGGCGATGTAGAGCAACACTATGGATTACAAACTGATACAGTGGAGGCAGTGTGATGGAGCACCTAGATCACTAGAACACCAGATGGGGCGAAGAGCGTAGAGGGCGAAATGGAGAAGCCGGAGAGAGGAGAGTAAGGTCAAGGCCTACACAGCGCGGGAACATTCTTGCTTCACTTAAACGTGGCGGGAAACCCAGGTAGGATCAACCTCGCAGTTCGAGGTTCACGCGGGAAAGCAGTGACCGTTCAGGATGAATGAGTTCGTTATTTCGTTCGTTCATCCTCCAGTGAACGTTGCTGGCTATTTCGAATGACGTAAAATAGAAAGGAAAAAGAGGAAAGAAAAAGAAATCGAAGAGCCCAGTTGATTGACCTTCCCTTTTGTTCCATTTTACCAACTTTTTGTATACTTACTTTTTTCTATTTTGTGTATTTCTTTTGCACACAACTGTACATCTTTTGCGTCTTCTTTTGCCTATTCATAGTAATACTTTAAACTTTGGGTTTGTTTTAGGCGTAGATAAGTTGAGGGATTTGGAGTTTTCTATGATATATATACATGAAGTGTTTATGAATAATTTTTTGAAATATTCAATTTTTTTTACATAGAATGTATACAATTTTTCCAAACCAATAAACACAATGAAATATTTTTCCTTCCCCCCCCCCTTTTTTTTTCTTTTTACTTGTTGTTGTCCATGGAAAAAAAATTGGTATTAAATTTTTAAATATAAAATTTTAAGAGTGAAATTTTAAAGTATTTGTAGTAATAAATAGTCTTACTTTTATTATGACTACTTATTAGTTTCCTTCTTCTTATTTTTTTTCTTTTTAAATCTATAGAAGTTAACAGTCACTTGGGTTTTACAGCAAGCAGCTATTAATTTTCAACAGTTATGTTTAATCTATGTATAGAATTTATGACTACATTCTAAAATTTTAATAAAGATCCCCCAAAAAAACACTACATATGCATAGTAATGTCATAAGAATGTAGTGTAAAGTAATAAAATAATTAAAGCAGAATATATACAAGATTATTTCTTATAAATTTGACAGTTTTTTATAAGTTTTATTGAAAATAAAATAAGCCGTTATTTTATTTTATTTAAATTCTTGACATGTAGGAGTTTCAAATAAACACATTGAAAAATATTTTAAGAAAAAAAACCATAATATAATTGCAATGAACATAGTTGCTCTATAGGTTAAATTATTTCTTCTTCTTCTTTTTCAATATTTTTGCAATCCTCAATTTTGGGTTGTTTATGCATACCTTCTTTTTTATTTTCTTTTTGCCTTGAGTATTAAAAAATACCATTTTTTAAAATCCAATTCTCAAATTTGATACTCCACTTGCAAACCAAAGACATCAATTGAAGGAAATTGTAGACATAATACACAAAAGATAAGTAAATAAGTTAATTAAATAAGTAAATAAATAGCTAAAGAAAATTATGTTACTTCACAAGATGCAATTAGTTTCCACATCATTAATGATTCTAACATAGTCATGTAGAGTGCAGTTTTGAAACCAACACAAAAATCTTTTCAAATATATCTCTCTCTCGATATATATATATATATATATTCTTGTTTCATCTTTCTTTTTTTGGGCTCAAACATTCACTGCATCAGAATTGCACGATAAACATACAAGGAAGTTGGTAATTTTTATTAAGGGATTCTATTATTATTGCCAGTTGCCAAAATGAAGTTTGTGTCTTAGTTCTTCTAATAATGGCATGTTCTGACATTTTTAAGCATGTTCCTACTATATTTCCTTTCTACAACAACAATGGTAATCATCATTATTTCATTTGTTTCAAACTTGATGATCAATTACCAACAACTAAAATGAAAAATTCATGTGTATGAGATTTTGATTTGATTAAAAATATGAATGATTTTATGATTATATCAAATAAAAACTCGATGCTTTTGTTGGAATGTGCACAAGGATGATATATACATATACGAAAATTTGAAATTTAATAAAATCATTTGTGTGTATCAATCCACAGTTTATATTGATATTTTCTCAAATATGTTCTTTGAAAGTTGTACTAGACTCACATTCATAATGTCTGGTTTAAACAATAAAATAATTATACAATACATGTATTCTTGGTTCCATGTTTATTTTTAGAAGTATCAAAACATTGCAAAAGAAATCAATCATATATATAAAGTATGATAAGAGTCTTCAAAAATAATATTGTAAAGATAGCATTTATGGTATTTGTGAGACCATGAGATAATGCAATGAAGTTATTTCATTTTATTCTAACTAACAATCTTGATTTTTTGTTTCTGAAAATATTTTTTATTTATTTTATTTTAAATAAAATTATTATTTTTAATATATATTATTTATTTATATATATATATATATATAAAAATAGTAACAAACGCCTATTCCATTTCACACAATTTGTTTTTAATAAAATCCATATACTTTGTACAAAAAGATCTTTTGATTTTTTCCATTCCAGCTTCTAGTCCAAACCTATATTCTTAATTATAAAAAAGACTGATACAAATACAAAAAACTTGTACAAAGATTATTTAAGAAAAAAAGAATCTTAAAAAATAAAACTAGTATATAGTTTTTGTCAAAAAATATATATTTAATTTATGAGAAATAAAAGAAAATATAAATATTTTAATTATTTTTTTGAACTCCACTCATAAATTTCAGTATTACAGTAAAAATGGGCTAGACATCTACATGCGTCTATTGCTTTTTGTTGTTTTTTTATGTATATAACATCATCTATTTTGTACATTATTTGTAATGATATGGTTAATTGTAGTAAGTTAATTTTAAGAAATTAAAATACCTACTTATATGTCAAAATAATGACAACCAGGTCCTAAGTATTTTTATTTATTTACTTATTACTCTTGTTAGCAATCTAATAGTTCTAATTTATACAAGTCTTAAAAGATTTGAAACAATTCTTTTAATATGTTAATATGTTCATGAGAGCTTCAAATCAATGGTGTGTTATATAAAAGATGTCTTATTTCTAAAATCTTTGTATAACTGCTTCCAAATATTAGTATAGAGATACATATTTACTTAAATTTAAGGTTTCAAATCATTTATACATGGCACCTAGTGCAATTATTCTTACCCATTTTTATTTTATTTTATTTTATTGTTGTCATTCTAATTTGATGATAACAAGTTAATTCTGTAAAGTAGCTAAGTTAAAAAAATTGAAAGGATGGCACATCAAAAAAATTGTGTGATACAATTTATTGGTTGAAAAGTATCTAATTTTACTGTTTACAACGACAAAATATTAGATTGTACTTTGTTTTGATTTTTTATTTATTTATTCATTAAATATTAAATAATAAATAAGAACTTAAGTTTTTATTTTATTTTATTTTTATTTTTTTATAATGTGTAATTTAGATATGAATTATTCTTACAAGTAATAGCCAAATTATATATATATATATATATTCATGTTTTAGATCAATATATTATTTATATTATCAAATTTTAACTATGTTATAAATATCTTTAATATCTAGGTTAAATATTAATATCAACGATCTTATTAGATTTATAACATTATTTAAAATTTTATTAAGAAAAAAATCAAAAAATTAAAATATGGAATATCTTTTAAACATCACTATTTTTAAGTACTACTAAAATAAACATCTTTTTTAAAAATTTGGAGAATAGTGTTTAATAAGATTTTGAATTTAAAACTTGATATAGTCATATATGGTTAAGAAGATTGATTTTTTTGAAGAAAGGTATTTTTAAGTACTTTATTTTTATACATATAAGATAAGAGATTTCATACATTAATCGAAGTTTTTACAGAATTGACCAAGTTTTGGTAACTAATCCCCTCTCTTATCTTTCTATCATGGACAAGGTCTCAAACCCCCTCTCCATCTTCCTTCTTCTAGTAGTGGGATTGAGTTGTTGGAGAAGAAGTCTAAAATCCATGCTAAGACAAGGAAGAAGGAAGGAGATCTACAACTCATTTTGAGATAAGAAAGAAAAGAGATGGAACTAGTTACCAAAACTTGGTCAATTTTTTAAAAACCCTTGTCAACATATTAATTTCTATAAGATAATTATAATCTAAAAGAAAGGTTTTTTTTACAACCAAATGCTTAGTGCACTTTTTAAATTATAATTTATGTAATATGACAACATATATTTTAATAAACTTCTATATAATTATCAATTAATAATATATATATTTTATATATATATATATATATATATATTTTAAATATTTTTTTCAAGGTTCTAAAAAAATATTATAAACACAATTTTTATTAATTTTTTTTAGATATTTTTTTTTGAAATAATTTTTTTCATAATAAATATAATGATATTTTTAGAACCAATATTAATTTTAATGTAGTTTTTTGTTGCTAGCCTTCTTTTTAATAATAAAATGTATAAGCTTTATAATCTATAAGCCATAATTAAAACAAAAAAAAATTAAAATAAAAAAATTCTTTAATAGGAAAAAAATATTTTTTTATATAATAACACAAAAATTAATTTTAAATTTATATTTATTTCTAAATAATCACATAATAACATATCACAAAGATAATATAATATGTTAAATTCACTAATATTTTTAATTTAATATATCCTAAGTATGCTTTTATACTTATGGTTTAGTCAAATTTAATTAAAAAATTAATTAAAAACGACAAAAAAAAATAATAAACTTGATAGGTTTAAAGAAAAAAGAGAAAAAGAAAAAAGAGAAAAAGAAAAAAGATTTTCTTTCAAATAAGAATTTGTATAATGATGTATTAGTTGTAATATTTAAAAAAAGAAAAAAAAAATACAAAGAATAAAAATACTTTATTATTTTTTGCAATAAGAAGTTATTTATCAAAAAGATGTAAAGTTTTATATACAAGATTTAGATGCTTGAAGATAAACTTATTATATTGATTAAATTATTTTGAATTTAATTTAAGAAATTTATGATAAAAAAATAAAATAAAAAATAATTCATTATAGATGATTGTCACAATCATACACATATAAATCAATAATTACCTATATGATTAGATAAAAGTAGATTAAAGTAGATTAATTCCATAATATCTTCTATACAAGCTTTTTAGAAGCTTCATAGATACTTCTTTGATTTTATAGGTACCTATAATTAAATTTTTAGATTATAAATATGATCAACAAGTTGGCCATGTATCGCACATGTTGGTAGCTTGAAGATAAAGCTAACTATATGGCCCACATATAAAAAACTTACCTTGTAAGCTAAGGCATGTGTCCTGCAAAGTCAATACATATTAGATGTCCTAAAAAATATTATCACATAGCTCCTAGTTAGATATATATATATATAGAGGCAAAAATGAAGCCTTCTTTATTCTTGTCAACTCCTTTCTTGCTTCTAGTCTAGATTTAAGAGTCTTTAGTTTCCTTGTCTTTTGGCATAGCCATTTCAATTTTTTTTTAATATACATACTATTTTATTGATATTTTTTCAATTTTCTTTTAATATAGACTTTTCAAATTTATGCATCTTCTTCTAGTTCATGTCCTTGATAGATTGACAAGAGTATACTTATAATATTAGAATTTTATTTTTTCTTGATTAAGAGTGGATTATGTTTTTTTTAATAAGACATAAGCATATAAGAAGTTAAAAATTAGTCTCTTCTAAACTAATATTGTTCTTAATATCTTCTTTGTTCTCAAGTCCCCTCTTTTTTTTCTCTTGAGTGATATTAGACATTTATTTTTTAAGTATTATTATGGCAGAGCTTATTGAAATGAATAGTTCAATAATACAAATGTAAGAGCAATTGAGAGATTTAATGCTTGCGATGTATCAACTTAGATTACCACCACAAGGAGCAACAAGAATGGCAGGAAGTGAAGATATAGATATGATTGGAGTTGTTTCAATATTTGTATCCAATCATATCTCTTTTTCTATGGTGGAACATCCTTCTGGTACTAAAAAACCAAGAGTTGCCATGCTTGAGAAGTTTGATGGCACAAGATCTAAGTTTCGAGGATTTATCAATCAAGTACAACTTGTGATTGAACTTCAATTCTAAAGCTAACTAACTCCAGGATCACAAGTTAGATTTATTGGTACACTTATTTCAAGTTTAGCATTACCATAATTTTCATCTTTTTTTGAACAATGAGATCTAATATTGGATAATTTAGAGGCTTTTTTAATAGAATTTTGATCCATGTATAGAGAACATGATGTAATTCATGTTGTAACCAATGAGATCTATATTTTATGACAAGGCAATCGATTTGTAATATTATATGGTTCATAATTTTGACAACTTGCAATTGATATCAAGTGGGATGATGCTGCACTTATTAATTAATTTTTTTTATAGATTACATTATGAAGTAAAGAAATTGATGCTCAACTTATTTGATCCTCAAACATTGAGTTAAGCAATTGACTTTGATATGAAGTATGACAATTGACTTTTTGAATTTTGATGTGAGAGTCGGATAAGTAGGTGTCAATGTTACTATAATTCAATAACAATACCAATGCTTTCTCAACACATACATTTTTAAGTAGAGGATATACAAATTGATGTGATACATTTTAAATCTCTTACTAAATAAAAAAAAAACTTCTTCTTGTTAGGAAGGATTATACTTATATTATAAAAAACCTAAGCACATTGTTCAATATTATTCAAAGAACCAATGTAATTATAAAATAAAGAGTACAAATATAAAAGAAGAAAATATATCAAAAAATAAATTTATCTAGCTATAATTAGGACCATGCAGCTGAAACCTTATACAATACCTAATAAAGGTCATATTTTCTCCTTAGAATCCTCTCCTTATTTTATATTAAACATTATTTTAAGACCTATATATTACAAAGCCTCTACTTTACTAGATTAAAGAGTCTCAATGTGTTTCTTAGATGAAGAAATTGCTAAAAGACTTAGCATATCTTTAATAATGAAAATTAAACCTATTTACATAGAAGTCATAGATGGTAGTCTGTTATCTTTAGGAGATGTTACTTATGAAACTCTTCTTATAGAAGTAATAATCAATGGTCATAATAGCTTTGTGGCATTTAATATCATTGGATCTCCTTCCAATTCAATCATTTTAAGCTTAATATGGTTAAAAAAATATAATCTTTGAGTAGATTGGATTTCTTGTACTCTCATATTTTTTAAGAATATAATTAAGAGTATAGTTGATTAGGTAAAAAATTGCAAGTTTATTACAATTAAACCTATATTTGTAGATACAAGAGCTTTCTTACATGCTACAAAAGAAGGATCATCTTATGTCATTTATGCCACATTTGTTTCTAATGGTGTAAAGACTTTAAGTGGCATTCTAAGCTAATATCAAGAATTTCAAGATGTATTTGAGAAAAAGAGTGCAAATATTCTTCTAGAATATCGTCCCTATGACTATTCAATTGACCTTCAAGAAAGAGTACAACCTCCATTTGGACCAATCTATAATTTATTATAAAATGAATTGGCCAAATTCAAGGAGTATATTGAAAAGAATCTAGCCAAGAACTTTATACGCCATTCCAAATCTCTAATAAAAGCTCCAATTTTATTTGTGAAGAAGAAAGAAGGATCATTGTGGATGGATGTTGATTATTGAAGATTCAATAAGATCACCATCAAGAATAGGTATCCATTATCTCTAATATCTAGACTTCTTAATCAATTGAATCAAACTAAGATCTATACAAAAATGGATCTATGAGGAGCATATAATCTGGTATGCATCAATGAAGGAGATGAATGGAAGATTGTATTTCGAACTAAGTACAAACATTTTGAATATAATACCATGCCTTTTGGACTTACAAATGTACCAAAAACTTTTCAACATCTAATAAATGATGTTTTTTGAGAATTTTTGGACGATTTTATTATTTGTTATCTAGACGATATTTTGATCTATTTTAAGAACTTAGAAAAATATGAACTTCATATTTGTCATGTATTACAATAATTAAAAGATACGAGACTCTATACCAAGATAAAAAAGTATATATTTTATACTACTCAAGTTGACTTATTAGGTTACATCATTTCAAATGATGAACTTATGATGGATCTTAAGAAAGTTCAAACTATTATGGATTGGAAGATCTCAAAAATGGTCCAAGATATTTAATGCTTTTTGGGATTTGCCAACTACTATCAGATCTTCATCAAAGACTTCTCTCAAATTATAACTCTACTTACATGTTTGACTTGTAAAGACAAACTTCAATGTAATTAAGAAGCAGAAGCAATATTTGAAGCTTTAAAGACAACCTTTGTTTTTGCACCAATTTTGTATCGGATTGACTTTTTTAAGGTATTTTTTATGGAAAAAAATGCATTGGACTTTGCTTTGGATGCCATATTATCACAAATGGGAATAGATGATAAAATTCATCCAGTAGCTTTTTATTCCAAAAAAATTTCAACAGCCGAGATTAAGTATTAGATTCATGAAAAAGAGTTTTTTGCAATTATAGGTTATTTTCAAAAATGGTATTATTATGTAGAAGGTGCTTTCAGTCTAGTCACTGTGTATACAGATTACAAAGTCAACACATATTAGAGGTCCCAAAGAACATTGCAACATAGCTCCTAGTTAGATAGTATATATAGAGGCAAGAATGAAGCCTTCTTCACTCTTGTCAATTCTTTTCTTGCTAAATCTTTAAGAGTCTCTAGTTTCTTTATCTTTTGGTAGTAGCCATTTTAGTTTTCTTAATATACATGCTATTTTATTGTTATTTTGTCAGTTTTCTTTTAATACAGACTTTTTAGATTTATGCATCTTCTTCTAGTTCATATCCTTGAAAATGATTTGATCAAAAGACGTTTAAAGATGATTTTTTAAAATAAAAAATAAGTTTCTTTATTAAATATATAAAGATTTACATTATACATCATTTTAATATCTTTTTATAAAAAGACATATAAATCTACATATATGCATGTATATAATTAAAATTAATTTAGTATTATTAAAATTATTTATATTCTAATATCATACAAAACTTATATTGATAAGATTTGGATATTAATTAATTGTTTTTATTCTTATTTTTTTTATGTTAATCAAATTCTATAAAAACATTTAGAAATAAAATTCTATATATGTTTTTCAAAATTATAAAAAAACTTCTATATATTTTTCTAAATTTTTCAATAAAATTTGAAATCCTAATAAAATTTATATAATAATATTATTTATAAAATTTAATTACTTTTTTATAAAATATTTAAGGCTATTTCAAAGAGTTTTTAAAATTTATTTAAGATATCAAAGAATATTTTTAGAATTTTTTTGTTTTTCCTTTAAGAATTTCTTAGGAATTTTTTATAGATTTTTTAAAGTTTGTGAAATTAGTTGAAAATTTTCTTTAAATTTTTTAGGATTTTTTAAAGATTATTTAGAATTTATAGAAGTTAAGATTTATGATTAATAAAGTTTTATATTTATAATTAATAAGTTTTAGAATTATTTGAATTTAGGGTTTCTAAGAAGATCAAGGTTCTTAAAAAAGGTACTACTAAATTCATCATTTATTTTGTTTTAATTTAATATATAGAAAATTTAGGCATTAAACTATTTATTAGATATCCAAATGTCTAATACATTGGTAACCAATAATGTACATAGTACAAAAATATTGTTAAGATAGAAAATTTTTGCCTTAAAAAAACACTTTAGACTTTTAGCTATTATTAATAGTTTATATATATATATATATATATATATTGTAATTCAATTTTAATCAAGCATATAAATTATAAATACATAAGAATAATCAAACCTCTTAAATCTTAATGCTAACTCCAATCCTTATTTAATTGTTATTACAATACCTAAATTGAAGCACCATCTTATAAAAATCTCTTGTTACATCAATTTTTTTTTATAAATAACTGTTTAATGTAAGATTTCTTTGAATTCAATATCAAATCATTTAAATCTCTTATAGTAGCAAGTATATCTTATAAAAATGCTATTATAAAAACTATAAATATATGAGGTTTATTAATAAATAATATAAAGATCTAAAAATTAAAATTAATTATATTCTAATAATTTATTTATATTCAATTATTTTAATTATAATATATTATTAATTTTATTACTATAATACTAAAAAAACTATAAATATATATATATATATATATATATATATATATATTATTTTACTTTATTAATACTATTTATTATAAATAATTGTATCACATAGATATTGATCCTAAAAATTGTTAAACTTTAGCATAGATCAATATAATAGTGAGATATGAAAATAAAGTAAAGATTTTTTTAGTATTAATTGAAACATATAAAATTGATTTAATTTTTTATTTTATAATTCAAGACTTTTAGATTAATAATTAAGTTTTAAAAAAAAGTTAAAAACAAAGTTATATCTTAAATTCTTTTGAGAAGTTTTATACTCCTTTAATAAAAAAAATTAGATGAAAGATTAAAAAATCGAAATATATTTAAAATAATTACATAATCATTAAGTAAGAGAAAGTTATATACTTATAAATTTATATAGATTATAGTAATTTAGATGTAAATGATAATATAAAACAAAGAAATCAAGATCTTTTAAAATAGGTATTTTTATTGTATTGCAAGCTTTAGTAGAACTTAAACCTTTCATTAAATATAACTTACTTTTTAAAATAATTTTTTCTTATTTAGAAATATATTATAATTAATATTTTATAATTTTTATGTAAATTCTGTTTATTGATTCAAATAATTTTTTATAGTATATATAAAAACTTCTTAAAATTAAGAATATAAATATTCATATTATATTTTTATAATAATATAAAAAACTTTAAAAAATTAAATTTAAAAAATACTTATTATTATTTTTTATTTTTTAATTTCATTAAGTTGCAATAAATTTATTTCATTCATTTTTTTGAATTAAAGATGTAAGTTATATCATTAACTAATATTAGTAATCATATTAAAAATTAAAAATTAAATATTAAAATAAAATAAATAAAAATTAGTTTTTATTCTAAAATCTTTTTTTAGAGTTTAAAATTTAAATTATTATAAATTTTAAAATTATGATTTAAAGAAGTAATATAAATTTAAAATACTTAAAAATAAAAAATTATGATTAAAATTATAGATTCATTTATTTTAATTTAATTTAATAAATAATTAAAATTTGAATTTATTAATAAAAAATTTAAAAATTATATAAAGATATCTTTTATATTTTTTATTATTAAAATTATTAAATTTTAAGAATTATATATATATATATATATTTAAAATAAATATTTTAATATATAATATAAATTTACATAAATTCTTGTATTTTTGGAATTTCAAAAATATAAAAACATTTTTATGTTTCTTTTCAAATTACTTTGAATTCTTTTTAAGTATAAAAAAATTAACTATTAAACAATCATTAAGTCTAATTAATTTAACTAATCTTATTTAAATGCACACATATTAAACTACTATTAATCTAAATTATCTATGTAAATTTGTTGTAATCTCAAGCAATAGATTATTCTAGCCATAATGATGTTATTTTCAAATACTAGCGCTATTAAAGATATGAACTTTAAAGCTTCTATAGAAAATATTATGAAATTCAACTATATTTTCTATTTTTGTTTAATCATATGGATAATTATTAGATTAAATACATATGTTTGGACATTACTTTTCCTTATAGAAACAAGTTCCATAAGGAGCAATCATCATCTTTCATGGATTTTGTTTTTTATCATCTTAATTTTGATAAATGTTATCAATAAAAAGCCTCAATCCTCTTTTTTGCATTTGCAAGATTTTTTCTTAACTCCTATATACATTCACTAATATCATATCCATGCCAATGAATGAGATATTCTAATTTATTTTAGCTACACCTTGAATCTAAGACTTCTTTTACCTTTAATTCTTGTTTATTATTCACTTTCATAGGAAGAAGTGGCATTTGCCTTCTTCTTATGATATTCATTGTCTTATATGACTTAAGAAGAGATACGTAGAATATAGGATGAATCTCTATAGACTCTTATGGATGTAATCAATAAGTAATAGGATTATTTTTTTACAAATAGAAAAAGATTTAAGCCTACAATAGTCCAAATTATTACAATAACGAATAATATTGATATTATGATAAAGTAACCATACCTTGTCATCCACATTGAATTGTGGTTGTTTCTTACAATAGACATTTTCATTGAACTTTTGTAGTTCTAAAGCTTCTTTTAATTATGCCTTCATTATTGCATGTAACTTTGATGAATGATTTTTAAAATCTTTTGGTATAGGGTTATCAATTTTAAAAAAGTCAAAAGTATCAAGTCATGGATGATAACCATAATTGATAAAGAAAGGTGTTGAATGAATAGAAGAATGTATCAAATTATTGTATACAATCTTTTTCAATGGCAAAAGAGTTGTCTAATCATCTTGATGAAAGTTGATGGTACATCTCAAATATTACTCCAGAACTTGATGCACTCATTTCATTTATCTATTAGATTAAAGATAGAAAACTAAAGAGAAATTTATATCCACTTTTAAAATCTTGAAAAAGATTTTCAAAAATCTTGATACAAAATGGATCCTCTTATCTAATATAATATCTTTAGAAAATCTATGATAGCAATAGTTGTTATTAAAAAAAAAATTAGTCATTTTTTTACATATGATAGATTTTGTACATGGTACCAAATATGCTATTTTGATTAAATAATTTACTATCACAAATATAGAATCACACAAACCTAAAACTAAAAGATTTGTCATAAAATCCATAGAAACAAAAGACCATGGTTGTTTCGAAATAAGTAATGGCTGAAGAAGTCTATAAGGTCAATGATGAAGAGTTTTTGATCTTAAACAAACATTGCATGACTGCACAAACTCTTTGATAGCCTTCCACATTTGTGGCCACCAAAAATCTCTAGATGTAAGCTCTAAAGTCTTATTGTATTCAAAATGTAGTATGACTAGAAAATTATGACAAGCTTAAAGAACATGTAAATGTATTTTTCCTTGTAGAACATATAGGCGACCTTCAAAATAGAATAGATTGTTCTTAAACTTGAACTTTGAAGTATTATAAGACTTAAAAAAATTATTTTTGATATCATAAATAAGAAGAATAGAGGACCTATTTGATTGAATTTTCTTGACAAAGGTTGAATCAATAATTAATGTTTATTTTATTGTTTAAAGATGAAAATGATCTAGCTTCAAGAAAATTATTCTTTTTTGATTAAAAGTTACACCTCCTTCTTTTGGTACAAGATAAGTATATCTAAAAAGGGCATCTGATAAACTTTCTTATTTTTCAAGTCAATAAGTAAATTTGGAATCATATCTTGATAAAAACATGCTCCAATAAGCATAGCAATAATTCAAAATATATGTTGATATGAAACACTTAATATTCTTGTGATTTGTACATATTATGATTGGATTAGAAGCGCTTTCTAAATGATGATGCCATTCTTAAAATGAATCTATAAATACAAGAAGTTTTTTGATATAGATCTCATAGTTAATCTCAACCGTTGAATATTTTCTAGAAAGAAAATCTATTAGGTAGAATTTTACATCTACTTCCATTTGTGACAAAATAGTAGCCATTACAAAGTCTCATGCATTTATTTCTATAAAGAACGCCTTTAAAAAGTCCACACAATATAAGATTGGTCCAAAAATAAATGTTGTCTTTAAGGCTTCAAAAGATGTTTTAGCTTTTTTGTTCCATTCAAATTTGTCTTTACATGTCAAGCATGTAAGAGAAGCCTTAGCTTGGAAAAATTTCTTGATAAAAATCTAGTAATAATTGGCTAATTCCAAAAAATATTGCACATCTTTGAATATTTTTAGGATCTTCCAATTTATGATAGTTTAGACATTCTTAAGATTGGTCATAAGACCATTGTTTGTAATGATGTATTTTAGGAAGTCAACTTAAATAGTATGAAATATACACTATTCTATCTTGGTATTGTCATATTATATGTTGTCTTGTTTGGGAATGCATTAGATATCTGGTTGAGAAAGGTGGAATTGTGTTTTATAAGTATCTAAGAATCATAATTTTTTTCACTCTTATAAGAAGAATGTAATTTAAAATTTTATTCAAAAGTACTTAAATCCAATATAAAGTGCTCAAAACACTCTTCTTAGTAATCTCAATCATATATAAAATTTAATTACTTGGTTACTTTCATAATTAGATAATTTTAAATTTTCTTTACAAATCTTAATTCTAATCAACAAGTTTTAGTGAGCTATAGCTCTTAATCCAATAATTCACTTGAAGCAAAAATATTCACAAAAATACTATTATAAGTATTCTATGTGTTCAAAAAGAATTTACTCCAATCTAACTTATAGATATGAAAGAGCGTCCGAAAACCACACTGATGTTACTTGGCTATTAACTTGAAAGTTGATGCAAATATTCTAGCAATGATTTTTCTTTCTTCAACCATTAACTTCAATTCAAAATATATGTATAGCTTTATTTTTAAGTCTTCTAAAACTATGCCAAATTTCACCTTAATCCAACTGATATATCTTTAGATATCATAGAAATCCTACCTAATCTTAAACTACCAATTTTTGATATCTTCTTGTACTAAAACCTAAATATTTTTCAATTCCACCCTTAGATTTTTATGAATGTTTACATATAATAAGTAAATTTAATTAAATGGTTAGATAAATGTACAATAAGCATTGTCAAATTTTGAATTATAGATGTAATACCAATTTTACAAACTAATTGAGAGTGCTAACCCTAACTGTATTGCTTAAATTCCAAGTTGCCAATATGAGTCCTGAATTTGAATAACAATTGTCAAGTTTCAAAAATCCTACAAAAACAAGCCTTGCATCTCTAGAACAAGCTCTAAGCTAGCTCTCAAATTTTAATTATTGAGCTTCAAATGAAATCCTATTTTATCTTAAGTCATTGTTTTAATGGCTAGAGGTCTAATTTTGATCGTGTCTCATAAGTGATCAATCCTCGGGTATCAATCTAAGCTATCTTAGGAGTTTTTTTAGTCCAATCCTATCTTCAATTTAATCCTAGTATCCACCATACTAGTTATTTATTTCTTCTAACATGATTTTATTAATTTATGGTCTTTCTAAGGCAATAAAAGAGTCTCTATAGTCTAAAAGATAAATTACTAATCAATCTTTAATTATTAACTATTAAAATAAGAAAATTAATCAAGAGGCTTTTATAAAAGCCACATGTAAATATCTTGAATTATTATTGAATGAAGATAATTCGATATTAATTAGAAATTTATTTTTGATTATATTTTTACTATATAGTCATATTATATCATGACAACATATAATTCTATATCTTTTAGTTTTTGTAATACACAACAAACATGAAGTTTAAGCACTTTTGTATTTTTAAAGCAAATCAAAATGTCATCTTAATAATAGATGACAAAATCATCAAAAAATTCATGAATGTTAAAAATATTTATTAGGTATTGAATAGTAGCCAGTGCATTCATGAATCCAAAAGGCATGACATTATATTTAAAATACTAGCATCTAGTTCAAAATGTAATTTTTCATACATCTCCTTCTTTAATGCATATCAAATTTTATGATCTCCATGGATCTATTTTTGTATAGATCTTTGCTTGATTCAGTTGATCAAGAAGTCTTAAAATCAAAGATAGAGGATACTTATTTTTAGTGGTGATCTTGTTGAGTCTTTGATAGTTCATACATACCTACAAAGATCTATTTTTTTTTCCTTCACAAATAAGATAAGAGCATCAACTAGAAATTTAGAATGGCATATAAAATTCTTAGCCAAATTTTCATAAATGTATTCCTTGATTGCAACCAACTCATTTTGTGATATGCTATAGATTGGTCTAAATAATGATTGAGCTTCTTCTTAAAGATTGATGGAACAATCATAAAGACAATATTCTAAAAGAATATCTATATATTTTTTTTAAATCTTGATAATCTTACCATTAGCTTGGAATGCCAATTGCAATCTTTTCTCTATCAACAATAGATTTAGTATATATAACAAAAATTGGCCCTAGTTTTGCAACATGCATAAAAGCTTTAATATCTATTAATTATGATTTTAATATATTGATTTTATGAATTTCTACTTACCTAGTAGAATCTTGGGCTAAACTATGAAAAAAAATCAAGATTGCAAGAAATTTAGTCTATTTGAGGATTTTACCTTTTTAACCACAATAATCTTAAAATAATTAGATTAAAAAGATATCTAATTATATTAAATCATACTAAATTATTATAATCAATATTTACTATTTTTAAAAGAATAGTTTCATGTGTAATATTTCTAGAAGATAAAAAATAACCATCTATTACTTTTACATGCATAGATTTGATTTTCTTAATTAAGGATATAATTTATTTTTTGACAAAGTTTTTATCTATAAAACATGCTAAGGCTACTGAATCCAAAAAGGCTAAGATTTTGTGACTTTTTCGTCCTAAATAAACTTCTATTATAAAACAATCTAAAGAATTTAATGAGAGAATATGACTTTTACTAGAAATCACATAAGATTTCATTGCATGGTGTCTACTGTAACTGGAAAAACTTATTTTTTGACACATCATATTCTTTGGCAACTATGTTCTTTATTTTGTCATTGCATTGTTTCTTTGGACAATATTGAGCAATATTTTTGAATTTTCTATAATATAGGCACAAACCTTCTTTACAATAACAAGTATTTTTTTGCTCAGTAAGAGGTTTAAAATGTATCATATCAATTTGCAAGGATTTCAATCTTAATGAATAAGTTTTTGAAAACTTGGGAGTTGCCATTATTACCTCACTTATTCTTCTTCAGCCAAATCTTTGTTCTTGATGCTTTTTAAATAATCAATCATTGTATGCAATGGCTTGAATAATAAATTATTCTAAAGATTTTATTTTTTGTATTATCAATAATAAATCTTTTATATTATCTTTGAATTCATATTAAAATTGATTGATAAGTACTTTTTCATTCTAGTCTATGTTACAAACAAGGTTTTGGAATTTAACAATATATATGGTGGTTAATTGTGATTGTTGTCATAAAGTTAAGAACTTAGTTTTTATTACTCTTTTTTTATTATTTTTTCTAAATGTGGCAATAAGCACTTCTAAAAATGAATTTAAATCATAAAAAAGTTGTGAATCTTTTTCCATAAAAGGTGTAAATCAAAAGAAAGTACTTCCAGATAGAAATGCATTTATGAATCTAACTTGAATAAATTCATCAAGGTATTGGAAGAAATGCAACCTTTGATAGAACTTGACTTGTTACAAAAATCCTTGAAATTTTGATCTTCTTCCATTAAACTACTTGGACATATTAATAATTATCTCCATTATACTTGTAGAAGAAAAACTTCTTGAATTTGGTTGTGAGGTTAATCTACTTGCTTCCTTCAACTGCACAATTTTTTGATGCAAACTACAAACTTCTTCTATAGGTATATGATTAATATTTCTATAATTAGCATTAATAATGTATAAAATTTATGCCCTAAGAGTATTAATAAGTTCATGGAGATTTGCAATATTTAAAAATCAATTTTTACTTGTACTAAGTGAAGCATCTATAATTTTTCTTTCTATTTCAATTAACTTAATAAATTTTGTAAGTTGAAATTTAAATTAGAAGATAGTAATTTGCAATCTCTAATGTCGAATGAAAATTTCTATAAAAAGTGATAATCTACTTTCTTTAAGAAGAAAAAAAATCAGTGTTAAAAAATTAAATTATTTGTTTAAAAGTGGAGAATTTATAATCTCCAAAATATAATAATAAAAGTAAAATAATCCACTCATTTTTAAAATAAGACAAGAACAATAAATTAGCATTCTTGTCAAATTTTCAAGGACATAAACTTTACAAAACTAAAAGGTCAATAAATTTTTGTATCACTCAAAAAGTCTAGTATATCATTTAAAGATAGTATAGTATTAAACTAAAATAGCTATTTCCAAAGATAAGAAGACTATAAAGCCTTGAAATAAGATTAAGGACTAAAAATGCATTGATAAGAGTGAAGAAGGCTTCATTCTTGTCTACATATATACTATCTAAGTAAGAGCTTGTAGCAATGTTCTATAAGACCTCTAATACATGTTGACTTTGCTAGTCACATGTCTTAACTTGCAAGGCAAGTTTTCAATATGTATGCTACAAAATTAGCCTTTTCCATAAGATATCAATATGTGTAGTACATGATTAACTTGTTGACCAAGTTTCTAATCTATCAATCAATTCAAATACGTGTAAAGTCAAAACTAAGTCTATAAATTTTCTTTAGAAGATATTATGAAATTAATCTATATTTAACTACTTCTATTTAATTATATAAGAAATTATTAGAATAAATATATATTTCTATAACATGTACTAACATTGCAATTATTTTAAACACATCATCTTTTACATGTCAGTCTTTAATATGAGATTCTTTAGAGAAGTAATTATTTTTTGAAAAAAATAAATAAGATAAAAAAAAATTATCAACTACTCTAGCAATAGAGCTACTTGCATCCTAAAGATCAACATTAGACCTTAGGAGTATGCATGTTAGAGAGAAAGCATAAAGATTTTAGTGATTACAAGGCCAAGCCAATATTTACGACTGAAGCAAGATAAGACTTTATGTATTTGGATTTGGTCGTATTGATAATAAAATTGATTGTAGTTATTATTAGTGAGACAAATAAAATTTTAATAGAGACATCCATTAAATTATTATAAAAAAACATAGCTTTTGGAGATAGATGTTTTTATGTTAGAATATTATTATTTGCTCCATTAGTAGAACCTCCACATAATATCAACTTTACAAGTAGGTAGATGCACCATATTATAAATAATCCTAAAATCCCATTTACTTGCAAATAAAATTAATACCTTTGAATAAAAATATTAGATTCAATTTATAGACAATTTTATACCAAATAAATCTTTAGTATAAGAAGTCTAAGTTCTAGACTTAATTTAGGATGTTTAAATACTACAAATAGGTTGTTGCATCTCAATGCAAATTTTTTAGTGTACTTTGTTATTAATACAATGATAAATATGTGAAGTTTTGAAGCTCAAGATGAAAAACTAATTTATTGTTTGACTAAATATGAACTTAAATTGTAATAAATTATGATTTGGAAGAAAAAGATGGCAATAACAAGGACATCACACATTGAAAGATTTGAATGTTAGGAAAATAATTTTAAAAGAAAATCCTTGAAATCATTTATAAATGTTATAGTAAATGAAAGTTCTTACTCCATTTGATGTGCAATTTTAAGCATAATTTTGCCGAAATCCAAAAAATTGTTTTCTATCATTTATAATCTGTTTCTTTTTACAATGTTGCAATTCCTTAAACATCTTTGTAGTGAACTTTGAATTATTGAATTTATACTTATTTTCTATATGAACGTATATGTTTTTTTTTTCACGTTATATATAGTTGAGGCTCTTATCTTATTTATAAAATATACTTAGCAAAAATAGACTATATTATTTATATAATTTACTTGACTTATTTCTATTAAATGTTTACAAAATTTAAATATGCTACATAATCATAGAATTTTAAGTTTTTAAAATTTGTCTAAAGAATTTTAATTATATAATTATATTTAATAATTATTATTTTCTAAATTTTAACTAAAATATTCAAATTTATAAAAAAATTTATAAGAATTGGAAATTTTAGGCACTTTAAGTAAAGTGACCATTAAAATATATGAAATTAAAATCTAAAAAAATACTTAAAATTATTCATAGAATATTTTTCTACAAGTAATTTTATGCATATTTTTTAGCTATGTTGTAAAGAAAAAAACTAGCATATTATTATTTAATATATATATATATATATATATATATATATGTCCAACATAGAAGTATGTATCAAAAAGATTTCTAATAAGTTATATAAAAATGAATATAACTCTTTAAAATTTACCAAAATATTTGAATAATTTAAAATTATTTTTATAATATACAATAAGCATTATTAAATTATCACTTATAAAATTACTTGCTGTTGGTTTTTGAGATATGCCCTTAGCATGAAAGATTGTTGTTTATAAGTATAATCTAATAGATTTTTTATTATTAAAAGAATTATATTTTGTAAAGATGATTTTTAAATTTTAAAATCTTAAGATACTTGAAATGACTTCTATTATGATGACTTATTATTTTTATTAAATTTATAAATATTATTCTTAATATTTTAAAAATATCTTATATTAAATCTATTTCAAAATTAATATTTTTTATAACTACTATATATTTCAAATATTTTTTTTTATATATGTATTTTTACAATCTTTTTCTTAAATATGAAATTAATTTAATTCTCTAAGTATGCCTTTTCAACTCATATATCTTATACAAATATCATCAGCTAAACCAAGTTCTAGAGATTTTTTTTTTAAATGAATTTCAAATTTTATAACCTTTCTTACCATCATGTATGAATCAATATGATTCTTATTTAAAGTCAACTTGCACTTCACATCTAATTCATTCAAAAATTAAATATTCTTCTTCTTTTAAATCACTATTTTTTCCAACTTGCCCTTAAAGACTTTGTGAGGCTCTTGATAGACCATAATTACGATATAATAATTAATAAATTAAGTTTGTGAATATGTAGCACTTAATTTATTTTAAAAAAAAAACTTGATCTATAGTTTCTTATGCCATTTATAAGCTTCAAATAATTCAAATTCTTATAGAAAATAATCATTTATCATTGTTAAAATTTAATCTTTGATAAAAATAATACTTCAAAGATAAGTACATTACCTTTTAATTATAAAACTATGAATTATAAATAGATATTTAAAAAAAAAATTGGATCTTTAAGTGACATAATTAAATTAAAATCTTTCCTTTTAGTCTATAATTTTTTTTAATAAGTAGTAGATTACATAAAGATTTTTTTATTCTTATCAAAATTATTCTTATGATATAGTCTTATTGAATATGCTACTTGTTATGGCTTGCTTGTAAATTAAATGGATGTCTATAAAATATTTTTAAATGGCTATTTAAAAAAAAGGATTTTATAGAGTTATTAAAAGGTCTTATCACATTTTCAATTAATTTTTTTTAAGTCTTGATTTTAAATATAAATAAAAAAAATTAAAATTAAAAAAATCTTTCTATAGATTAAAAAATTAAATTATGGGACAAAAAAATAACTTCATTGCTTCTATCAAATAATTTTATATAAATAAAAGTTGAAATAATATTTATATACGTCAGAATCAAATTAAATTTATAATTATGGCTATATTTGTGGATGAAACATTATTTATTAAAAATTATCTACATATATTATTGTAAAAAACTCAATAAGTTCTTTCTTTTAATTCAAAATGATTTTTCTTAGACTTGTAGTAAATATAAATATATCAAGATCATAAGTGACCTATAAGTAACAAAATAAAATTCCAAATTTTTTTTAACAATATATATTAAATTTTTGCTTATAAAGTTTAATATGCATGCACATATCCTTATTTAAACTCCCAGGGAATATCATAAGAAATTATTTAAAGTTGATTTTTTTCAAATATAGATAAAAATAAATTCTACAAGAATATTATTTTTTGAATATATATATATATATATATATATATATATATATATATATTTATATTTTTTTATGTATGCTTTAATTAGTACTAGATTAAATAAGTTATATTTTATCAATTAAATATACAATGTCTTTCAAATTCTTAGAAGAATTATTGGACTTTTATTGAATTAATTCAAGTTTTCTTAAAATGTACTAAATATCTAATTATATATTATAAAGGATATTTTTTTATTAAAATAAAAATAAAAATTATAAATTAGACTTAAAATGTTAATAAGAAAAAAAAATTATTATTATATTTACTTGGTAATTATAATATATGAGAATATTTAATAATTTAGAATTAATTGAATTTTAATCTAAATTTAAGTATTTGTAATCTTCATAAATTATAATAATATGTAAGTTTTTAATATTTATTAGAAAATATTTTTTAAATACAATAATGAAGTTAGCTTAGATAATAAAAATAATTATATGGTTTATTTGATGGCCATCAATCTTGATCTTAAATTTTAATGATTATAGATATAATTACTAGTCTATTTACTTGGTTAAATAGTAGAGTTAGATAGAAATAAGTTGAATTATTTATATCTTTTTGAGAAACTTTATAGAAGCTCTATAGATATAGATATAATTTTAAACATGTTTGTAGGTGATCAATAGGTTAGAAACTTGGCTAAAAAGTTGGACACGTGTTTTACAAGATGGCCATGTGGTATACCTATTGAAAACTTATTTTACAAGTTAGATACTTGTCATGAAGCACATAGGACATTGCTACATGGTTTTTTAGTAGATAATATATATATGGAAGCAAGAGTGGAGCCTTCTTTATTCTTATCAACTCTTTTCTTGTTTCATGATAGTTTTAAGAATCTTTAGTTTTTTGTCTTTAGCAATAGCTATTCTATTCTCATCTTAAATATATATAATTTTTCATCTTTTTTTATAATCTTTAATTTATGTCTTACTTATTTATTTATATTTTACAAGTTCTTACCTTTCATGTCTTTGAATCAATTAGGTCTATCAATCTTCATTTAGGCTCTTTTAAGTTTAAGAGTAGAAATATGATTGTCACTCTTAGGTCTTAGGGCAATAGTATAAAAAGTTCCATAGGCTTATATAGTCTAGATTTCTTCTTTTTGTGAATGCAAAAAACTTTGCCAAATTTATTTAGGCTTTTTAAAGTAGTTTTGGTCTCTTTCTTTTTCTTTTCTTTTCTTTTTTTCCTTAAATTTCAGAATATAAAGTATTTAAATATAAAAGAATCATCCAATTTGGTAAAGGATGGTATATAGTCTACATAATTTGGTAGTTCTATTTTAAAAGACCACATTATATTACTTACAAGTTAGGTAGCAATAAAAAAAAAATTGAAGAACTAATACAATCTAGTTTTTAAAGGGCTAAGATTTGATAATTTTAAAGGTAGGATGAAATAGCAGTACATGTTTCAGTGACTAAGGATGTAATGTCTCAAAATTAAGCTATTGATTGAAGATACAACTTTTGAAGGCAAGATCAAGAGGACTTAGATAAAGAAAGGGCTTAGTTTCTAGAAGAAGGTTTCATTTGAAGTTCAAATTCTAATAAGCTTAAGCTCATTGAAGAGCAATCAAAGAAAAGGCCATGGTGCTTAGTTTTGTAGAAGATGGTGTATTGCCTTGACAAATCAAGGCATCAACTTTGAGGGGTAGTATTAGAGATGTCTAAATAAATTTGAAGGTGAATTTTAAAGGATAGGTGCATCTTTAAGTTGCCTTTCTAATAAGACTAGCTAAACTCAATTTGGAGCTTAGTAGCAAAAATAATATGTTATTTTGTGAAGGAAGATGCATCAATGGATTAAGAAGTGTCAAATCTCCTTAGTTTTTTACTTGGTTGATTAAAGTCTATTAGTTAGTTGGTATAAATGCATTATGGATAAAAAGAATAGAAAAGACATAGAATTTGAATTTGGACAAATAATTTAGTTAATAGATTTTATTTATTTTAAATAAATGTAATAAGTGGATCAGATTGTTAATTTAAATGTGATGAATGTTGTGGATGAAAAAAACAAGATGACATCTATTGTAAGAATTAAGATGAATATTGGTTGAATGGATGTGTAAAAAATAAATAATCAATAGAATAATAATTATAGTTAAAAATAAATATGTATTATTTAATTAAAGATAATTTATTTCTATTTATTTTTGTGTGGAGTTTTAAGACATCTATTTGGAATGTAGTTAATTCTTCTTACATATTGTAAGTTGAATAAGTTGTAATAAAAAAATCTGTTGCATTGAAATCAACAAAAAATAAGTGCACAATTATTTAATAAGCTCCTAGTAAAGCTAAATGGCTCTTAATAATGTTCAATCAAGTGTCACTATCATATATTTAGAAAATCAAAGTGCCATCAAGCTCACTTAAAATCCAAGATGTTACAACCAAATTGAATATAGGACAATCTAAATTATTTTAAAGAAAAGCTGAGTTATTTCTAGCAATGTAAAAATTATTTACATTTCTACCAAGAACATGGCTGCTAATTTACTCACTAAAAGTCAACATAGATTTACTTACCAAAAGTCTACTTACAGTTAAACACAATTAATGTATAAGCTTATTACATTTAAATCAACACTATGATTTAAAATAAGGAGTAGTGATACCTTTTAAGATTTATAAATATCTTTATAAATTTAACTTCTTTTTTATTTAGATGTTTTAACAAAGGGGTGTAATACAGACCCTTTAATCTCTTCAGTTTGGTGCAGAGTCATGTCTCTTCACCTTCTACCTTCTCCCGCACCACTTCAGTAGTTACGATTGATTACAGATTGGTTACATCTTGATTATTATGTAACAGATTATATAACTCTTTCCACTTCAACATCTTAAACTATCACCCACCCATTCTACTCCTTTTACACCCGCTGACTTTGAGCTACCCTCCATCTGTACCGAAACGCCGACCTCAGATTCTCTTCGTTATCATGCAAACAAGTCTATCAATTAATGGGCAGCACATCATACACTAAACTGAGTAGATTTAGTTTCTGTCTTACACTAAACTAAGTAGACTTAGTTTGATGAGGTGTATTTATTTTCTTTTGGACGGAAAGATTCAAAAAGAAAAAAGCAGCCTTAAAGGAAGTTCAGAGATTTCAGGGTTCGTTGACATCGAGTCACTTTATCTGGACATGAGACAGAACACCATGTTCTCACCCTGTGGCTTCTGAAGTTGGATATATATTCATGTATTGCATGGCACATGTTTGTGAACTCTTGCAGTTGTTTCAGAGGAGCTCAAGTTAACTGCTTGAATCGACGACCAGACACGAGTCCAGCCTCGGATTGTGAAGCACTTGAATTCTGCGACTAATGACGGTGAAGTTTTGCCCTTTTCTTGAAAAACAAACGCGTCGGTGAAAAATCTGCCTCATGTTCCTTGCTTAACAGCATCGGAGGAACTCTAATCTTTACTGCTAAGGTGGAGTCTTACCATTGAAACAGTCAGGTTTCCCCGTCTGGGAACCATATCTCGCGAGTTCTAGAGAAGAACAATGAAGTGATGCAGGTAATTGGGAAAAGAGCAGAGGCTCACAACCAGTCTTGAGCGAGTTCTCCGCAGTGAGTCCGTAGGAATATCTCTTCCCTTCTTTGACAAACACCCACTAGACCAGCGTTACGATCACACGAATCTCGTGAGTTCGTGAAGCTCAACCCGGGGAATCTTAGTTTTAACAAGTTTGATTAATGCAGTATGAATTGAAAACTCCAGCCTGATAGTGCGGGTATTTCTCTCTTTGCTCAAACTTTGCAAGTCTCCTCCGGTGGTTGAAGCCATTTGTCCAGTCCCATGCCACAATACTAATTATGCTGTAACCTTTTTTCGGACGTCGACGCATGCATAGGTTTGCAATAAAAACATAAATGCTGGCCTGTACCTTTTGCAGACGCTTGAAGTCTCGGGGATCGCCAAGATTGCCTCACCTGGAGAATCTTTAGCCGAATGTTCAATCTGCGGTTTCATTACCGAACTCTAAAGTCTGACACTTCGGGTTCAATTCATAAGGTTGACTTCGAAAGGAAATGCGGAGCTCTTGATTCAGTGAAAACGGACCAGCAAGTCGTTCCGGACATTAATAATCCACAATGAAGTCGCAAACTGGTTCAGTGCCCGCGGCGCCGCAAATGCCATGCTCTCGTCGACGGGAAAGGTAACTATCTCGATGAAGGATTAAGCAGTGCGAAGCATGAAATTCGAGGAAAGCGCAAGTACTCTGCGGATGTGATGGCACAAGAGCATCAGGCACGTCCTTGCACAACTGGCGAGTGTTTGTTTAGAGATAGAGATGCAAGGATAGTCCTAGGATCGCATCGGATGTGCTATGAATATACATCGACCGGCGCTTTTTCGCGCCACCGATCTCCCACTTGATGACTTGGAGCGCTGCAGCACTCACCCCCCTTTTTAGCTACGGACGGATGAAGTTGTCACCAGATGCCGAGTTGTTAATAGAACGAACGAGAACAGCGCGTTCGAGCATATTATTCGGATTGTGCACCGCTTCCGAGGCTGGCCTCTGCATTTACACATCGAACGGCTTTTGATCCTTCCAAAAGACAAGGAAATGATTCTGCTCATGTGTCTCAATTTCATGCTTTACATCACGAAATGCTCCCGAATGACTGCAACTACATGCTCGGTGTATTTGGTGGCGACTGTAGGGTCCTGTTGAGCGCGTGCATTGTTCAATGAATCTGGATTCTCCGTGAAGCATGGAATTGGAGAGAGTTAGGCGGACTGCAGATTTCACGAGTGGGTGCTGCATTTTTTCGCCCAAGTGATCGTGAGAATTTCCTCGACAATCAGGGCTTGCCTCAAACCCCCAAAGATCTCGATCGATAAACCCTCCGCAGAAATCTCTCCGTGAGGTTTGGCATTCATGGGATCGGTACGACATGGTACGACTTTTGTCTTGTAGCTGGTGTGGATTTTTGCACAGATGCGCTACTCTCGCTTAATGCTGTTAGTCAAGCACATGTGAACTTGTTGCAGTAAGCTCCGGACGTGTAATACGGATCGACATTTGCAATGCTGTAGAGCACATTGTCTGCTATGCTAGGATGAGCTTGCTAAACGATTCAACCGTTCATAGTGCTAGTGGTCCGCTCGCAGACTCCTCTTCTCTTTTCCTCTTGTACACTCCCTTTTCACTTAGTGATCAATGCTTGTCATTGTTGCAGTGAGGGAACTTTCAGGATATCAAACTCGTCCTGCGAGTTGTGTTAGTTTCCGAGAGGTAGTAGACCGCATTGTAGAGGCGGATTCTTTAAATACTCGTCGTGACAGGAGATCATTCATAGAGTTGCAGATTTATCATGCTAGATTGAAACCCAGTCTTCTCAGGGATCGGACCTGACTGCCTCAGGGGATTTCGCACAGGTTTTCACTTGTCCTGAGAAGATTGAGAACTGTTCATTCTTCCGTAGTCGTAGCGATAATGTGATGCAGTAGGACCCGACACAGTTCGAAGATATTTCTGAAATAATGGTGAATCATAGTCCGACGCCAACGCGTAAACATACTTCTACAACATTACCGTTCAATAGACGGCAAACCACTTGAACAGACTCCGCTGTCAAGCTGGCCTCCTCCAGTTTATTCACCGGTTGTGTACATCCCCCTCTAGACCCGACAGATTTGTACGAGGAAATGTCGTTGGAGAGTCTGATAAAAATGCAATGCTCAGGAGCGAGGAGCATTGAGGAGCCTAATACACCCAGGCCTGGCGGCGTTCCGCAAGGCTCTGTCCTGGTTGTCTTGGATGTCACCAAGGGGATCACTACTGCTCCCGTGTACTGGGCGCTAGGCAATGTCGTTCGCCGCGGGGATAATTTCAAGATCGTGGGAATCCTCACCCATCTTTGCAATCCTATGGGGTTCCGAACTCGGGTGGACAAGAACAGCTGGATCGGCTCGAATGGACTTATGCTGCAACACGAGCTAACATTGAAAAGAAATTCGCTCGAGGAAATCCCCCACGTCAGGGAGTGGTGCGAGAAAGCAGGGGTAAGCTCATCGACCCATTTAGCTGCATTCGATAGGCAACGCACCTTTCCAACGGTTTCGTGTTCATTGATTCCAATGTGCGCACGTTGCAGGTGAATTTGGAGCTCGATGTCAAGGCAGGTTACACGACGAGGACGATCATTGTCGATGAAGCCAAGGCCATTGGAGCCTATCACGTCGTCCTGGACAAGACCATGAAGAGCGACAAGAAATATTTCATCGAGCATTTGAAGTGTTTTGTTTCGAGGTCGCGGCAGAGCGGCGGAGTAGAAACCATCCGGTCCTTCTCGGTGACGAAGCAGCTTCCGCCTCTGGTTCCCATCCCGCCGAACTCGAGTAGGTCTGTGATCCAGCCCACTCCATCATCAGGATCTATAGTGTCCATGGGATCACAGTTCTCCAGCAGCTCACACGCTCGCGGATCGATGGGGTCTTCTGCTTCTTACGACATTGCATCGACAGACGGCTTCCTCACGCAAGACAGTGATCAGCTAACGGGGGCGCCAAGCACTGGAGAGTCCATTGAACGCCACCAGGAAACCTACGAAGTTCCTGAACACCGATCGTCCATCCAACTGCGAGCACTCTATGGCGATGTGGGCATGCACAAAGGAAGTCATCAGATCGTGGGAATTCCTCGCGTGTCTCCAGCTGAGACCGAAACAGGGTACAACATGGTTAATCGGAAGCCAGCTCTTCGAAAGTGGTTGGCAGAAGACGAACCAGCTGCTGCTGTGCCCTCTCACGAAAACTCCAATCCCGAGTCCTTCAATGATCGTAGCAACGAGTCCAAAATACCGGCGGTGCTCACCCATGATCAATTTCGGCGTTCTCCTAACCATTCCGGACCCCTGGACAAAAATGCAAATCCGGCGCCATTGTCCCCTGCACCTGCACGCAGTTTTCAATCCACTGCGGGGAGAACCTTTGCACCAGCGAATGCACCGGTGAGGACTTCGTTACCTTCCCCTCCTTTTTCGAGAATGCCGTCACCGCCGAACCACAATCCGTCCCAGGGTTGGCAGAAATCGGTTTGGATATGGACAAGGAGCAAAGAGGTGATGCGAACTGCAGTGGAGGTTGGCTGGACGACGTTTGTTTTCACTCCCGACGTTCAACATGTGGCTCCTCAATGGGCCTGTAAGTTTAGTTCACACTTTGGATCTAAATGTAGGCTACATTTTCGGTTCGAGTCATGAAGGACTACAGCTTACGAGTCTTGCTGCTGGTTTGAGGTTTGGTCACTGTTTTAATGTATCGATGCTGCGAGGTTTTCAGCCATAGAGTGGATCAAGCCTCTGTTCTTGGAAGGAGGGCAGTTTCTGAGCGAGGACGGCAAGCAAGTGGCGCTTCTTGGACAGGTATACTCTGGCGAGCAGCTGGACTACCTCCCGGCTATGATGGGCGGAGCTGAGACGGTTGTCATCAACGACCTGGACTGGCAAGTTATACCTCCTGAAGACGTAGTTGCGGCGTTCCAAGGTCGCCGCACTAATCTTTTCGCCACCGCCAATACCGCTGCCGACGCCCAAGTGTATCTAGAGGTACTGATCCTGTCGTTGGAAACTGCAGGGCAGCATTTTATGACCATTGTAACAGGATGCCTGAGTACATGCATTGCATGGAGAGTTTTGCTTTTTAGTTGCTGTGCACGTCAACGCTGATCGATGTGTGTTCTGTATTTCCAGGCTCTTGAGGTCGGCACGGATGGCGTGGTTCTCCACACAGACAGCTGCTCCGAAATCACTGCTCTTAGGGTAAACATTGTGATAATTTTCTGCCAATACCCTCGGAAGCCTCAAGTGTTTTGCTTCTGAGTTCTCGTTTGTAATCGCGTGTTTGATTCAAGTTTGAAATGGTGAATGTAGGATTACCTGGCTGCAAAGAAGATCGAGAAGGATCGCGCCGTCGAGGGTACACCAGTAGAATTACCCGTCAAAGAGATGAGTGAGCTGAAACTAAAGCCAGAGCCGACACTCGTAGCTAGAACAGAAACCAATACTTTGAACACGGTTGGCTCGTCTCCGAGTTTAAACATTAATCCCCTCAATCGGGTCGGTTCTTCGCCAAGGTCAGCAGAGTCGCCGAGCTGTTCTGTGCAAAATTTGTCTGCAACTCCAGCACCACAAGGATTGAGGCTTGTCAACGCTACTGTCAAAAGTGTGACTTCCGTGGGCGAAGGCGACAGGGTGTCCGTAGACCTCTGCAATCTGTTGAACCCTGGCGAGGCATTGCTTGTAAGTTGGAATGAGCTGATAATCCCTAAACCCTGGTTTATTTCTACAGGTCCAAGACATGCAGCGAGCAGCGCGAGGACTAGCTAGATTTATGCAAAATGTTGCAACTTCTGATAGATGCTGCGTTGCGTCTTATCAAGTGGAAATGTTCCATGTGATTGCAGGTTGGTTCTTTTTCGAAGGGGATGTTCCTGGTGCATTCTGAGGTGCAATTCAACAACACAAGCCGCCGATCATTTCGTGTCAATGCGGTAAGAAAATTCGACACCTCACATTCTTCCTGATGAACTACAATTACCCTAAAAAGATTCCGCTGTTTCTAATGAGTTAACTGAGTGCTAATGAGCGCCCTCATTTGTTTGTATGTCAATGGCAGGGTCCTGTCCATGCATACACTGGTATGGCCAGAGGGCATATCACGTACTTGTCGGAGCTGGAGTCTGGAGGTCAAGTCTTAGCAGTAGATGCTAATGGCAATTTCCGCACGGTACTTGTGGGTCGTGTGTCGATCGAATCGAAGCCTCTCGTTCTCGTTGTGGTGGAGGCTGATGGGGAACAGTTCAGTGTCATGCTTCAAGACGCAGATTCAGTCCGCCTCGTTGTTCCTGCCGAAATGCAACGTCCAGGCAGTGAAGCCGTAGCGGTAACAAAGTTGCAACCAGGTGACACCGTGCTTTTGAGCATAGAAGACAGCGATTGCTCTTACGAACAGTAATGATCTTGCACAGGGAATACCAACGATCAAGGAATTGGACCTGCCGTTTGTTCTTTTTTACCCTTTTTTTTTTTTTTTTTTTTTCTTCCCCCTTTTGGAAAGGAACGAGATTGTCTTGTACCAATAGAGGAGATTGGCCTTGATTTGTGACCTGCACTGTTAAGCACGCCACCTACTCCGAAGTACTCCTTCCAAACTTCAGCCTCGTCTCATCCAAGGTCTGGAGTTTCAACGTAAGTGGCCTGTGTGTAATTATTCTTGATGAGAGTGCATGTAATAAATCCTAGAATTAGCAAAAACTATGCAGTGTGTATCCTACACTGTGCTGAGATGTAGAGATGCTCTGTCACTGTAATTATAACATGCCACAAGTTCTGCTTCGGTAACATTGTTCTGATATCAGAGTCCATTGCCTTCTTTGCCGGAGTCTAGTCGTCTCGAAAACGGTATTGTGAGGCGTATTTTTTCTTCTATTCACACACCCAGATATGCATTGGCAAAAGAACTTTTAGTATGCGTGTTATCGAATCGGGAGATATCCCTGTCCTCCATGACAAACCGTAAGCAACGGTTTGTCAACAAATCCATCGGAAACTCCGAAGGAACCCTCTTTCCATCCGGAAGGCATTCTTTCCAGGGATCTAGAAAAGTGGAGCTAATTTTAAATGGCTTGTCGGTCAAGTTTACCAGGTAAATAACCATTTTAAACCACCAATATTAATAGAGAACAATAGCTCTATGTGATATGTTGTTGCTGCCTTTCTTGGTAATATAAACCTAGTGCTGCAGCAGAGGTTCTTTTAGTTCAGTGTGCAAATCACATTGTCCTGGCCATGAAAGCAATTTCGGCAGCAATCTGATCTGTTTGCTTTCTGCAAAAGAGAGCTGATATTGCAGCGGGACCGCGGTCATCGACCAGCTACATGATGATGACTGGAACAAGCGATTGATCATAAAAAGTAACTAAGACACTGTTGAAAAGATGGCCATCCTACTAGTGTCGTCTCATCACTGCGAGGCAAACGACGCAAAGATCCTAATCCAATTGAATTCTGAAGTTTGCATGCTGTTCTTTTAGGTGTAGAGCGGAAGAGGGTCCAAGCAAGTAGACGCAAAATTTGAGCACTTTTGAACCCAGCCAGCACTGAATCATATCATACCAAGCAATTGTACCTTCCTCCTCACACAACCGACACTAAAAAAAACTTTTCTTAGCATTGACTACAGAAAGCACTGCAGGCTGACTCATCCTATTTGAATATGGGTTACTACCGGAATACATGTTTGTATCTCCTCGCCGAACCACTTCATAAGCATGCTTGAAAATACCACACTCGATTGTTTTAGGGCAAAGATCCCCTAAAACACCAACCGCACGAAAACTCTGATGAAAATAGTTGACAACAAAGCAACATTCTTTCCTGGCAACCCAAGTTATTTAGTTCAGCAAAATTGTTCAACGAAATTAACATAGCTTGTTCTGGTGGTGCGCGAGGAGAGCTGATTCCACTCCATAGACGCTGATCTCCCAAAAACTCCTGAAGGCAGGCTTCTCTGCCATTTTAGGGTTACAGGTTTTGCATGGTTTCATGAATCACTACTTGGCAGGCAGTTCGTTTCGTGCTCCGAGGTGTGCTTTCCTATGCTTACATCGTTCTGGGATTTCAGATTATGGTTTCACTAGGGTGAATGCGAGGTATCACCACATGAGGCGAACTGAGAGGTTAGTGTGTAGATTGAGTTGAAAAAAAACGTTGTTATCTTTTCAGAGATGGCGGAGAAAAAACATGGTCGGGGTATAAAGGGTAGCATTTTAATTGCTCCTCGAAAGCTCCCAAAGGCAAGTTTTCTCCTTCACCTTTGTCATCAGCTTTCAGTATGTTGTTTTAGGATAATCAGTCATATTTGCAGCATGGTCTCTTAAAAAAGAGATATCGATACATCAGTTTTCTTCCGCGACAATCACTGCAAGGTGCTAATTGAACAAGGCACTTGTGAAGTTTCCATTTTAAAATTTCAAAGGCTTTTAAGTTTTCAAAGAATTTCGTTGTATTTTTTCAACGCCAAGCATTCCGTATGAATTGCAAGATCATTGACCAACCGGTTTCTTCCTCTGTTTGTATGGAATGGGTATCCTTCAATTTTTTTAGTTCTCGAAAGTGCCATCAATAAAATCCACCATACAGCGTGGAAGTGCTATAGTTCGAGGTTTTAAAACCAGGATAATTGCTGAGGTATGGTCTCGACTTTCAACGTTTATTTTCTCCATCGTGTACTGATTTTCTTCCGCAACACTATCACAATAATGAAGTTTCTTATTATTTCCACAGGACCGCATTATCCTTGTTGTTTTTGCTTCATTTCTGGGTACAGAGATGCATGCATTAGTAATGTGCTGTGTGGTGCCAGTTAGAGGCAGCAACGACGAAGTCAGACCCTGGATTGACTGACATAAAAGTCCCTCCCTTTCAGCAATTGGGTGTCAAACTCTTGATGGATGGCTACCCCAAGGCTTTCATCGGTAACCTCACACCAAAAAATGGAAATGCGATGCGTGATTTGTTGATTACTGAACTCTCCCATTAAAAGTTGGCTCTATTTGCGCCGCAAGAGGTGATGCAGAGTTTTTTGAGTTGACGCATCAACCACAGCCTCCGCCTGCATCCCCGGACTACGTGGACCCCAAAGCTGCTAGTGACGCCAAACAAGTATCATCACCGAATCCCCCTCTGTTCTTTTCTTAAGACCCTCTACAAACTAAAGCTTCCTAACTCACTCACTCACTGGGTTGGACTGGGTTGGGTTGGGTTGGGCTGGGCTTATTCAATGCCACGGTCATAGTTGGTGGATGCGAGCACGCTCATCCCTCTCAAGTCTCACATGGAAAACGCCGAGATAGGTGCTCGCGAAGGTGGGCCACACACACACACGAACACGCACACTCCTTCAGAAAATCCCAACTCCCTTTGCCACCACAAAAATTTGCACACTGTTCGGCTGATTGAATGAAGCAAAACGGGTGTTCGGTCTCTCATTCTCTGCCTCTGTTAGCTGTGCTGCTGCGCAGATGACTACGACAAGATGTTCGCAGCCAACATCGGCATCGCAGATCTCTTCGAATTGGTGAAGGACTACAAGCAGGCTCTGTTCTACTTCTCCCGGGCCTTGCAGGCAGGGGAGAAAACCGCAACCCCAACGCACATCGCCAAGGTGAGTCGGTGACAGCCGTGGAGTGTTGCTTGTGAGACAAGGTGGGAGGGGGTTCATATTATAATAAATGATGATATCACGATGGATGAACGTTGGAGTGAATGGGTGGGTTTGTTCGGCCACTGATCCAGGCACGGTTTGCCTTGGGAAGAGTGTATTGGAAGCTAAACGACAGCGCTCTTGCCATTCAAAACTATGAGCATTTCATCAAACTGGCCCAGATGGCCGACGACGTTGCCAGCACCAGTGAAGCTGCCCAGCACCTCCTCCAGGTGCGTCAACTCACATGCAGGAGAAAAAAGAAATTAGAAATGAGAAAAACTGCCATTAAAAATGCTATTCGTTCTTTTGCATCTCTTCATTCTGTTTATTTTAGTGCAGATTCATACAGCCTGTGCTGAAAAATTCAAGGAAGATGGAGAATACAAAGCATGCCGGGATTGCTATGACAGTGTAAGGGACAGATGGCAAGTAATAGGGGAATTCCATTTTATGACATGGCTTTCCATTTGTGCTTTTGTTGCAATGAATCCACACTGTTCCTCTAATTGAACCATTGGATGAATTTGTAAATTGATGAACATGGACGGGGAATTCTCAGGCGCTGGAGACAGCCGTGTTGGCCGAGAACTGGGAAATGGCTGGAGAAATGAGATACCAGTTGGGTTTGCTGTACATCGACGCCCGGGACACTGATACAGCACTTGGGTACTTGACAGAGTTCCATCAGTATTGTGTAGCAACAAACAATAAGGTGAGCCGAGAACCCGTGGATCCAATTCTGTATAAAAACATGTGCACACACATACACACTGAGATACTGCCGGTTGTCAGATCTTAGTTGCTCAAGATACGCACAAAGACTCAGAATGCGTCACATTGGCTGTGTCGTGTGAACTGATTCAGCTGGCGGCCGCACTGTGCCACAGATTGGCCAAGGCAAAGCCAACGAAGCCATGTCCGAGATCTTCGAGATGCTTGACCGGGCTTCCGATGCGGTGGCTCACATGGAGAAGTACCTGGAGGTTGTTGGTAGCGTGGGTCTGCTGACGAAGGTGAAGCACCCCGCATCGCTAGCAAACCACGCAACCTTTCGCAGCAAATTTCTCTCAATCAATCCCAGAAAATAGATTCCTTCGTTCCTCACTATTTCTCGTCGGTTTGTTCTACTTCTCACACTGAATGTTTTTGGTGTGGGGTTGCTGGATCTGGGAGTCAGGCCAAGGCCGCGTGCAAGATTGGGATGCTGTACTACCGCGTGGGGGATCTGGAAGCAGCGGAGAGGAGTTTCCAGAGCTACTACGCGATGGCGCGGCAGGCGAAGGATGTTAGAACCTTGGCATCGGCGCGGGTGAATCTGGGCGTGGTGCGAGCGGCGCTGAATCGGCCTCCTGCTGTGTTGATGGACGAGGACCAGCCGACGTATTCTCGTCCGGTTCTCGTCGACGAAGGCCCCGACAACGACTCCGACTCCGACGATTTCTTCAAGTGACGGGCAGCACACCCCTGCCCACTTCCACGAGAAAAGGGGGCGGGGGAAAAAAGTCGTTTGAGGAAAAAAAGACAAAATAAATGTCGATTGTATACTTTCTCAGGCTTGTCTTTGGTGTTTACGTAATGGTACATGATGCATGTAATTAAATCTCAAAAAAATTGGCTTCTTCTACATAGACTATTGTGGAATGATCTGAATTTATTTTTATTTTTATTTTTTAAAATTACATGATAAAAAAAATTAATCAATTCTTCAGGATCAAAGTAAAATTTACTTTGGGTGTAAAGTAACTTAGTATTTGTGGGCAAGTCTGAATTTGAGCAGGGATAGAAGGTTGCAAATATGAAGGTAATCAAGGTTCTCACATCCTTGTTGTAAAGCATATAGTAATTGAAAAGAAGAAAGCATCAAATAATAATAGTGGTAGACACAAAAATGCCTCATAATGTCTAAATAATGGACAAAAGAGTGAATTAATAAAATATGAAAAGAGGATGACAAAAAAAACCTTACACATTTTGTTAGATTGGTATTTTAAAATGATTATTACCATTATACGTATTTCCATTAAATATTTAAATTTATGTATCTTAAGTAAAATTTTAAATTTGTTAGTGCATTTTATATATATATATATATATATATATATATAAATGGGAGTTTTTGAAACCACATCCCAATTTTGTTAAAATCACACCCCTCCTTGCCACTAAATGATTCATTATGTACCTGTTTTTTGTCCCCAACTCTATTCCTAGCGCCTGTCCTATGTTCCCAGCTTGACCCTCCTTTCCCCGTCTCCATGTAGTCCCAACCCCATTTCCTTGTCCTCCTTCTTCCTCAATCCCCACTGCACCCCCTCTCTAAAGTTTATTACTATGCAAAACTCATACATCCTAAGTGTTATCTTAGAAACCAATTCAAATAAATTACAAAAGATGTATCACAAATATAGAAGATTACATTTATTTAATTATATATTTTTGAAAATATTCAAAAAGTATTTTTTAAAAAAATTAAAGAATATTGTATATTTAACCCAAATTTTGTAAAAAAAACATATTGTAAAAAAAAATTATATATTTAAAATTTTGACTGTATCCAAGTTATCCAAAAGGTAAGTGATATTGAATAATATTTTTTAATTTAGTCACAATATTTTAAAAGTAAAGTCTAATTTTAGATATAATTAACATTAATAAAAAAATTTAAAAAAGTTATAATTATGATTCTTGTTATATTTGGATTTTTGTAACTCAACTTATTCTAGATCTAAGACCACAAATCAACTAGACATATTTCATTGATTAATATCATTTAAAAAATTCATTAAATCAAATTACTTTGATTTATTTTTTTTTGAGATGCCCTTAAATATGAATAGTAGCTGAGAAAAAATTTGAACAATACAGTTTTTATTTTTAATTCTAAAATAATTAGATTTTTTAAATATTTATTAATCACAATATTTAATAATTTTAAATTAATACTAAGATTTTATTTTATTTTAAAATTTAAATATTTAAAATAAGATTTTTAATTTTTATATATATGTATGTATGTGCTTATGTATATATGTATATTATAAATAATAAATTAATGAAGTATTAGCTATTAAATGTAACACGTAAGCATAGTTTTGTTTCTTAATGCAAAAGTAATGGAAATAGGGTGTCATGGACATACATATTTATTCTAATATTTACTTGTATGATTAAAAAGAATTACGTAAAAGTAGATTTATTTCATAATATTTTCTAAAGAAGCTTTTTAGAATCTTCATACATGTTACTTTTACTTTACATGTGTTTGTAGTTAATTGATAGGTTAGAAACTTGGTTAATAAGTTAATAAAAAGTTGGTAGCTTGCAAAACAAGCTAACTTTGTGGTTTACATATAGAAAACTTGTTTTGCAAGTTAAGATATGTGCCTTGTAAAATCAACAAGTTTAGGAGGTCTTATAAGACATTGCTATGTGACTCTTAATTAAGAGTAAATATGAAGGCAAGAGTGAAGCCTTCTTCACTCTTGCCAATGCTTTTCTAGTCTATAGTCTTGTTTTAAGACTTTATAGTCTTCTTATATTTGGCAATAGCCATTCTAGTCTTTCCAAGTGACACAAGAGTATATTGACATTTTAGTTCTTTGAGGTTAATGTCCTTAACATGGAGTGGAGATGAAGAAGGAGAGGGAAGGAGGTGAGATATTGGGGTCAAAATTGTATGGAGATAGAGAATGGAGGTTAAATTAGGAACAGAAAATGGAAGTTAGGAACAAGGTTGGAGACAAGGAATACATATAGAATGAATCATTTAATGGCAATGGAGGGTGTGGCTTTAACAACTCCCTATATTTATTATTGATATGACAAATACAATGCTTAATATATGAGAATGTTAAATAGACCAAGATTTTTACTAAATTTATCCACCCATCCTAACTATTATGAAAAATAATAAATTAACATCTAAACCATTTTTCCAATATTAGATCAAAAATCAATGAAAATCAACCACATTCATCATAATTACCATATTCTTTATCATGAATGAATTGATTTAGTAAAAACCTAGGTGTATTTGTTATTTCTTTTAATATATTTGTAATATATGTATCTTTTTGAGCTTTTATGTATTAATAAGCACCAATTGAAAAGCAAAAGTTTTTAATATATTAATTCATATTTTAAATAAGTAAGTTAATTTTTGAACTCAATTTATGATTCAAATGTCTTAATATGATTTAATAAATTTCAACAACCTTGTTGTGAAACTACCATCAAACTAATATTTATAATAGTAACTTTAAATATTAAAAAATAGAAGAATTTTTTATGAAATTTGAATGTAATTTTTCTTTGTCTATATGCACAATAGAGTATTTCTTTGAATTATAAAACCATTATAAGAACATGTTGCATTTGTTTTCAATATAAAATAAAATTACAAAATTCAAAGGGATAAAAATATTCTGTTAATTTAGATATTTATATACTAATGAATTTTAATTTACTATCTAATATATCTTTTGCTTAATACATGTTTTAATTAAGATACAAATTAAATAAAATAATGTGATTATTACTTTATTCACAAACAAAAGTTAATAAATGATAAACCATATGGTAGTATATAAATATAAATATAAATTTGATCTAATAAAAAATATATAAATTATATTTTAAATTTATTTTTTAAAAAAAATTGTGAAATATTATACATTGATGTACTTAACAAGAGTAGGAAAATTTCCTAATGTATGTTAATAAGAAAAAACACAATTAAACATGACTTTAATGTGGAAAAATTTGATTTTAACTAAGATTGTTATAGCAATAGTAAAAATGTGGTGGCATTAACAATATTCTTTACTTATTATTTCAAACTCATCTTTAAGTTTTGTGTGTGTAAATATATACGGTAATGATAATGTCACCACAATTTTTGTTACTATCATCACAATCCACTATGTACTTGGCATATTTCCTTATTTTTTTTCTATTTCAATTAAGAGTTTTGTTAATAGTTATACGTTTTTTTTCCAAAATTCATAAAAAATATTTTTTATTTTATTAAATAATAATAATAATAATAATAATAATTTAGAATAAAATGTTGTGGCAATAACAAAAATTGCAGTAACAGTAGCAACACCCAATTTGTATATATGTATAACATTCTTTCTAATTTTTTTCAGCAGACAGTTAGGAGGCAGTTCCACTCACTCTAGAATTCAAAGACAAATAAAATTTAAGGAAAAAGCCCAACACCCAAAAAACACAAATAAATAGAATATGACATGATATGAATAATTGATTGATAGATATATAGATATATTTATGATGTGGGGTCATCTTACAATGGACCTTCGTTGCAATCAGTGCTTGAGGCAAAGAAGCATCACGTCTAATAGATTCAAATATGTACAAGTGGAGCCGCGTAGAGGAATTATCAGGAAGCATTCTATAAAGTTTTTTTGATTTTCTCACAATTAAATGGCGATCAAGTCTGGCAAAGCAGGCACGGGTTTAGGGCTCCGCGGTGTGGTCTGCCGCACCCGCGAGGCATTTTGTGGCGCTGCCGTCACGCATTTGTACACTGCCACTGGCGGCGGCGGCGGCAGCTTCCGGAGCCGCGGCGATGCGTTCGCGTCCGAGTAAGGAGGAGTTGTGGCTACTGGGTTCACTTCGCGAGGAGTCGACGGTTGCATTTCATCGTCGAATCTGATCATGTCGTGAATAGGTGAATCGCTGTTGAATGGCAAGACCGATGTTGGCGAATTGGCAGCTGAGTTTCGCCACTCCGGCGATGATATATCGCCTTTCAAGTATGTGACTGGCGTGCTGCTTCCACTGCTGGATTTGTGCTTGTCACGAACAATCTGTAACGATGGGTCATGCTTTTCTGGGATTGAAGACGTTGATCTGCTGTAAGGAAAGGTGTCGAGAGATTCCGGACGAGATCTGTGGTAGAACGATTGGCTGCCGAACCCGAGAATGCCTCGAGAGATTTTCTGAGCTCGTGCGCGCTCCTCCTTGTATGCGATTTCGTCGCGTAGCAAGTGGAGTATGCGTTTGGCTCTTCGTTGGATAGGCGAGCCCCTATCAATCCTACAGGAGAATGAATGCACGTTGTCAAAAGCTGTGGAACAAGCTGGAAAAAGAATACCCTATTCGCGTAACGGGTCAAATTATGAAAGTTATAGATTTCATCAAAATAAAAGCTTACCCTGTCCAATCCACGTAATCGAAACGTGCAAATTCCTCCAACCGGCCCCTGTCTTGACGAAACTCCACGACTAAGTGCTCGGGGCCATGACTAAGTAGATATTCGAGAAGAATCAACGACTTGTGGATTTGTCGCCAGTGCTTTGTGGTGTTAAGCGCAAACCTTGGCATTTAAAGAACAGTGCATCAGTGTGCAATCCCGAGGTATTACGAAGAAAAACATGCAGTCTTCTTTGAAGAAACGTGAACATAGTTGTTGGCAATCATCATTCACCAAGAGTCTTCATGAAAAGATTCGCATACCTCTTATGAAGAACCTGCACTATTCGCAGATAATCCTCAGAGTTGCTCGTAGCGTTGCAAATATCCGCCATGGCTTTTGTTGTCGGACCCCAGTCATCAGCATTCGTAGCATCCTCCGTCATTCTATCCCATAGCAACAGACTTAGACAAAAGATCTTCGACATTTGATACAGATCTTGGGATTGTGAGTAGCAACCAACAATTCTACGAATGGCACATTAAAAGCTTGAAGCTACAAATTAGCCCTAATACATATTGTACTTGCGTGGGCAGTATGTGAGTAAAAGAGGAGACTTACAATTCTGCAGTGCTAACGTCCACCAACGCAATACGTGCAATTTTGAGACTGTCTTTAAATAAGTAAGAAGCACGGGACTTGAAGCTCTCTAAATGACTTAGTGCAGGACCGGCGGATACGTCTCTCGTATCCAGCTCCATTGTGTGTGTGTGTGTGTTAGAGTGGTGTGTTGTGAATCCTAGCCTCTATAACCCAATAACATTACAGCTCCTGGTCGAAAAAATCCGGCCTCTAGAAGCCCTCCTTGGTTGTTACCAAAACAGACTTCACTACCACTTCCACCCGATGTTTCAAGCGGCTTGCGAGGTAATCAAACCTGCAACCCCAACATTCCCCAAATGCTGAGGAACCCATCTTCAAAGATCCACACCGAATGAGACTCATCCCGTGGAAAGCACCATCCTCTTCAATCCTACAGCTATTGCGGGTGAGAAAGCACCTCGGCATAGCACAATCCTCTAAAATACAAGACATTACCCGCGGCACCTGAAATTCATATTAAACCATAGCCACACAATGGCTGCAAAAAAAATGCTCGCAATCATGAGATACTCACTCTGTTACAGGACAAAGCCAATCAAAATACGATAAACGAAGCCCTTCTATTTCAATCAAGCTTGATCAAAGAAACGAACCTGAAGAACTACGTCGTCAAAATTCACCAACCAACTTAGCACACCTTTGCAGTAGCCTTCCTCTTAAAAGAAAATCTCTTCCAAACTCAAAATTTCTACGTGTGGTTTTCCCAATGACAACATCCACGATCTCCAACCCCCCAGAAACTTTCTCGACGTGACGAGGTAATCAACGCATCACCTCACGAGGATCAATCACACCCCGCACACCCAACAATCCGTCGTCTATACTCACCCTCCTGGCCTCTTTACGACGAAACCCACACAACTACTTCCAAAAGATGTTCCGCTACACTCTTCTTTCTGTCGATTCGCAATGGCTCGGCTGTTGAGCTGTGGCGTCTATTCATCTATCTACCTTATTTATGCGGATTCGACACGAGAACAAGTCGCCGAAGGAAATGTGAGTGTCGCAGTGCCGTGCTTCCAAGTGGCCATCATATCAAATTGTCCCGCAACGTTTGAGGGAAGATGCTTTTGGTGACTTGTCACCCGGCGGCTGCGGCTACCGGTCACCGATTGGATCCCAAATCCGCGGCGCTGGTGGATTTTTTGCATCGTGACTGGTGAGGCGCATTGGTCGAGCAGGTGGTCACAATCGTGGCCGTAGATTCCCCGACACCTGGTGGACGGATGGATTTTACTCTCGCCGTGGTGGCATGTGATTGGTTTTGGGTCGAATGACGTGGCTTTGAACTAGACTTGGGGCTGATTGGGCACCAAGTCAGTTAAAAAGAATTGAAATACAATTGGAAATTAATTCAAAAAAATACAAAATGGGGTGCTGGAGGCTAAACACACACACACATGTATATATATATATATATATATATATATGTGCCTTTAAATTTACTGAAATTTATCGAAACTTATTGAGATAATGCTTAACCATTTAAAAGTTGTGAATTCCTCACACTCTTCAACTCATCTGCAAAGCATTTTTCACTCTATGACTCATCTTGAAATATTTAGGATTTATACAATTTTTTTTAAATAAGTGAACTTGTCAAAGTAAAAATAATAAATAAATAAATAAAATGTAACATTTCAAAAAAATTAAACTCTCACCTTATTCTTTGGTATGTATACATAAACCTAACTCAGAAAAATAGATATGTAAATAAAATAGCTAAACGATATTCATGTTTGTATTTGTGGACAAATATATACAATGTAGCAGCTTTTATGAAAGATGTAGCAAAATAAACAAAAAAATCAAAACAAAGAACAAAATGTCACGACAAAACTAATAAAGCTACATAACATAAAATATTAAATTCCTTTTGTCTTCTTCCACATCAACACTTTATTCTGCGTCTTTTAGACATGTTGGGACATTAAATCAAAAACACTCTGTGAAGGGTATTTTGAATACTAAAACTGTGCTATGATCCTATATGAGAAATTAATAAATTTATTTATCATATGTTCACTTATTAAAAGATCTTTCACAAACAGAACTTGTAAATTGAGAAGCAGTAATGTTCTAAAATTTAATTGAGTCAATTAGATCTGTAAAAAATTTAAAAATAAGCCACTCTTAATTTTTTCAGATTCATCACATACGTTTCAATAATAATAATGATAATAAACTAATAATTATTCACAATAACATGATTAAGTATGTATTCAAAAAATAGTTGAAAACGTTATGTGTATAGAACTCTGAAAAAAATTAAAATAAAATCTCTTTTTTTCTTCATTACATATAAAAGAATAATAAATATTCCAAATATAAACTATATAACATAAAATTTAGAAATTCGTAGTTCAGTTTAATTATTGAATATCCTGATTGATGTGTTTAAGACTGGTAATTCAATTTTTTTCAAAAAATATAAACTGAATAATCAAATTTCAATAAATTTAAATTATATATATATATATATATATATATATATATTCGAGCTTTAGATATTTTTGAAGTTTGATACATGAAGATGTTAAGAATATGAGGTACAACAAGAGGAACCTCAATAAATAGAAAAGCTTCTTCTGGTATGGAACAGCTTTGAATGGATCAGGTTTTGATGTTTTGCACAAATTCAATAATAATAAAAAAAAATAGTGAATTGGAAAACATTTTGAAGTAATTTCCCGAACAAATGGTTTGATTTTCTGGGTGATCCTGAAGAAACCCCCCCAACTAAGATAATATTCAAGACATAAAACGTGTGTCAAGAATGGTTTTTTTATATTTTATATTTTTTTGTGTTTTTTATTTTTATTTTTATTTTTATTTGACGTGTGAAGAATATAAAAAGTGTTTAACATAAAACTTATAAAAAATAATCAACTAATAATTAATTCATTAAATTTGAAGCAGCATAAAATATTTATTGATTTCTATTTTATTTCTCTCGAGAAAAAATCATTCTGAATGACTTAAGTGTAAAGTTTATGTGATTTAAAAATAGATTTTTAAAAATCAATAAAGAATGTTCTATCTATATATATATATATATATATATATATATATAAATGAGATTTAGTTACAAGTCAAAAACCTTGCTTAGTGCGAGAAAATTCATGCTTAAATGTTTTAACATAAATTGGAAACATTTTATTATTTTTCAAATTAAATATTAAGAGTCAATTTTATTAGTTGACATCTATAAAAATATTCTGTCAAATATATATTCCTCACAAAACTTTCACATATGGTTTCATTAATTTTATAAATATGACATTTGACCATATACTCATGTACAAATGTGTGACAAAAAGAAAAAAATGGAAACTAACGTGTTACTGAAATTAAAGCAACAATAATTTGGGTGATCTTGAACCAACTACACAAATAATATTAAACAAGACCAATATGTTTTTTTAAGTCATAAGCACCATTTTTACTTTTTATACACATAGGTTTGTATTTTAATGGTATGTATATCACAAATCAAATAACTCAATAATGTGAACAGTAAAAGGGATTCCTGAGACTTCAATATATGTTTATGCGCATACATACTCCCATTTGTGTATATTTTGTTACACCACAACTAAAACTGAAATGAGATGAAGAACAATTGGTGATACCATCACCTTGTGGCTTTGGTTTATCATCAATACTATGTCAAGCTTCCATATTGATGAGTATGTCATACATATTATTAATACTTCATTTCCATATATAAGTAGCACTTTTATAAGTTAAAATGGTTTTGGAAATAGGAAAAACTTGAAGACCTATTAAAATAACATATTATAATTGGTGGCTATGAGGAAAAACATTCATTCATGAAGTTAAGCCTATTGTTCAAGCTCAGCGAAAGTAAAGTAATGAAAATGCTTTGAAGTCAAATTGAAAGATATAATAGAATAGAATAAAATCCAAATATACATTCTCAAAAATCCTCAGTTCACGTTTACTTGATTGAAAATTGGACTTGATTTACTAGCAAGGAAGTAACTATTTCTAAAAATGTGAAAATTTACAATTCAAGTTTATGTTTAAAAGAAAATGATGATTAAGGATTATAAGTAACTGTGTTTACTGATGAGTATTGTTTGTGTATTTGTGCCACAATAGTTAGTTGCATACCTATTTTTTACTTTCACGTTCAAAAATTCAAAAACAAAACTTCATATTTTAACATTTATCTGCTGCATTGAATTGGATAAGAAAATTATAGTAATTTCAAAAAGAAAAAAGAAAAAAATAATCTGATTTATCAAGCATATTATTATAAATATTAAAGAAGATAATATTTATTACAAATGGGTATTTTGGTCATTACATGTAAGTACTATAATTATTTTACTGTATAATTTTCATATTCTGCCAGTAACTGCAATGTGGAGTTTGGTTAATTTTTAATTTTTAATTTTTTTATTTTTTGCTTCTTCTTCTTCTTCTTCTTTTATTTTGTTGCCGTCACCATTTTAAATTTAATTTTGAATGTTTTTATTTTGAAAATAATTGGCATTTTGTAAACAAAATATTGAAGAAGTATTTAAAAAGTATATTATATTTGAAAGTTTTACAAAAGATTTATATTTTTTTTGGTACCATCAAATCCTTTTTACTAGTATCTTGCACCTCCATGCTCTAATCACCACAAAGGGTAAGTTAATGTTGCAATGCTCTATATCTAATCTTATTGAGAATTTTGATCAGTTGGTGGAAATCAAAAGGTTTGTTGTTGATAAGTACCAAAAAATAATTTATTGTGGTGGTTTTTAACAATACCTACATAAACACATACAAACATAAAATTTAAAAATCCGAATTTTTTAAAGCACAAGAAGATGATATGATTTTCCTATTATTTACATCTACAGAGAATTGTTACAATCTTTAGTTTGCAAACAAACATTTTAGGTCGTTAGAAAAACACCCACTTAAAAATAAAGTACTGCTTCATATAAAAACTCGATCCGAAATACTAGGGTCTTAAATTACTAATCCCACCATTTTTCAACTAATCAAGTTAAAAGTACTTTAACTCAATACATTGTGTTGCATTAAACCCTAAACCTGGACAACATCAACCCAAGGTATCAACCTGCTCACGGCTTAACCCGGTAAGCGCCCAATGGAGAGGGCAAATCCGCGGAAATGGATGATTTCTGTAACTAGTGAGCTTCATTCGTCCAACACGTCATCAGATTTCACTCGGCGAAGGGGACTCGAGCTCCCTAAGACCGAGAATCCAGTGAACCTAAGACCGAGAGTTCCAAGACCAGGCGGGAGTTCCGAGCCCACCTTCCTCGGTCCCTCGCTCGCTCGCTCGCTCGCAAAAATTTGCTTCTAGACCCTCTGTCCTGTGCAATCAATCTACTGTTGCAATCTCCCGCAATTTTCCGTTGGTTGGTTGGTCAATCAATAGCGCAAGTTCAAACCTAGTTACGTAGAGCTAGGCAGCCCAGCAGCAGCTTAAGGGGATGGGTTTCGCGGGCAGCTTCCAGGCTTAGACCTTCCCTCAACCTTGACGCATCTCACACTGATTCCTCCTCCCGTCTCTCTTTCCTCTTTCCCATCTCTGTTTCACTTAGTCTCAAGATCTTCGCACTCTACCTTCCTCTACTGCATTATTGATCCTCCTTCCCTCCCTCCCTCCATCCATCCAGCACCCACCCTCTTTGTCTGGTGCTTTAGATCTCGGTTATTTGGAGTAGTTTTTGTTGGGTGGGATCTGTGTGTTGAGAAATCCTTGTAGAGGAGCTTGGAGAAGAAGTGCGATGGTGAGTGGGAGCGTTGGGGATTGAGACGATGGAGAAAATGGCCTAGTGGGTGGGATGGTGGCTCGCAAGCGGACCTTTGTGAGGGTCTTTGCGGTTGGTGACAGCGGGTATGATTTTTATGTTTGTGGGTTCTAGGGTTGATTGCGGGTCGGCTTAGAGATTCTAGTTTTTCTGTAGGCTTACGCGTTTAGTGGATTTGATGTGGAAGAGTAGTTTCTGCATCGACGACTCTGCGTTGTGATACAGTTTTCGCTTCCGTGACTCCTCTATTTATTATTATTATTATTATTATTATTATCATCATTATTATTGTTGTTGTTTTCTCCTCCTCATAAGTTCGACCGATCTTTGTTTCCATTTAAGTAGACTGCAAATTTCTGGGTAGAAATCTAACGTTCGTTGGTTGCTGCGGGGTCTGGTGGCCTATGCAGTGTTGGAATAGTAAAGCCTGTTGTGAATCTTGAATGCGGCAGTAGAATTACCATCATCGGATTAGAGTGCATGTTGTGATATTGGATTCGAGCGGTTCTGGGGTGCTGTTCGAAACTTGTTACGGATTAGGAGGACTGCGACGTAGAATAGGCAGAAATGCCCGGTGTTGGGGTTAAGCTGTACAGTGTGTTTTTCAAGTTTCTCTTGAAACAGAGGCTGTCCAACACGGGTGCTCCAAACAATGACGGATATGGGCTGATCTCACTCGGATCAAATGTGTCCACTCCAGCAAATGCCTCATTCGTCGATGGTGTGGCTACCAAGGATGTTAATATAGATCCCTTCACTTCCCTCTCCCTTCGCATTTTTCTCCCCCAATCTGCTCTTCCCAATCACTCCCGGGCCGTCTTCCTTGGCAAGATCGAAAGTATTGACGAATCTGGATGGGAAAGTAACAGTCAGCAGCTGGATGTAAGACCTTCAGACGGACATGGACAAGCACATGGATACCAAGGATACGTGCCATCAAATTCTGAGAAGAATCACAAGAAACTCCCCGTAATGATCCAATTTCACGGAGGAGCATTTGTGACAGGGTCGAAGGATTCTAGTGCAAATGACATCTTCTGCAGACGCATGGCAAAGGCTTGTAATGTGATTGTGATAGCAGTGGGTTACAGGCTGGCTTTGGAGCACAAATGCCCCGCCGCTTATGAAGATGGTTTCGAGGCTTTGCATTGGTTAGCAAAGCAGGCAAACTTAGCGGAATGTAGTAAAAGTGCAACGTATATCCCTGCGGGGTTCATGTACAAGGGTTCGGATTCATACAAGGAGTTGGTAGACTCGTTTGGAGATTCCGCTTTGGAGCCTTGGATTGCTGCCCATGGGGACGTCTCACGGTATGTGTGTTGTGTCTTGTTCTCTTGTTTTTGTAACTCACTGGATTTGATTGCAGTCCCAGGTTTGTTCAGGTTCTGACCCTATTCTGCACATGTAATTGCAGGACGATAATATTGGGCGTGAGTTCTGGGGGAAACATTGCTGATCATGTCACACGCATGACCATCCGAGATGCAAGCTCCATAGAGCCCGTGAAAGTTGTTGCACAGGCATTGATGTATCCTTTTTTCTTAGGAAAAGTACAAACACGCTCAGAGATCAAGCTTGCCAACACCTACTTCTACGACAAAGCCTCTTGTTTGTTGGCCTGGAAGTTGTTTCTACCTGACGAGGAGTTTGATCTGGACCATCCTGCGGTGAACCCTCTGAATTCTTCCCGAGAGCCTTTACTGAAGCAAATGCCCCCTACTCTGGTCGTAGTCGCGGAGCTTGACTGGATGAAGGATAGAGCAATTGCCTATGCAGAGGCGCTGAGGAAGGCTGGAGTTGATGCGCCAGTGTTGGAGTATAAAGATGCAGTTCATGAGTTTGCTACGCTCGATTTGTTGGTCAAATCAAGACAAGCGGAGTCATGTGCTGAAGATATGGCCATCTGGATCAAGAAGCAGATTGTGGCTAAAGGCACGGAGTTTTCATATTAATTGTATCTAATAGATTAATAAACCCTTCTCTGTACCGTATGTTAGAAAATTACGAATTCATATATTGCTATACCCTACTTCCAAGGGCTTTTATGGACATCATCAGGGACGCAACCCAGGCCCTCAAGACACGAGCAGACAAATCTTGTACTGTAGATTGAGTGGAAAAAAGGAAAGGAATTCAATTCTGCTAGCGAGGAAAACTTTTTTTTGTCAAAGCTGCAATACTGAAGGGCGTGTACCGTCCCCTCGGCTCAGCACTGATGAGAAAGCCTCCATTTTCTCTGTAGTCGTCGTTGGTTAGTTCGGCCCATCAGGCCGTGACCAGGAAATTAATGTGACCCAAGTCCTGTTCGTTAGCATGCTACATTTGAATTGTGAGCATTTAAAAACCGGTTTATAAAGGTGTACAGGAACAAAACTTTGCTCACGCAGGTAGCACTTCCAGGCAACATCATGTTTGGATCTTGTGGTTTTCTACTGAAGGGAGGCAGAGTAGGTGTGTAATGGTTTTAGTATTAATCGGGTTCTCCACTTGAGCGGACTTGCAGCATCATGGTTTTATCTCATGAAAGTGACTGACCATTTTATCGACCCATACAGCATTCTCTGCGGATCTCTATTGTTGATCAGGAAGTGATCGTACGACAATTCGTCACCCGATTGCATCTTCAGACCCATTTTCCTGACTTTAGGAAACCAAAAGCAAAAGGCTTAGGCGCTCCTTCTACGAATTGGGTTTGGAAGTTGGGTCTCCCTTCTGGAACTGTCTAAGAAGGGTTCTATGTCTGAGTTGTTGTCAGAGACTTGACTTTTAACGCGTGTTTGGCAGTTACGTAGGTAGCAAGCATTAACCACTCTCGGCGGCCGCATTTTACAGATGCCCATTCCATATGTTGAGACGAATGTGGTCACAGCAATTGTCCGTTTTGGAGAAAGAATTCTCGCTAAACATTATTAGTGGTAAACTATCGAGCCAACGCCGCCTTTAGATAGCCACAACCTTTGCTTTTCCAGCTGGACCCTACGTTAATCTGCCCCCGCCTTAGATGTTGGGCGGATAGTGCTAGGTGCTTACTTGTCGGTCTCTCAGCCTCCGAATGCAGGTTCAGGTTCGCGTGAAGACGTTACTTCGGAGATGAAGTTTTCATTTTCAGTCCTCAGGATCAACTCACGGGGAGTGCTCCATAGCCGAAGTTTTCCTTGATAGGTGATTGTTATATTTGGTTTTGAACAGCGAGTGCAGTTTAAGGAGATGGGGACTCGGCAGGTGATGTTGGTGGTGCTGCTTGCATGCGTGGCGCTCACGGTTGTGGATGGTGCGCGGACTTTGCCCGAATCAGTGCTTCAGTTGTTTGGAGTTTCTGACAAGGAGAGTGATTCTTGTGGCCCGCAAGTGAGCATTGAGACGCCGCAATGCTCAGTGGTGGAAAAGAGGGACACGTACGAGCTTCGTGACTACAACGTCAAAGAAGTGAGTGGCGCTCTTGGGGTTTCACAATTTGAGTTATGGCTTTTACATCTGTGAAAGTGGTAGGGCGTAGATTCTCGGACGCGGGTGCGAAGATAACTTTGTATTGCCACGTTTGTTGATTGACGAAACCAACGGCATATTGTTACGGCGAATCGAGCTTTAGAATGTGAATTGTTTTTGAATCCGCATAGCAATATACTTGGTGGTGATAGAAATGGTGGTACTGATTTGATTTAGCATGCTATTGTCAGATCTGGGTGGAGACATTGGTTCCGAATTCAACCTTTGAAATGGCATCTTTCACCGGGTTCTACCGCTGCTTCAATTTCATCTCTGGCAAGAACTCGAAAAACATGAAGATTGAAATGACTGGCCCAGTGCACATCAAACCTACCCCTGATGCCAACGGCTACAAGGTTGCATTCTTCGTGCCCAGCAGGTAAACAATCGTTTTCTTACATTAACTTATGTCAATTTCCTCAAGCCCTTGAAATCACTGAAGATTATCGCCCTACATCACATGCTAAGATTAATCAATGTTGTGTCATTGGCTATATACTAGGTTCAAGTCGGTGAACGATCTGCCCACTCCATCAGATCCCAAGGTTCACTTTTACGAGCCCGAAAAAGCTGTGACGGCCGTGATCGGCCCCTTCGGAGGATTTCCCACCAACAAGGACTACGAAGCTAAGTTCGAAGAGCTGAAGAAAGCTTTGGATAAGGATGGGCTCAAGTATAATGAATCCACCGTTACATATGCCGGCTACAGCAGCCCCTTCCAGTTCAAGAACCGCAAGCAGGAAGTCCATGTTGACCTTGTTTCATACTAGATTTTGTTTTGACACGCGGGACCTTGCTTCAGAAGGTGCTCCCTCTATACAGACATGAATGTATACATGATCTTCAGTTTCTTTTATGGATAACACCGAACGTTTTGTAAAGCTTTGTTAGTTTCTGATTTGGTTAGTATGTTCAGTGGTGAGAGTAATGAACACCTTCGTGAAACCGATTCGAGACTCTCATGAGTTCTTAGAATAGTTGCAGCTTAAGTCCGTGGTAACTAACTTGTTCTGAGTAGAGCTTTGTAAGACGTTTTATTGCATGTTTTAAGACAAGTTCTGGACGGCATTGGCCAACATGAATTCAAATTTGCAGTCTTGCAATTTGAGATATCATGGCTCTCAAATACATAAATTTTGTTTCATGAATTTTTCTTCCTAGAAACTCTAGTAGCACACTTATGCTGCAGTATTGAGCTCTTACTACGGCCATGAAATCATAAGCAGGCATTGCTCAACAAGAGGTAGGTCACTTTCTCCGCGGATTTGAGTTGCCAGCATGGAACAAGTGGGATTGTAATGGCTCGGGCCACTTTTTGAAAGAACATGTTATTCTGGAATTCAGACCTCTTTCCAAAACTGCCGGACTCCATTAGGGTTTCTCTCCTGCTCTGCCCCTCTCTTGCTGCAACCATTCTTGTAACTTCCAGTGTCCATTCTGTGGGTTGACATGTTTGAGGGAGTATTATACCCAACTCATGCATTCTCTGTAAAGTTATGTGGGGAAGAAACAGCATGCGGAAGTAAATAAGGTTGTAGCTAGCTTGCAACTTCAAAGGCGGCAGTGAGGGGGCTGGATCTTATGTTTATGAGAAGTATGTTTATGATATTTGGAATGTGGTTTCTTTTATGTGTAAAACCTTCTGTTATCCTATGTTTATCGTATTAATTCAACAATATCAAATTACCAAAACTAAGCATCAAAATGATGATAATAATACTATGGAATGGTTTTTACACGTTTGAATAATCCTTCTATGACCTTAATTACAAGATTTGCTTTACTATTTCATTCTTGTGGTGGATGGTTAATGTTGAAGTCATTATAGGTGAGTTAATAAAAATGTTAGTCTTTATTGTATATCTTTGCAAGTTTTGTAATACACAACAATATTAATTAAGTTGCACATGAAACATAGAATAATGATATTATAGAATTTGCATTTATTCTTTGATTACAAAAAAAGAAAAAAGAAGTCTAATACAACTACTATATAATATCTTATAGTATCTATTTTTCCAAAATTACTATTCCATCTTATGTAAAAGCTTTAACATTTGTAAGAAGTAGACGAATCGAATCACTACAATGAATGGTTTCACCAATACTCTATCTAAATAAATTACTAATTTTTGTATTTTTTTGTATTTTTTTTTTTTTTTGCATAAATGGTTTTTATAAAGATGATGTTTTAAAATATATTGAATCATCTATATTATCTGGTGCAAAAATATTTTAAAAGAACAATTAAGAATCACAAACTTATTAAGTAGTACTATAATAATGTTCATTCCAATAATCAACAAAATTGAGAGTCAATTTATGTGCTTCATAAAGTTTAATATAGATGCTATTTATATCACCATACATTAGGTCAATATTTGTTACTACATTAAAATTGCTAATTTTATCTAACATTCTTTGATCTTGAGGATAATCAACAAACTTTAAAAACAACTTATCTTTTAATAATAATTTTTTCTTAATAAATGATAGGTAGGTACTTAATGTAGATTTTTGAATACCATATTAAGATACTACACCATAAACATTTATATTAAATGTTAGTCATTTTAAGATTATAACTATTACTAATTTTACTTTAAATGCTTCTTTCCAATTTGTAGTCTATACTTGTATGTAAGGTCTAAGTAGATTAGAAAGTAATAAAAATTAACAAAATCCATGCAATATTCTTGTTCTTGTATAACATCTCTAATTTTTAGAGTAGCATGCTAAAAATATTTGTGCATAGTAATCTATAGACTTAGAATAGAGCTCAAATTTGGATTTGTTAATTATTTTGTAAACTCCTTGTAAGAGTTATTCTAAAAAATTAAATGCTTGAATAAAATCTATATTATTATCCAAGAAAAAAAAAACAAAAAAACAAAACCAATAGTAAATTAAGATGATTGATTAATTATTAACAAATAAAATTGAAAGCAAAACAAAACTTTGAGGTGGATATGAAGAAGATTGAATGTGGTTCATATTCTGAAAAATTTCACATGTCAAATTTAGCAACAATTTAGTTATTTTAGACATGTGGTAATACTATAAGCAAGTGATAATTTTAAAGATAAAATATAGTTCTATGAATCAAATTTGATTCCTTAGATAACACAATTTTTTTGATTGCTAATCTCCACTTGCAACTTCAAATTAGTTAGTAATCCAATTGCAAGCCAAAGCCAAGTTCAATCCCTACATCAAACTAAGAGTTTCATCATTATTACTAAAATTAAATTGGAAAACGTGATAAAATTATAGAATAAAAAAATGCCTAATATTGGAATAAAAAAAAGAAAATGTTAAATAGACCTAGGCTTTTACTAATTTGACCCACCCATTCAAACCATGATGAACAAAAAAATGATCTCTAGATTCATTTCTCCAAAACCATGAAAACAAACCACATTCATCATAATTACCATATTCTTCCATGTATGGACCAGTTTAATAAAAATCTGTGTCTATTTAACATTCCCCTCAAAAAAATCCAATTTTTTTCAATAAATCCTAAATCTTATCTAATTGCCCAACCACCAATATATTAGCTGAGGCAGCTACCCTGCATCCATCTGTTCTGCAGAATCAACGTGACAGTGGCTTGAGTATGACGAGTGTCGGTGTTGGACGGAACTTAACTTAGAGAGTTTGGGACATGAGTTTCAACTTCGTAGGAAAGAAGTGGCTGAATCCTGTAATGATGAGAAGAAGCTGTGGTAACCACGAAGGGAATGGTCTTTACGTGGCTTGTGGTACGCGTAGTATACACAATGCGGTACAGGCTCAAAGTGTAGAATGATTCAGGATAAATCGAACCTATTGAATTGGCTCCACCATTTTGCTTCTGCTCTCACTGTTTTCAGAGCATTCTCTGTTGCGACATCGAGGAGTACATAAGGGAGATGGATGTACTGCACAGTGCACTTGTTCAGAACCGTAAGAGTACAGGCCGCGACAATCAAGGCCATTGTTGGAGTGCTGAGATTGAAAAACACATTCCATATACTTGATCAACTCGAGGTTCTCGATTATCGAATTTCTAGGTCGTCTGCAGTTGTGTAAGATTGAGGTATTTCTAGATACATTAAGATAGCCAATCCATTAAGCACTTTAGCATATCTGCCGGAAGTATATGAAATTTTTTTAAAAATAACGCTGTGCAGAAACCAATAGGATTCCAGATGTTTTCACATTTTCAATTAGTCTAAAGACGAGATTTATATTAATGTTTCAGGTGAAGATTCTCCTCAACTCAGATCCGTCATACAAGCCAACCAATGGTTCGTTACAATATCGAAAATGCTTGATTTCCCAATAAATTCTATGAGTTGGCATAAAATTCTTAGTTTTTTACCCAATGGCTGGCGACTTGGAGTTGACTTGGAGTTGATGCAAAATGTGGATTAAGAAATGTGAAACCATAACGTGTGATAACTAAAACTAATCAGTATTATCAAGTTGATCAGAAATACAACACCCAATAGGTCGAAAATGGGGGGTGGTGCAAAAAAGGGGGTGGTAGAGAATGGGTCTATTACCACTGTTTAGGGAGATTGCAAACCTGGGCACTAAAGGTATGAGATTGCACAAGCAGCGCTGCAAGCAGTATGATCACAAGTGAGTGAATGTGTTAACAATAATAAACTTCCGTGTTGTCAGTGTCTCCGTTCACAGAACCCATCTTCTCGATCCTCTTTCAAAATGCACTGCTGAAGAGGGGTTCCAGGAAGCAAGATTTTCTGTATGCACGTTCCAGGGACGAAAAGGGACTGATGGCTTCCTCTTTCGAGACTTGTTTAAGATCCCTGAGCCATAAGACCAGAAGGTGTGCCACTTCACCAAAAACAGAGACATGTGGATAGACTCTCACAAAGCAATCAAAATGTCACTACATGATACCCATTAAAAAGGCTACTCCAGCAGCCAATCAAAGAACAAGCCAGCTGGACTCTCCTGGTTCAGCACTTCCTGAGCAATAAGTGCCAAATTTGTCGAAATTGCCGCTCAATTCTACTGGACACTCAAGTCCTTTTCTCAATCTGGGCGGAAACCAACACACTCGGCAGGGTCAATCTCTCTCTATCCACTACACAGAATCTAGGTGCAAAAAATGTGAAAACTAAATTCCCAACTTTTGAACGCAAGAAAGACTTCATTTAGGAACCATATTATAAGATCGAGAATGTCCTCTCCAAGGAAGTAAGTCAGCTAATGAAGTTACTGGATGTTGTAATAAGAGTCAATAATAGCATCGGCCAAGTAAGCACACTTTGCCAAGTTGAGTCCAGCAAGTGAAATACGACCATCCTTGGTCATGTACACGTGCCATTTGTCAGTCATATTGTCACTCTGCCACCACAAACAAACGTTAGCAGAAGTAAACGTACGTCTCACAAAACGAATGTAGCTAACCAAAATACCTTCGAATAAGATAACCGTGGGCACCAGTGGCTTTGTAAAGAGGTTTCAATAGAATAAACTGCGTCAACAAGTACGAAAATGTGGACCTGGAGCCCACGCAAATCGAAGAGATGGTAATACAAATACCTGTGCCTTGTTTAGACCAGTAAATGAAAACATTCCAATTTGCTTGAGAACGAAAGACCAATCTTTGCCACTCTTGTCCTTGGTAGAAAGTTCATCGTACAATCTCTGCCTCACTGTCTTGATACGGCCAGCCATCATCTGCATCTCTGCTCTCCACTCGTCGAACATAGTTGGCTCGCCAACAACGTTGGCAACAATACGGGCACCGTGAACAGGTGGGTTTGAGTACATTGGTCTTGCAATCCTCTTCAGCTGGCTCTTAACCCTGATACACACAACAATCCAGCATCAGATTCTGCAATTAGAGACTATGAACAGCGCAATGCCCAATTGTGTTGACTTTGACAAAGCTCACATATGAACTCTAGAGATGTTGATAAGGCATACCTAGCAGCAACATCTGCAGAGGATACAATCGCATTGATAGCACCCACACGCTCGGCATAGAGACCGAGATTCTTGCTGTAGGATTGTGCCACGAAAACCTCCATACCACGGGCAACGAACTTCCTCACGGAACTAGCATCGTCATCCAGGCTCCCACTGGCGAAACCCTGGTGTACCATCCGACGACAAATGAATCCTCGAACACTGGTAAGTCACTCATGTTTCTCATGTGGCTCAATGAGACTTGATAAAAAGTCGTCACAACTAATTAAACTGAAGAACACTAATTAGCCATCCAGACATCGAAGCCGATCATGTTTCCTGCAATGATATGCGTAAATGGAAAGAGGAAATTACCTGGTAAGCTACATCAAAGAATGCCATATGGTTCTTTTGCTGAATAAGATCAGCAATCTTCTCCCATTGGTCTGGTGTTGGGTCAATGCCAGTTGGGTTGTGTGCACACCCGTGCAACAATATAATTGAACCCTCAGGTGCGTTCTGCACAATTTCAAAGCCATAGTGTGTCCTCAATAAAGGAATACTGCTGTAAATCGCTGCTATCAAATATATGGTGAACACACTTGACGTCATTAAGATCTAAGTTTGGCTTCTACCTCAATGTCTTCCATCATGCCATCGAAGTCTAAGCCGACAGTTTTGGGGTCAAAGTAGCGGTATTCTTTCCATGGGACACCAGCATCATTAAATATGTTCTTGTGGTTTCCTGTTGAAGTAGATGCATCAGAACAATAGAGAAAATTTTGGAAAAGAATTCTCCACAAATAAATTTTACGTCAAAAATTATAAAAATTGAAACATAATAAATCTTTGTCTTACCCCAAGTTGGAGAAGAGATGTAAACGGTGATGCCAGGGAAGTAACGTTGAATGAAAGCAGCACCCAAGCGAAGAGAACCCGTACCAGAAAGGCCTTGGACGGTGGCAACCTAGAGATCAATACAAACCGCTAGCCAATTCAAAGGTACTACATGTACAGATGCATAATTGATAGAGCCATATCTAGCCAACGAAGCAAATGACACGGCATTTCTTCTCGAGCAAAACCCAATGAAATGACTCAAATTACACATCCATTGGAACAATATTTATAATGGAACCAAGATATTAGGAATTTGCAAACCACATCATCACAACTGAGGACGCTTACCCGGTTCTCTTTAATGGCGGCGTTGTCGGCTCCCAATAGCAACTCTGCAGTAGCCTTGTTGAAAGCAGCAAGTCCCTCAATGGGAAGGTACTGCACACCACAAGAATTACATAGAACCAGTTTTAGAGGTCTGAGTGAATCAACCGCTAACGTAAGAAGAAAATGAAAGCATTAAGAAAGCATGCAAATATACTTCACCGTGGAAACTGGATAATCAAAGTCTGAAATAATTGTAAATGGAGTAATCAGGATTACGATAATTTAAAATGTACGGAAACAATGAAAAAGTACCTCTTTGTTGTCGCCACCTTCCAGCATTTTCTTCTCAGCCTGTAAAGATTGAAAGAATCAGATACCTTCTAAACACTCCTGAGCCTGATGGTTAATGCTTCGCTCAGAGAGCAAAAGTGGCACAATAGGAGAAGCTGTATTTGAGACGACTTGAATCAGTGGCACTTTCTGAAGGATGGTATGTGGTACATTGCCAAGCAGATATTGTTTACCTTCTTAACGACCTCCAATACATAGGGCTGGAGATCCTCAGTTCGGTAAGCACCTACTCCCAAGTTCAGCTTCTTCTCGCTGTTGTCCTTCTTGAAAGCCTCTGAAACTCCCAGGATGGGGTCCGCAGGAGCCATGGTTACTGACTCGAATCGAGATACATCAGTGGCAACCGACATGACTGACGTTGACTTGCCCTGTGTTGACACATTAGCAATTGCCTGGATGAGTAATACAGCATATGAGCAACTCCAGGATTGTCACACCGTCGGAACTAAGCAGGAAAGATACCACTACCACCAGATTCGTTGCTACTCAGAATATCAAACGGCTATTTGAAAAAACTCCTCAAATCAGAAACATGGCCACCGAAACTCTGCAAACCTTACAATCAATTGACAAACTACTCGAGAGAGAATGTTTCTGAAACAACGCAAAGTGCAGAAACTTCCCTTTACCTTAACGTAAAGAGCGACGTTGTCCTTCTTCAGAGGGAAAGCGGCAACCCTAAGGCCAGAGAACTTCTGCGTAACGCCACTCTATTCATCGTAAAATTGAACAGGTTAGATAACTACATCAAGAGATCGGTGCAAATACCTAGCAACGAAGTGCGCAATCGCAAATCCTAGATGAACTCAAACAAACGTATAATTGTAACCTAACCAGAGTATTCAACAAACACGAGGTTCTCTGTTCACTACATGCCCAGATCTCCATGACAATATCATTGGAACGTTACGTATTCATCGATACTGATCCAACAAAACCGTACAGCTTCTTAATAACCACGATAGTAGCAGAGCTATCCAATATATCAGAATATTTATTTCAGTAAAGTACACGCAAAAATCCCATAGAAACCCAAAATCGCAAACAGAAGCCAACGCCGCCCTAACAAAAATCTAACTGTCAAAAATATTTAACAGAAGGACCCGGGGATGGTAACAGACCCGAAGAACTTCTTGGCCGCTCGCAAGAGCTGTCAGTGCAGCCGAGGACGCCATCGCTGTAGTCATTGCAATCTAACAGCGACGAGTCAAGGAAGAAACAACTGGAGATGGTGGAGTGCTCAAAGACGGGAGTGAGCAACAGAGAAGCGGAGGAACTAAAGAGATGCATAAGTTGCACGTATTGATTCAAGGGCCCAAAACACGCCACCTCGCCTGAATACTCGCTGAGGCCCCCTTCTGTTTTGGGTATATCTCTTTTTTAACCTAGTCCTGCACTACTTTTGTCACAAAGTGGGAATTTATGGGGTGCTGGTTCTACAACTTCTCAACACATTGCGGCGAACAACGTGGGTGGCCATCAATTGATAGGAAATTCATATTAACGTTAACAATATGCTCTGAATTTACTGTGTCAGGATGAGAGCGAGGTCTCTTTGGATCTGCCGGCCGCAACGTGCACTGATAGAATTCGATGCTGCTATAGCGTGAATATCTGCACCAGAGTTATGGATCAATCAGATTCAAACTCCTTGTAAGGTCAGCTCAGCCAAAATGATAAGCATGTGCGCTTGCCAACGGACATTCAGAGGAATTCTATGGGATTGATCCAGTTAAAAAGATTCTTACAAAATTATACGTCCCTTCAGGACGCATATACAGTCTTGCCTCGAAAGACCTTGAATGGCCACCTTCTTGACAATTCCAAGTGCCTTCGCAGTCCTACCTACTCTATGCTAGATGTGCGTACTGACCGGAAGAGATCTCAAAGGAAAGAAACTAGTCACTAAAGTGATACAGTGAATGGAGGTTACGAACGAGGCTAGTGGCCGAGGAAGAACGAAGCAAAAAAACTCGCTAATCTAAGGATCCTGAATCACAGAGACTTGGCAGGGATTAATCTTTGTCAGGGATATTTCGAAACCTATCAACCCGTTCTTTTATAGCATCACGTCGTCGCTGAGCAATCTTGTTATTTGGGTCGAATAACAAAGATTCCTCATAAGCTTTTAAAGCATTTTTGAAGTCCTTCTTAACTTCATAAACGTTTCCCAGGTTGTACCATGCAATAACATACCCTGGTCGTAGCTTTACTGCCTTCTCGAAAAGGTTGATGGCCTCATCTAGCTTGTTGTCTCTGAAGTAGCTGAAGCCCAATGCATTGTATACCTGCAAACTCCAAAACGGAGCTGAGACTTTGTGAAAAAGGTGCTCAATAACATTATTCAAGTGCCACCTAAAACTCTTGGAAGACACTCACTAATCCTGTTTCAATATTAGAAGATTATTACAAAACTCTTTTCAAGAACAACAATGTTCTCTCCAGTTGTTTCATTTCCTCGACTAATGCACAACCCGAATCGGAAGACTTCACCTGATAGGTAGTGAAGATCTTTCAGCAGCTCTGTATGTTTCTTTTGATGACATTGACATTGAATCGATACAAGAATTATAAAACTGGGTAGGAGTAAATGTGTCACGCAAAAAGAATTAAGATTAAAATTTTTAAAAATCAAACCTGAGCCAAATCGGCTTCATCACCATCCCATTTCTTGATCGCCTGCTCCAGATACTTGTTTGCAAGAACATAGTATTTTTTTCGCAGCATTACAGCCCCTAGCTCAAAGAATTCCTCTGAAGAAGCCTCCCCACTACGCACTTGATCCTAAAAGTACATAAGACCAAATCGGAGCTTCATCACATCATGAACTGGTGCATGCACTACTCAAGTGAATAGAAAAAAGTTGCAGGATTATTGTATAATCAGCAGTTCTGGTCCTTCACAGCCTGAAAATATTTATGTCCCCTAAAATATATATATATATATATATATATGTGTGTGTGTGTGTGTATATATGTATGTATGTCTAGTTCTGGTCCTTCACAGCCTGAAAATATTTATGTCCCCTAAAATATATATATATATATATATATATATGTGTGTGTGTGTGTGTATATATGTATGTATGTCTGGATGTGAGAGAGAGAGAAAGAGAGGAAACCTCATATCGTCACCAAGCGTACCTGCAAATCCTTAATGGCAGACTCTAAGTCACGGCGGAGAAGATCCTTACGAACCACCAAGAAACTACTAACCGCCAGCAGAGCAAACAATTAGAGTTTTTTTCTGTTGTAACGCTTATCAATGAATTCAACGAAAGCTATCAGGAATAGAAAAAAACAAAAAACAAAAAACAAAACAAGCAACTTTTCAACACAATAGCATATCACTGGAATGATTTATGAGAAGCAGCGAATGAGCTCCGACTTCGTAACAACCATTTGGTGCAGTCGTGACTAGAATGATCCAATCTAAGCGGCATCATCAAAAGTTGCAGTAAAGAATTTCGTTGCATGAACCTTTAGGCGTATCAAACTGTCAACTAAAAGCAACAAGACATCAATCTCTGCATTCTCTCTAGAGGTTGTGATTGATCAGCGAGACACAAACACAAATCAAGGGATCGCTGAGCTCCGAGGAAATCACTTATAAGGTGTTAGCAACACACCATCCTCAGGTGAATAGAAATCCCTGGCTACAACATTATTCAGGGGTGCATGTCCTCTCCGGCACAAGGAGTGTCTTGAGGTTGACAACGATTGTATCCCACGGAGCTGCTCCCTCCACAACCAAACAAAAATTCCAAACGCCGCATAATCAACCCCAAGCTCCAAAAACCAGTTTCAACACGAGAATGGACTCCCGCTTACCCATCCTCTAATACTGATTCTGCTAGTTCCATCGTAGAATCGGGGTAGTTTGACGACACTACAAAAGACCTCATCCATCTACTAAACTCTTATCAAATATTTCTCTTCACGTTTCGTGCATTAAATTCGCGTCATTACTTGTGGACTTCCTCCCATTTAATATACACACACAGCAGGCCAATTCAGAAAGGTTGAGGTCTAAAAAACTCTGAATACTTGTTAAACGAAGTTTTCGTGAAATCGATTCCTACGGAAATTAAGAACAAATCGATTGCACTTAAATGTATGTCTTAACTTGTGTGTGTAAGACAACGCTGCCGGATAAACTCAAATTCAGTCGAAGATACAAAGAAGGCATACCTGAGAAATCAGGAGCAGAGTGACAGCTTCCGACGACTTAAGAGCGCTCCTCCTCTCACGCCCGATTGTTAAGCAGCTTCGAAATCTGCCACTTACAATCCTCACTTTGCAACTCTCGCGTCTCCTTCCCTTGACATGTTGAAACTGCAGTAGCAGCAGCAACGATGAGCTCTTCACGTTCCTCAAAACATGACAACCGGCCATCGCATCTGCCATAATCCTCCTCTCATCCTACAATTCAATTTCCGCAACAAAACTCCCCTCGAAAAACTTCAAATAAACGTATCACTCCTTGTTCCTCTTCGAACATATATTTGCAATCCTCGAACCACACCGACGAGCTTCAAATGTGCTCTACCAATTGACAACAACGGATGGCATTTTCTGGTGCTACAGAAAACAAAATGGTGGGAATTTTTGCATCGTAAACTACAAGTATTTGATCTCTTGCTTCCAAAAGTTGATAGTATTGATTGAACCACAGTTGTTATTTTAAACATTCAAGTGTATACTTTATATTGTAAATTAGTTATCAAATTAAATTCCTCCATTTACTATTTCTTTTTTATTTTTTCAACTATGTGTATTTTATTTTTTATTTTTCTTTCTTTTTGTCAATGCAATAATTATCTAATATGATAATTGTGGCTTTTTAAGCTATTATATTAGCAACTCCAGTTGGCCCCCTCTACCAACATTTTAGGTAGTTCATCTTTGTATAAAAGGTGAAATTCTTTATAATGTTGTTTGAACATGTGGGTTTACAAATCATTCTCTATTTCTTTCTTATTTTCTTTTTCTTTTTCTGCTTTTAAATAATAATAAAAATGATGGATTTGCAAATACATTAACCTAATACATACTAGCTTAATTAATATTAATTTAATTATATTTTGCTTCACATTATTCTTATTTAAAATTATATCTTTATTTTTTTCAAAAACATTTCTACGTTTATTTTATTATTGGATCATGCTTTTTGCATGCCTGGAGAATTTTTTAAAAAAATATTAAATATAGAATCCAAGCATAGATTTAGAAATAGATTTTTAAGTAGTATGTAAATCATTAATTACTTAGAAGGTTTGAATACTTGAGCAATTGATAATAAAAATAATATCACCAATATCCAATTAAAAGAAGAAAAAGAAAAAGAAAATCGTCCTGAATACATTGTATAAAGATAGAAAATCAAATCATGTTAAAAACACTGTTTCAATTACTAAATATTTAATATTATCATAATGTCTAATTAAAGAATTATAAAGCCATGATCTGATATTTTTATTAAAAACAACAAATTCCTACATATTAATTATTAAATAAATTAAATCTTGTGTTCTATTGTTAATTTTTTTGCCACATGTTTTATCTTTAAAAAAAAATTCATAGATGAAAAAATGTTTATTAGAAGTAAATAAACAAGTAGTCCATAAAATTCAAGAAGAAGCTTTATGATGCCGAACAAATCACCGAGAAAGTTATAGGTGGTTCTATGAGTCAAGTGATGCATTGGGCACTTTATTTGCAAAAGATGTGAACATATTTTTATTGATTTTTATCATTATTATTAAAATTAGATGGCATAATGTGACTTTGGTGGTTATTTTCGGTTGTCAGTATATATATATATATATGTATATATGAATGAATGAATGAATGAATGCTAAGGAAATAGACTTTTTAATTTTAAAGATCAAGATACATGTTGTTATACAAATTTAGTTTTTAAATTAGATTTTTTCTTCCAATTAAAACTCAACATCTCCAATTCTAGCATTCAATATATGTTTTAGATTAGTAATAACAATATATTTCTTTTTTCCTTTCTATTTTTTTAAGCAATATTTTGAAATATGTCACCTATTACTTGCAATCAGCATGCATCAGTTTATTTACTAGATTTTATTACATTATATTTTTTAAATTGTAGGTGTTTGGAGTTTATTATACTATTTGTAGATACATAAAGCAAACAGTATCATACAAATCCTTGTCAAATTGAATAAAATACACCATGATCCTCCAACTATTACCGATCAAAAAAATATGCAGGGATCAAAACTACATATCATGTTTCATAGTGTCACAATTAAGATAAGATTTCAATAATAGAGGTTTTCTTTACAACAGCATTTTTTTTTTCAACAATAGCAGCATTAATATGCATTCAAGTTGCATTCTAATTTACATCAAACTTTACACTTTTCATTTGACTAATTAATAGTAAAAGAATCTGTTGTCCTTGCTTTTTAAGAGTTGTCACAATAATCAAATGCAATGGAAGTGTCGAGTGAAAACTAATTTGGAAGTGAAAGTGAAATATTCAAGTAATTATTGTTCTTATTAAGAATAATTAGAAAGAATACAACTTTTGTACATATTTTGTGTAACAATTTTCTTTTTTAGCACGGAGAACTTTTGGCTAGAGTAAGGAAAAAAGAATAGAAATCTTAAAATTAATTTATTTATTGACATGCACAACCTGTGGTTTAATCAAAGACATCATTGTAATATTATTTAACTATTAATAAAAAAATAAAAAAGAGATTAAAAAATAAAAAAGAGATTAAAGTTTCTTTAATTCGCACAATTTTCAAAATTAAAAGCTTTTTCTTTAAATTTTCAATGACTCGTTGTAACTTTTTTTTATTTTTAGGTGATTATAATACGAAATTAAATTTTTTATTTAAAGTCTAATAAATCTCTAGACTTTGAGCTCAAGTAATTATAATATTTAAATCATATAAATTTATTTTTATTTTTATGCAATTATATATACTTATCTTAATACTTAATGAAACTAACAGTAAATTTTGTAATCAATAAAAATTTCCTTTGACCAATGCAATTTAATTTTTGCAATTGATACCAATATAAAAATTATTTTTTAAAAAGATTGTATGTTTTGTCATTGAATATTTAAATTTGGTATTTAAAATGTATAAAATAAAATATATTCATATTTAGATAAATTAATACAAATAATACGTGCATGTCTACCACATATATATTTAAAACTATAAAAATTATGGTTAAATTTTTATCATCTATTTTTGTAAAAATACTTTCTATATTAGACTATATATATATATATATATATATATGGACAAAAAAAGATAATGAACAAATTTACTTTAATCTCCAAATTAATTTTCACTTAACACTTCCATTGTACTTGATTACTGTAACCACTCTTACACTATGGAAAACCTACTAAACCCTAATTATTCCACACCACCATCCTCAAGCATGTGCATAGGAGCAAGGGAGGGGTCGGGACAAAGTGGGGACGAGGGCTAGGATAAGGGTCATGTATAAAAATGAATCATAAGGTGGAAAGGGAGGTGTGGTTTTAACAAAATTGAGGTGTGGCTTTAAAAACTATATATATATATATATATATATATCATTTTTATTGCCATTAATTAATTTTATTTCATTGACATATAGGTTTAGAGTAATAACATATTTTATTTCATTGACACAAATTTAGGCTTGTTATTACTCTATGTAAAATGTATTCAATGGCCATTTGCATACCTATTTTCTTCTATAACATTAAATAAAAAAGTTAAGTAACAGCCTCTATATATACATATAAAAATTAAAAATAATTATATAACCTTAGAATATTAAAAATCTCTAAATAATTATTTTTGCCTATTTTGTTATATATTATAGTTTATAAGAGACAATAATAGCTCCAAACATAATATTTTTTTAATATATAATTAATACAAATGATAAATTATTTAAAAATAATAATATGATGGTTAAATTATAAAAGAATTCTAATTATTTTAAAATATATTTTATTGATTATATCTTCTACTTTTTTTTTCAACAAAAGTATGAACAAATTTATTTTATTTACAATAAAAAATAATTTGTAAATTAAATTTATAAACTCTGTTTTTCTTTCAAAAACAAAAAAATATTATACAATTGATTATTTATTCACAAGTATTTTTTATCTCTTCTTGCATGTAAAAATATAAAATACAAATTCAATTATATATTTAGTAAAATATATTTTATATACTTTTATTAAATCTATATGTATAATTATATTTATGTATATTTATTAAAAAAATATTATTGATCATTATATTATATCACATATGAATATTTTTAATAATTTTTATTCAATAAAATTATTGGTCCCTCTTATGGTGTAAAATTATAAGCTCAAAATCCTTAAGTTGTTTTAAACAACTTAAAATATATTCAGAAGTTAATTAAATATAATTTTTATTTATTTATTTTTATTATTGTTAATTTGTTTTGGTTGTTTTGGTTAGCTTTTACATTAGTAATGCTTTATTATTATTGTTGTTGCTGTTATTATACCTTTCAACCTCATTAATATCCAACTTATTGAAAAACTTGTAGCAGCGGTGTATTGTCAGTGAGGCACACAAGAATGTCTATGCAGTAAAAGAAAGATATCCACACATCAAAAGGGAGGTGTCTACCTAATATTCCCCATTATTTATTGTTTACATAAATTGCTACGTTTAATTTATATTTACATAAAAATTGAAAATGTATCAATAGCATCCTTAATGTTGAAAACAGTGCAATTTATCCACATTCAGGTTTGGGTCCAGAAAATAACTAAAAGAATTTGAGATCATTCAAATGCGAGAATTCAAATGATGTCAACAAATCGAACATTCTACAAGGTTCCTGACATTTCCACCATGAATTCTTGGAGGGTCTACATACCCCTATGACCGTGGAAGAGGCGCGCTTCCCATCCCCATTAATGTGTGGCGGGAGATTCAAACTGTTCCCGCCGAACTCAAGTTTTCGTTTTCCCTCGCGCGCCTGGTTTGCTTCCTCTGCAAGCTGTGACTTTCTAATGCTCTTGCCTTCTCCTATATCAACTTTGCTACACTGAGTATGCAGTTATCTTTGCTTACGCTTTTGTTCTGAACGGTCTTGTTTCTCTTGCAGTTGGTTGATTAGAGCGTTGTTTTAGTAGTTGAACTCGTGCAGGGATGGCGCGTACTAAGCAGACCGCTCGTAAGTCTACGGGAGGCAAGGCGCCTCGCAAGCAGCTGGCCACCAAGGCTGCTCGTAAGTCTGCTCCTGCTACTGGAGGTGTCAAGAAGCCTCACCGTTACAGGCCGGGGACGGTGGCGCTCCGTGAGATTAGGAAGTATCAGAAGTCGACGGAGTTGCTTATCCGGAAATTGCCGTTCCAACGTTTGGTACGTGAGATTGCGCAGGATTTTAAGACGGATTTGAGGTTCCAAAGCTCTGCAGTGTTGGCGTTGCAGGAGGCTTCGGAGGCGTACTTGGTTGGTCTGTTCGAGGACACGAACTTGTGTGCAATTCATGCGAAGCGTGTAACCATTATGCCGAAGGATATCCAGCTGGCTCGCCGTATCAGGGGTGAAAGAGCTTGAGTCAAGTGGTTTCCGTATTCAAATTAATTGGTGTTTTGTAACACCATCATTTTCCTGAAATTTAGCCTACTTCGACATCGTTAGACTGATTTCATTCTTCGACGCTTTTACCCGAGGTCGTTGATTGTTGCTTGCTTGAAGACAACCATGCTTTAGCGCGTAACGTTTGATGATTTGTGAAGTTTATCGTTGCCATTCATTTTCGTCATGCAGATGTGCTAACACACGTGACCGTACATGTGTGTGGTATTACTCGTTGGTAAATTGATTATGTAGACCAGGATCGCTTGTCGAACAAGATGATCAACAACTCTCTTGTGTATTCATTATCGATGTGCACAACCTGATCCGTGTGTGTTACACTTAATACACGGTGACACTGTCCTGCGCATCTGTGATTGTTTTTGTAGGCACCCGTGATGATTCCACTCTATCTTTGAAAGCGACGAGATGCGGAGATAAAACAACCTTTCATCTACTTCCGACTCAGTTGTAAGGGATATCCAAGGGAGACGCACCTAAACCTGTTGGACCTTTCTAGAGTGTATGGTGTAGTTTCATATGTAACCTAGATTTATATCAAAGTCCTATGTCTCAAGAGTCGGTGCCTAAGGTGATTGAAACTTGAAGCAACGCCGACCGCGAACATTGCATTTTGGTGAAGATGGTCCATGTAATTATGAATATTGCAATGACTTCATGATGGAGATATATGTTCGCCATTATTTGTAGGATGTCGCTTAAACAGTCTTCATCCTTATAACCAGCCTACTGCCCTTGCCATGTTGCCACAAATCGATCTAGTACATCGTCACAACAGTTGGAAGTGTGATTGTGAATGTTGCAACAAACTAGTACATAATCTCCATGTTTCAGTATGAATACTATACGTTTTTAAAATGAACAGATAGTTTCAACTATCATATCTGTCTAACGGGTCTAACTGTCTGCATAAAATCATCAAGGCACTCAAAATGAAGTTTCTGACTGAAAATGAAAGTGAGTAACCATTACTTTTATTCAAAATTTAATTCCTCACATACATATACTGATAGTGTGAAGAATACCAAAATGGAAACATGTTCCATCGTTTGCAAGTTTTAAAACTGGATGAGTCGAGTGATTTTCAACAACATTTTCAACATTTTGCGAGGCAAAATTTGTCACCTAACCAAATCAAAGTAGAAACATATGCAGAGAATATATCTTAAGTGATTTAAGAGCTCTTAAATCAATTCACGGGAGCAGCATGGTAGTCTTCAGTAGTGTGGCAGCTGTTCAATCTAAAATGTCCACAAACTTGTTATATGTTGTAGAATCAATTCCTACAAAACTCTTACCTCAGTGGTGGATATTGGCCCAATACTCAGCAACAAGCTTGGCAAACAGAGAGCTGGGATCCTCCAACAGCTTCTTCGGTTCGTCAAATTCAGCCATTTTACCTGCGAACACAGATAGCAAGAAAACAAATCGAGGAAACATCGTCACTGTTGTGCAAATGGATATCCTTTGACAGTGTTGAAGCTCCATCAGCAAATCACGGAATTAGTCCTGACGCTTGGAGCATGTAGCTCTTGAAGAAATGCAACATCTTTCAAGATAGATTACAAAGTTTGTATTGTAAATAACACGGTGATTAGTGGATAGAGAGAGGTTTCTGAAAAGAGAGTGTTGGGAAGAAGAAAACTAACCGTCATGAAGGGCCATGACCGCATCACTGTCGATAACAGTAGGGATGCGGTGAGCCACAGTTACAACAGTGCAGTCTGAAAATTCTCGGCGCAGGATGCGTTGCAGTATCGCGTCTGTGTTGTTATCAATGCTAGCAGTTGCCTCGTCCAACACTAAGACACGGCTGTGCTTTAGTAAAGCTCGTCCTAAGCAAAAGAGTTGTCGTTGGCCGACGCTCCAGTTCTCACCGTCATCCGCAACTACAAAGCACGTCAATTGCCTTCAGTATCCATAGCTGTTGAGAAATGCTAAGATAGTTCAATGCAAACTAGATAATGATAACATGAGATTTTTTTTTTTTCTTTTTTTTTTTTTTTTTTGAATGTCAAAACGTTCTTATCACACGTAGCGACTACAATGGTGATTCCTTCAATCACCTAGCGCATCTAGTCGTTCAGGCTTTGTTCGTATGATGTCACCCAGCTGGCATTTGTCAAGGGCCTGAAGGCAACGGAAGAATCAATTCATCAGTACTCTGAAAACAACTCCAAATGGAAAATCTAATGGAAAGTAGGAAATGATGACAGATTTGGAGCTCAAATTATTTGTGCACTTCGTATGAAATTTAGTACCCAAGACTGCGGTTTAAAAGAATAATAATCTTACCTCCCAAATTTCAGCGTCAGAGTGTTCGTCAATAGGGTCTAAATTGAACCTGACAGTTCCTCGAAACAATGTAGGCTCTTGTGGGATGATTCCAAGGCGTGAGCGTAAATCATGAAGGCCAATGGTTGAAATATCAATGCCATCAATCAAGATCCTTCCACCCGCTGGCTCCACCAGTCGAAAGAGGGAACCAATGAGAGTTGTTTTGCCACTTCCTGTGCGACCCACAACGCCCACCTTCTGACCTCCCTGGAAGATACACGTGATGCCACGCAGAACTAGAGGCGAGTTTGAGCGATATCGAACCTGTGTCATGACAATTGAAAATTTGGTTTCATAACGAAAGGTAATCCACAAATGCTTCAAAGGAACTTCAAGAGAATTATGGTAGCATTAGAACATTATTCGTCAACTTTTGTTACAACATTCACATGTTTAGTGCTAACAATTTTCTAAGATCGCAACTCCGGCTTCTTTTGTAGCTCGACCTGTATGCAGAAAAGCTGGAAATCGACATAGCATTTACCTGAAATGTAAACATTTTCAGGATAGATATGAAAAAGGCATTAACAAGTGTAGCTTGGGACAAAGAAACTGCACAAGTCAAACCAATATGAATAATTCGAAGACGAAGTCATGGAGTATAGAGGAAGGGTTTACCTGTAGATTTTCAAGCTCAACCCTGCCAGTGCTTGGCCAATGCAAAGAAGGCCTCTTGTTAGGGATTACAGCTGGAGCTTCACTGACAAGGTTCATGTATTGTTTTATTCTTTCCACTGAGATTATTGTATTTGAAAGATTGCATTGATGCTGGACACCGAAGACGACAGAAATATTTAAAGATAGACCATAACTGATGGCCATACCAGCGAAACCTGCATTCCAAACCCAGGTGCAACTATTCAGAAGTCGAAACATTAGCGAACGTCTTGTTCAAAAATTTGATAGACATGAATAGGATGATCAAACATGCTAACAACACCGCTGGAACCTCAAATTATTCACAATCCAACTAATAGTTGACAGCTTGACACTAACCTGGGTTGATGTGACCCTCGGGTAGAAGAACGATGAACAGTGCAGATGCTACTAAAACGGTTGCTGAGAGGAACTCGAGACGAAGTATGAGCCACTCAATAGCTGCAAAGCTATGGAAAAAGGGGCTAGCATTAGCGTCAATGAGACTCAAATTCTCCACAGCGAAGTCAGCCTGCTTCTTAAACGCACGAATTGTCGATCCTCCGGCGATGGCCTCCGCGAAGTGGTTCACAATTGGTGCTTTAGTTGTTCCATTGATCCGCATAATTTGCCTGGCAGATGCCAAGTAATAAAGCTGTATTGGGGTAAAGTTCAACATCAGCATGTGTATGGCCCTCAGCACGCAAGGAGGGTATAGGTTCGTTATTCGTAACATTGATCAAAGACATTAAACTTGACAAACAACAATACTGAATGTACTCGCAAAAACCTACAATCTGTTACGAGCAAATCCCTCAACAAGTAAGAAAGTCTACTAACTGATAAGACTTCTAATCTTTAGAGCGTAAACGAATATTTCACCTGTAATTTTCGGGCGGCGTATATAAATGGGATGACAATGAACAAGATTTGCCAGGTTATGGAAGTGTTGACGGCTACATTGGTGAGCGCATTCATGGAGGCCGCGATAGAGAAACCAAATGCGAAAGCCACATCCATGTCCAGAATACTGAAATCTGAGGAAACCTGCATCAAATTTCAAAACATAATGACAGTGTTCCTTCAACATTCATTTCCTGCAATTCGCATATCAGATCACACTAGTGCAGAGAAATTGCTGAAATGACAGTTAAATCACACGGTCATCTCAGATAAAACATAAAGCAGAACAAGAATATGCAGATGTCTACTTTGATGTGCTCATCTCCATTTTGTTTATCTAGACAAGGCACAAAGTCCATGTAGTTGATTAAAACTCCTCACAAGCCAATATAGAGGTTCAAGTACTTAAGAATGTTACGCATACCCGACTGAGGATTCGGCCAGTTGGTGTTGAGTCAAAGAATGCCATGGGGGTACGAAATAAAGAGCTGATCATCCCTTCAAAAAATGACCGCGAGGCTTCCACACCTAACATGGCAAGAAAGGCAGATCTAAAGAAGACGAAGAATCCGGTGGTGAGTGCAATCGTAGAGTAGATAAATAGCAGCTTGGCATTGCTCACTGCTGGATTATCCACGTTGGAAGCCATCCACCAGTTCGAAGCCACTTGTCCCAGTACAAAGACAAGTTGGGTGATGATCGAAAGAAATAAGAGCAAAAATCCATTGGCTTGCTTTAGATAGTCCACATATGCTTTTGATCCAGTGCTACCAATCTCTTTCTCTTCTTGCTCCGTCAGTTGTGAAGCGTTCTGCTTAGCTCTAGCCAGCTGAATAGCGTCCTCTTCTCTCCTAGACCGACTTCGACTAGGCATTTTCTGCAGTTGCTCTTTATCTGAATTCTGAGCAGTGGCTTTGTGCTCTAAACTTGAGTTCTCTGACATTCCGCCCATTACCTCTTCATGAGCCGTGACAAGCTCCTCAAAGGCTGTGCCTTCGCTTCTCAGTTCATTGTAATGGCCAGCTTGCCAAATTTCTCCGTCTCGCAGCAACTGTTGTAGGAATATATCACCAAGATAGATTTTAATTATCATTGTAGAAGCAATAACAAGTTCGACCAACACTAATAGCTCATTTTTGCTGTAAATTTCAAAACCAATGCAAGGCTATGCTTTGTTTACTACGCCAAAACCACGAACAAGATTTCTTACCAGTATAGAATCCACAGCTGGGAGAAACTCTACTTGATGTGTGACCAAGATCACTGTCTTTCCCTCCAGAGCGTCCATGATGCAACCCTGTGAGGATCGTATTGATTGCCCTTTAGTCATTAATAATATCTAAGATCATATTGAAGAGAGCTCATCAGATGGAGTGCACCTTTTGAATCTAAAAATATTATGTGATTAAGGTATCAGTGACATGTGTAGTTAATGAGACACACTAGATAAGGAATTCATTAATCAACACTCAGAGGCTAATCATATAAAAAACCAGCGCAACATACATTGAATAGGCTAGCAGCAGTGTGGGCGTCCACGGCGCTCAAGGGATCGTCCAAAAGGTAAATATCAGCATTCTGATACACTGCCCGAGCCAATTGCATTCGCTGCTTCTGTCCTCCACTCACGTTCATACCCCGTTCCCCAATCTCTGTTAGATCCCCATGAGGAAAATTCTCAATGTCCTTATCCAGTGCACAAGCTCGCAATGTCTTCCGATACCGCTCTTTGTCCATAGGCTTCCCAAATAAAATGTTGTCACGAAATGTGCCACTTCGAATCCATGCTGACTGTGCAACATAAGCAACCGTGCCATTCACACGTATCTGCACAAAGTATGAATTGGTCAATCAAAAAACTATGATCAATAGCCCTGAAATTTATGCCAATTTAGTACCAAATTTTCTATGATGAAATAAAAGGCCATACCTTTAGTCAGGTTTTCCACAAACATTTAAATAAACTAGTGTGGACTTTTATAGCTAAGGTGACTGGCTCCTGGCCACTGCTAGAAACAGAAATGACCTTATTTGTTTGCTTACATACCAAGCCAGAGAGTTTGGGCATCTCTCCAAGGATGGCCTGAATGAAAGAGGACTTTCCACATCCTACTGCTCCGCACACTGCCACGCGCTGACCATGCTTGATTTTTGCAGTCAGGTTCCTCAAGGTGGGTATTGCAACATCTGGATCCCAGGTGAGGGTAGCCTCCTCGAATTCAATCGCGTAGTCTGAGGTTTTCCAATGATCCTTTCTCACAACGGCATCAGGCTGTAGCTCGTCCTCTTGAAGGAATTTAGCGATACGATCAAGCGATATACGCACCTGACAACATGCAATTAGAAACAAGAACTCTATCAGAGCCATCTTTATATATATATATATATATATATAAGTATCTACGCAATGTTGTTACTTTAGCGATTGCTACTGAAATGATAGTCCCTAGACTAATTACCTGGATGGCGTTAGCGACTAAGTCGGGAATTAATCTAATGGGCTCCTGGATTATCCGCAGCGTGGCAAGAGCTGTAAATACGTTGCTAGCAATGAGTGGAGTCCCCATAAACAGGCATGTTACAAATGTGGCGGTTGAGACAAACACTGGAGACATCCAGAAAACTACGGTATTATAAGCCCTTCGATACAAGACCTTCGATAGCCATATCAATTCTTCATTTCGTAATTTCAATATCTGCTCCTTGAACTTGTCCTCCCATGCCTGTAAAAACATGGCAAATGAATGACGATATTAACAAGTATCAATCTAAGCGCCTCAACTATAATTAAACAAGAATCTTAGAAAGTAGCTAACAAGAGATTTCTTTTATCTGAACAAACGATGAAAGCTGAAACAAGGCACCGCCCAACTTTGCATTCTCCTGATAAAACAAACATCACTTCGAGACTCCTTCGGAACCTATGTATCTGCTGAATTTAAACATAGATACAAAAACAATTATCAAGCCGTCATGACGTCAACGTCCAAGTTCCATTGTCTGTTACCTGAAGCTTTAGAATCTTCATGTTGCGAAGAGCTTCTGTTGTGGTCCGTAGACATGCATCTCGCGAAGTCATGAGCTTAGTTTGATACACATTTTGAGATCGAGCCAATGGAGTGTTCACAACCATGGACACAATAATGACTGTAAGACCAGCAAGTGTTGCCCATCCAACGGCATACGCAAGGATCACCAGCGCAATACAGATCTGAAGCGCAGTGGTCCACGAAAAATGAAGCCAATACAAAAACTCTCCAATACGGTACGCATCAACTGACATGTAATTGACCACCTCGCCAGCCGCATGTCTCTGTCTTCCTGTTGCCATGCACAAACCACAATGACTGCATTGAGGCCTCACGTTTCATTCTTTATACATTCAGTTTATTGTGTTGTACCGATCAACTGATTCTAGCCATTTAATATGACACGACTATCACATGACAAACCACCGCAAACAACTGTGCAAATGCATGTATTGAGTGGTTCATCACCTGCATCCTCAAACATGAGACTTACCCGCGTTTGCAATGCGGAGATCCTTCTGATAGATGGCGGCCATTAGAGCAGACCGAACTTGCAATCCAACTCTTCGGCTGCCGAAGTACCACTGCCGCTGCGAAACAGACTCAAAGAATTTGGCAAAAAACAGTGCTACCACAAGCGCAATACCTTCGCCCCGAAATAACCGCTTTCCAGCAGTGTACTGTATAAACGTATTGAGCACAACAGGCCCAAGGGAAACTGTGATGCTTTTACCCAGTGCGTATAAACCATTGTATACCATCGGCTTATAATAGCACGATGACAACGCCCAAAACACCGAAACCTGCCTATTGTTGCTTTTTTGGTCCCTCAGAGCCTGTGCGAACTTTTCATAATTTTTCTGGGCTTCATCTTCCTTGCCAAGCAGAGGGATGTCCGCTTGTTCCAGAGGCTTCCTGTAACCACTAGATAAAAGAGGATTTAGCCACGAGAAGCTCATGCGGCTGTAGAATCCAGCAGTAGCGAAAGGGGTAACTTTCTCCCCAACCTCAGCAGTGCCATTTTCAGAGTGACTTCTCGAAAGCAGAGGATCCTCCTCACTCTTGAGATCCATGGACAACTTGCTCTGTCCTTGTAAGGAAAGCAGCAGAAGGAAACCATACGCCGGCCAGGAGGCTAAACTATAAACCATTGTAACTGATACTTTTTGGCTGTCAATTATTTTCAAGACTACTGCAACAGCAGCATATGTTCCCAGTAAGAACGACGCTATCCACCACACTCGCACTAGTTTTTCGTATTGAGGTATTTTATGAACTTTCACTGTGAAGGCCAGGGATAGACATGCCACTCCTTGCACAAGAAAGAAACTGCATTGTAACACATGGATATGTCGATGATCCATCCATCCTGAGGCCAGTAACCACATAGTTACTCCTAAGCTGAAAAGACCGAGTCCACAAGTGGAGAGAAAGCACACCCATTCTAAGAATGAATCTGGACTGAAGAACTCATTCCTATAGCTTGCAGAATTAATGCGGTTAGATCGGTGCCCCAATATTATAGCTAATAGGATTAGAATAAAGATTAAATGGAGCCCTGAAACAAAGACATTCTGGAAAGAGGAATTCTTAATAAAAGCTGCAATAATATTATCCGTGTCTATCACGTCGGGTCGAGGGAAATGTTCCCCAGAGAGAACATTACTCAAGCTTCGCAGGAATGCCACCCATATTTCTGTGCAGAACCAGTACACACAAGTGAAGTTTAGAGCACAAGGTAAGTTGGCGGAATCTATCACTCAATTGCCTCATGGGAGCATGATTCAGAGTCTGCGCAATGCACGCTACATAACATTATGAAAGTGGAAAATACACATTGCAAGTCCACTTTCTCATCACCCAAACATTTGCTGAAGAAAAACAGCTCCGTGTAGTCGTTGAAGTATTGTTAAGAACGGGGGTAATGGTTCTGAATTGTTGCTCGAATCAGGAAAGACTTTACTCACCTGAAAATTGTGTCGCCGCCATCACTTCAAAAATTGAAAATCTACAGATCTTACAAAAAAGCTGTAGATCTTACAAAAGCCTCCTTCAAGGCTCCACAATTGACATAAGCTAATTGCAGACAGATGAAGAAAACACTCTTAATTGCGAGGATCCCATCTCAAACCAGAGTATCTGTCACTCCAAGCCACGTCGTGACCACATCTCAAAGGAGTCGAATACCTGCGACCATCGCCTAACCCCTCTACTTTTTCTTCATGAAAATTTTTGAAAACGGAGCCCAGCAATAAATCCTTCATGACAACAGAAAACCATGTCGCCTCGAGAAAGAAAAATCAGGTAGGCAACAATTCACAAGCATGACCAATGATCCTTACTCGCAACCCGAATAGCAAGCCCAGTAACGAACCAAAAGGATTGTAAAGAAACTGCGAAATTTTATCTGAAGGTTAGTTCAAGCAACATAATCCATTGGAGAAGTTGTTCCGCCAGGAAAAATTACAGACAACTATCATAATTCAAACTACACAAAGAGCTCAGGACAACACAGGCAACCTCACGAACTCCACTCCTGCTCTATACTCATCTCCTAACTCTCAAAAATTCTTCCTGTTTTCTCTTCAACCGCAAACCAACAAAGTCAGCTCCAGTTGGAATCAAACCAGGCCACAATAGCCGTGAAAATTTGTAAGCTAGCAAATCGCGGCTGCCTACTCGTGCCGATCAGTGTATGATTTGCGGGCCACCGCTTCTGGCAGAATCGGGAGAGAAAGACATCGACCGAATAAGGAATTCAGAGCCACTTTGACAGAAACAAACAGAAGAGGTGGTGCAGCCATTCGCTGGAAGACACCGCATCAAATAATCGAACTGGCAAAGACGACAAGACCTCGATCACGGCGAAGCATTTCTGTGACAACATCCGCCAAATATAGTCGCGGAGCATGACACGACACCGCACCCGCACTGAAACAGGGGAGAAGCATCGTCGATAGATGAAATTAACATATGGGTTGCTGACGGATGAATCCAAAAGATATTAGCATCCCTATTTTACAACCCTTTAAACTATCCTTATCTAGCGGATTAACTTTGACATACTGGGTTGGATCTTGCTTCGAGATTTATATATATATATATATATATATATAATTCTTTCTCAAGCAACATTTTCGCAAGGGTTTTTTTTATGGAAAAAATATTTTGATGGAAATTGGGGTTTTTTTTTTTTTTTTTTTTTTTTTAGGTTTTGTTTTATAATATTCAAGTTTCTCAATGTAACATTGTTGTCACTTTTATTTTTAGAGAACTGTTAATGCTACATCCTCAATGAGTTTTAATAATGGGGGGTTGGATCTTGCTTTGGGAAGAACAAATTATTCATGTACATTTATTTTATTCTCTGGGATGCAGTTTGTGTCCTGATTTGGTTGCACTCTGTTGATGTCAACAAGACTGGGTAGGAGCTGCATCCCGAAGGTCTCGTTGGTTGAAGATCCACTGAATTGTTGATTGTGGGTCTGATTTTTACATACTCTATAATTGAGGGTGTAGGTGAGAGCATCATACATGTTGTACCATGTGTTTTGAGCTCTGTCTTTTTTGTAATGTATTGTAAAATATTTTGAGCTCCATCTTTGTCTGACACTCCTATCAAAAAAACTTTCTATTTTATTTATTTTTATTTAATTATGATTATGTTTCAAACACCATTATTTTAATTTGCACAAAATTTGATAACTAAAACATATTAAAAAATAAACTTAATGAAGAACCATAGAAGAGGAAAATAAACACCTCAACATCGTTGTAGTCCAAAGAAACAAACTTGTGTACTGTTCTGTACAGTTTCTGCTTGTCGAATCAAGTTCTGTTTCGAAGTCTGTTTTCTGAACCTCTCCTCCACCATAGCTTGATTCTGGAGGGTGTGGAGGAACCCACGAGGTCGCTGTTCTGTCATATTTGACGTCATCACTCTCGATGAACAGAGCGGATCCGTCTGAAACGTGGAGCGTTGCTGTCCCGGAATATTGTTTCAGGGAGAAACCTTGAGCTGCGTGAGGCATTTTGGTCCTTTCACCCTATGAACCCACCGGATCCCTGAGAAAAATGTGGGGTAATTCTATACTGTAATAGTCGCTCTGTCAGAAACCTTGAGTTGCGTAAGGCTGCTTGAGCTTCAATTGGTTGCTCGACTTCCATCAGGAGGTTCTGACAACTTGTATTACTGAACAGTACTAGAACTACAGTCTGCTTGAGAATCGCATTCAAATGAGCTGTCAATGTACCCAAAGGCAACGATTGACTGTGATAGGATTTGGACGAAGCAGCGGAAGCTGGCAGAGACAAAACTGTGCTGAGAATGTCCTCATTAGGGGTCAGTTCCAAAGGTTCACATCAAGCCTGCCTGACCGTTGATTCAGCCTCAGAGGGAGTTTCCTGCGAGCTTGTTCATACGCTTCGAAATTCAGATGCCGTCAGTTGAAGGATTCAGTCTTCGAGATTGGAAGACTTAGTTGCAAACTCTGGAATCAATTTCCAATTATTAATTCTGGGATAGGAATGCATGAAGGAGATTTCAAAAATATTAACCCTTGTAAATTAACCCTCCTGGAATAGCAATGAACAGTGGATATAATGAAACCAGCCAAGTATAACCAGTAGATTCCAGTAGATATAAAGCAATGTAACGGCTTGATTGATGCATAACCTTGTCCACTGGAATCAAAACGCACAGGAGATTTTGCCCATTTGTTGCAAGAATCAACCATCTAGGTGGTTTAAATTGATGCAATGAACGCAATTGGGTGCAGTAAGAATGATATGAATAATACATCAAATCGACTTCTACATTGACGGTATTCACAATAGTGCATTTTGAGGCCATGAGTCAACCTTAAGTCGCAATATTTTACACGAACTAGATTATTCCATTTCTTATACCGCCTACAGACTACCAAGCAACTGCGCTTATTTTTCAACAGTTCAATAAAAGTTCTCCTTAAAATAGGTTTCTCCAGCCACAGCATCTTCAGTTCAAGTCCACATCTGATTAGACAAGTCGTCGAAGTAACTTTCATGAACTCGCTGACGCCATTGTCTTTCTTTAGAGAGTATCAGTGGGGAAGAAAATAAATAAATAAATAAATTTATAAAAATAAAAGAAAGAAGAAAAAAAAAAAAGTTGAAATGGGTCTTATCTGGTCCAAATTCATTATTTGCCCATCAAGTCTTCAAATCCTTTGCTTTAAAATTCTATGTCAACCTTCCTATGGTTCCATAATGTTTCCAAACATAGTTTGAAGAGTCTTAATGTGTAGAAGTCCATTTTAAAAGAGTTTGGAAGAAAAGTTTTACAAAGTTCCAAGCTTGGTAAAGAAAATTTCTCTATTTATGCCATGTATATAAAAAAAATCTATTCTACCTCTTATTTTTCCTCTTAAGGTTTTTAGATTGACTTTATTTAGTTCAAAGCCAACTTAATAAGAATTTTTAATTTCAACCAATCAAAATATTTGAAAGTTATAGCTTGGTTATTTATCTTTTAAATATACGAATCTTCTTAGATATGTTCATCAAAAAATTAAATAAGAAATATCATAAAATGTGCAAATGATTTGATGTTAAAAAAATTGATGTAAAATCTAGAAATGTACAAGACAATATGTGGATTATATTAGAAAAAATTAATACATGCAAGAATCGTAAAGGCCCAAAGAATCTATTAGTTGCAATTATATGATCAAGATTATCTATTTTTAATTTCATAAAAATTTAAAAAATATTCAATATCAATAAAGATTAAAACATATACTATGTCAAGGACATGAACCACACCAAAAATCTAAAAATGAAAATACACTCTCAAATCATGAAAAGAGAGAAACTAAATAATTAAAATATAGATAGAGAATTGAAATTAGGATTACTCTTGCCAAATGCAAAAAGACTAGGAAGTCTTAAACCAAGATAAAATACAAAAAAAGTATTAACAACAAAGAAAAAGGCCTTATTCTTGTCTCTCTATATATTATTTACTAAAGAACTACATGTCAATGTCCTAAAAGCCACATAGCACATGTTCAACTTACAAGACATGTTTCTAATTTATAATGCAAGTTCCTAATATATGCACCACTTGACTAACTTGTATTACAAGTAGCTAATTATGCAATATGTGGCCAAATTGTCATCCTATCAATTACTTTTAAACACGAGTAAAGTCTATAAAGCTATTAGGAAGTTTTCCAACAAGTTATCAACAATTAAACCTATTTCTATTTCCTTCTACATAGTTCTACTTATCTTAGTAAAAATACTAGTGAATATGGCTATCCATCACATATTAGAGGCAATTCTATAAACAAATTTAGATAATATAGATTATACCATGTAAAACTTTATGAACCTTATTTTTAGATATTATTTTATTTTCAAATGTAATTTAAACATCTAATCTTACTCCTCAAAAGATAAAAATCAGAATGATTATTATCATTAATGTTATTTTATTATTTAAAAAAATTAAAATTTAATTACATCAATTATATATTCTATGGTATAAAATAAAGTTTATTTTGTTCTTATACTTAAAAAGAAAAAATTATAAGAAAAGAAGAGTACAAAATTCATACCACTCTTACTTGAGTATTTATGTTCTTATGGATTATGAGTCCGTTTTATGAAATTCTAAAATTTCAGTAAATATTTATGCTATGCTTACTGCACAACATGTTTCTGGGTATCTATGGTTTAGTCTATTTTTTTAGAAAGAGTCTCACAACAGTTAATTATTGTTCTTATTTTCTAGAGTGTGACCTTATATAACACCTTATATATACAATTACATTATTTTAGAATAATATTAAGTTTATTTTAAAATTTATAATTAAAAGTAAATTTATTTCTATTGAATCTGATTAGTTGGTAGACAAATGTCTTTCTACAAAGACTAGATGATATTAAAAAACTAATATTTTCAAAATATTCAAAAAATTTACATAATGTATAAAGAATGTAAACATCATTTCCTATATATAATCTTCACATTCTGTAAAGCTAGATTGATTTAAGAATACATACATCATTTTTTATATATATTCTTAACACAATATGTATAGCTAGATTGACTTAAGAATGTATACATCATTTTTTATATAAATTCTTTACACATTATGTATAGCTAGACTGATTTAAGAATGTATACATCATTTTTTATATATATTCTTTAACAATTATGTATAGCTAGATTGATTTGAGAATGTATACTTCATTTTTTATATATATATTCTTTGAATATTATGTATAGCTAGATTGATTTAAGAATGTATAAATCATTTTTTATATATATTCTTTACACACTATGTACAGCAAAACTGATTTAAGAATGTATACATCATTTTTTATATATATTCTTTACACATTATGTATAGCTAGATTGATTTAAGAATGTATACATCATTTTTTATATATATTCTTTACACATTATGTATAGCTAGATTGATTTAAGAATGTATACATCATATTTTATATATATTCTTTACACATTATGTATAGATAGATTGATTTAAGAATGTATACATCATTTTTTATATATATTCTTACCACATTATGTATAGCTAGATTGATTTGAGAATGTATAATTCATTTTTTATATATATATTCTTTGAATATTATGTATAGCTAAATTCATTTAAGAATGTATAAATCATTTTTTATATATATTCTTTACACACTATGTACAGCAAGATTGATTTAAGAATGTATACATCATTTTTTATATATATTCTTTACACATTATGTATAGCTAGATTGATTTGAGAATCTATTCATCATATTTAATAAATATTCTTTACACATTATGTATAGCTAGATTGATTTGAGAATGTATACATCATTTTTTATATATATTCTTTAAACATTATGTATAGCTAGATTGATTAAAGAATGTATACATCATTTTTTATATATATTCTTTACACATTATGTATAGCTAGATTGATTTGAGAATCTATACATCATTTTTTATATATATTCTTTACACATTATGTATAGCTAGATTGATTAAAGAATGTATACATCATTTTTTATATATATTCATTACACATTATGTATAGCTAGATTGATTTAAGAATGTATACATCATTTTTTATATATATTCTTTACACATTATGTATAGGTAGATTGATTTGAGAATGTATACATCATTTTGTATATAAATTCTTTACACATTATGTATAGCTAGATTAATTTAAGAATGTATACATCATTTTTTATATATATTCTTTACACATTATGTATAGCTAGATTGATTTGAAAATGTATACATCATTTTTTATGTATATTCTTTACACATTATGTATAGCTAGATTGATTTGAGAATGTATACATCATTTTTTATATATATATTCTTTGAATATTATGTATAGCTAGATTGATTTAAGAATGTATACATCATTTTTTATATATATTCTTTACACATTATGTATAGCTAGATTGATTTAAGAATGTATACATCATTTTTTATATATATTCTTTACACATTATGTATAGCTAGATTGATTTAAGAATGTATACCTCATTTTCTATATATATTCTTTACACATTATGTATAGCTAGATTGATTTGAGAATGTATACATCATTTTTTATATATATTCTTTACACATTATGTATAGCTAGATTGATTTAAGAATGTATACATCATTTTTTATATATATTCTTTACACATTATGTATAGCTAGATTGATTTGAGAATGTATACATCATTTTTTATATATATTCTTTACAGATTATGTATAGCTAGATTGATTTAAGAATGTATACATCATTATTTATATATACTCTTTACACATTATGTATATGTAGATTGATTTGAGAATGTATACTTCATTTTTTATATATATTCTTTACACATTATGTATAGCTAGATTGATTTAAGAATGTATACATCAGTTTTTATATATATTCTTTACACATTATGTGTAGCTAGATTGATTTAAGAATGTATACATCATTTTTTATATATATTCTTTACACATTATGTATAGCTAGATTGATTTGAGAATCTATTCATCATATTTAATATATATTCTTTACACATTATGTATAGCTAGATTGATTTGAGAATGTATACATCATTTTTTATATATATTCTTTAAACATTATGTATAGCTAGATTGATTAAAGAATGTATACATCATTTTTTATATATATTCTTTACACATTATGTATAGCTAGATTGATTTGAGAATCTATACATCATTTTTTATATATATTCTTTACACATTATGTATAGCTAGATTGATTAAAGAATGTATACATCATTTTTTATATATATTCTTTACACATTATGTATAGCTAGATTGATTTAAGAATGTATACATCATTTTTAATATATATTCTTTACACATTATGTATAGCTAGATTGATTAAAGAATGTATACATCATTTTTTATATATATTCTTTACACATTATGTATAGCTAGATTGATTTAAGAATGTATACATCATTTTTTATATATATTCTTTACACATTATGTATAGCTAGATTGATTTAAGAATGTATACCTCATTTTTTATATATATTCTTTACACATTATGTATAGCTAGATTGATTTGAGAATGTATACATCATTTTTTATATATATTCTTTACACATTATGTATAGCTAGATTGATTTAAGAATGTATAGATTATTTTTTATATATATTCTTTACACATTATGTATAGCTAGATTGATTTAAGAATGTATACATCATTTTTTATATATATTCTTTACACATTATGTATAGGTAGATTGATTTGAGAATGTATACATCATTTTTTATATATATTCTTTACACATTATGAATAGCTAGATTGATTTAAGAATGTATACATCATTTTTTATATATATTCTTTACACATTATGTATAGCTAGATTGATTTGAGAATGTATACATCATTTTTTATATATATTCTTTACACATTATGTATAGCTAGATTGATTTGAGAATGTATACATCATTTTTTATATATATTCTTTACACATTATGTATAGCTAGATTGATTTAAGAATGTATACATCATTTTTTATATATATTCATTACACATAATGTATAGCAAGATTGATGTGAGAATGTATACTTCATTTTTTATATATATTCTTTACACACTATGTACAGCAAGATTGATTTAAGAATGTATACATCATTTTTTATATATATTCTTTACACATTATGTATAGCTAGATTGATTTAAGAATGGATACATCATTTTTTATATATATTATTTACACATTATGGATAGGTAGATTGATTTGAGAATGTATACATCATTTTTTATATATATTCTATACACATTATGTATAGCTAGATTGATTTCAGAATGTATACATCATTTTTTATATATATTCTTTACACATTATGTATAGCTAGATTGATTTGAGAATGTATACATCATTTTTTATATATATTCTTTACACACTATGTATAGCTAGATTGATTTAAGAATGTATACATCATTTTTTATATATACTCTTTAGACATTATGTATAGGTAGATTGATTTGAGAATGTATACATCATTTTTTATATATATTCTTTACACATTATGTATAGCTAGATTGATTTGAGAATGTATACATCAATTTTAATATATATTCTTTACACACTATGTACAGCAAGATTGATTTAAGAATGTATACATCATTTTTTATATATATTCTTTACAGATTATGTATAGCTAGATTGATTTAAAAATGTATACATCATTTTTTATATATATTCTTTACACATTATGTAGAGCTAGATTGATTTAAGAATGTATACTTCATTTTCTATATATATTCTTTACACATTATGTATAGCTAGATTGATTTAAGAATGTATACATCATTTTTCATTTATATTCTTTACACACTATGTACAGCAAGATTGATATAAGAATGTATACATCATTTTTTATATATATTCTTTACACATTATGGATAGGTAGATTGATTTGAGAATGTATACATCATTTTTTATATATATTCTTTACAGATTATGTATAGCTAGATTGATTTAAGAATGTATACATCATTATTTATATATACTCTTTACACATTATGTATATGTAGATTGATTTGAGAATGTATACTTCATTTTTTATATATATTCTTTACACATGATGTATAGGTAGATTGATTTAAGAATGTATACATCAGTTTTTATATATATTCTCTACACATTATGTGTAGCTAGATTGATTTAAGAATGTATACCTCATTTTTTATATATATTCTTTACACATTATGTATAGCTAGATTGATTTGAGAATGTATACATCATTTATTATATATATTCTTTACACATTATGTATAGCTAGATTGATTTAAGAATGTATACATCAATTTTTATAGATATTCTTTACACACTATGTACCGCAAGATTGAATTAAGAATGCATACATCATTTTTTATATATATTCTTTATACATTATGTATAGCTAGATTGATTTAAGAATGTATACATCTTTTTCTATATATATTCTTTACAAATTATGTATAGGTAGATTGATTTGAGAATGTATATATCATTTTTTATATATATTCTTTACTTATTATGTATAGCTAGATTGATTTAAGAATGAATACATCATTTTTTATATATATTCTTTAAACATTATGTATATCTTGATTGATTTGAGAATGTATACTTCATTTTTTACATATGTTCTTTACACATTATGTATAGCTAGATTGATTTAAGAATGTATACATCATTTTTTATATATATTCTTTACACATTATGTATAGCTAGATTGATTTTAGAATGTATACATCATTTTTTATATATATTCTTTACACACTATGTACAGCAAGATTGATTAAAGAATGTATACATCATTTTTTATATACATTCTTTACACATTATGTATAGGTAGATTGATTTGAGAATGTATACTTCATTTTTTATATATATTCTTTACACATTATGTATAGCAAGATTGATTTGAGAATGTATACTTCATTTTTTATATATATTCTTTACACATTATGTATAGCTAGATTGATTTAAGAATGTATAGATCATTTTTTATATATATTCTTTATACATTATGTATAGCTAGATTGATTTAAGAATGTATACATCATTTTTTATATATATTCTTTACACACTATGTACAGCAAGATTGATTTAAGAATGTATACATCATTTTTTATATATATTCTTTACACATTATGTATAGCTAGATTGATTTAAGAATGGATACATCATTTTTTATATATATTATTTACACATTATGTATAGCTAGATTGATTTGAGAATATATACTTCATTTTTTATATATATTCTTTACACATGATGTATAGCTAGATTGATTTAAGAATGTATACATCATTTTTTATATATATTCTTTACACATTATGTATAGCTAGATTGATTTAAGAATGTATACATCATTTTTTATATATATTCTTTACACATTATGTATAGCTAGATTGATTTGAGAATGTATACATCATTTTTTATATATATTCTTTACACATTATGTATAGCTAGATTGATTTAAGAATGTATACATCAATTTTTATATATATTCTTTACACACTATGTACAGCAAGATTGATTTAAGAATGTATACATCATTTTTTATATATATTTTTTACACATTATGTATAGCTAGATTGATTTGAGAATGTATACATCATTTATTATATATATTCTTTACACATTATGTACAGCAAGATTGATATAAGAATGTATACATCATTTTTTATATATATTCTTTATACATTATGTATAGCTAAATTGACTTAAGAATGTATACATCATTATTTATTTATACTCTTTACACATTATGTATAGGTAGATTGATTTGAGAATGTATACATCATTTTTTATATATATTTTTTACACATTATGTATAGCTAGACTGATTTAAGAATGTATACATCATTTTTTATGTATAATCTTTACACGTTATGTATAGCTAGATTGATTTGAGAATGTATACATCATTTTTTATATATATTCTTTACACATTATGTATAGCTAGAATGATTTAAGAATGTATCCATCATTTTTTATATATATTCTTTACACATTATGTATAGCTAGATTGATTTGAGAATGTATACATCATTTTTTATATATATTCTTTACACACTATGTATAGCTAGATTGATTTGAGAATGTATACTTCATTTTTTATATATATTCTTTACACATTATATATAGCTAGATTTATTTGAGAATGTATACTTCATTTTTTATATATATTCTTTACACATTATGTATAGCTAGATTGATTTGAGAATGTATACTTCATTTTTTATATATATTCTTTACACATTATGTATAGCTAGATTGATTTGAGAATGTATACATCATTTTTTATATATATTCTTTACACATTATGTATTGCTAGATTGATTTGAGAATGTATACATCATTTTTTATATATATTCTTTACACACTATGTATAGCTAGATTGATTTGAGAATGTATACTTCATTTTTTATATATATTCTTTACACATTATGTATAGCTAGATTGATTTGAGAATGTATACTTCATTTTTTATATATATTCTTTACACATTATGTATAGCTAGATTGATTTGAGAATGTATACTTCATTTTTTATATATATTCCTTACACATTATGTATAGCTAGATTGATTTAAGAATGTATACATCATTTTTTATATATATTCTTTACACATTATGTATAGCTAGATTGATTTGAGAATGTATACATCATTTTTTATATATATTCTTTACACATTATGTATAGCTAGATTGATTTAAGAATGTATACATCAATTTTTATATATATTCTTTACACACTATGTACAGCAAGATTGATTTAAGAATGTATACATCATTTTTTATATATATTTTTTACACATTATGTATAGCTAGATTGATTTGAGAATGTATACATCATTTTTTATATATATTCTTTACACATTATGTACAGCAAGATTGATTTCAGAATGTATACATCATTTTTTATATATATTCTTTACACATTATGTATAGCTAGATTGATTTGAGAATGTATACATCATTTTTTATATATATTCTTTACAAATTATGGATAGGTAGATTGATTTGAGAATGTATACATCATTTTTTATATATATTCTTTACACATTATGTATAGATAGATTGATTTAAGAATGTATACATCATTTTTTATATATATTCTTTACACACTATGTACAGCAAGATTGATATAAGAATGTATACATCATTTTTTATATATTTTCTTTATACATTATGTATAGCTAAATTGACTTAAGAATGTATACATCATTATTTATTTATACTCTTTACACATTATGTATAGGTAGATTGATTTGAGAATGTATACATCATTTTTTATATATATTTTTTACACATTATGTATAGCTAGACTGATTTAAGAATGTATACATCATTTTTTATATATATTCTTTAAACATTATGTATAGCTAGATTGATTTGAGAATGTATACATTATTTTTTATATATATTCTTTACAAATTATGGATAGGTAGATTGATTTGAGAATGTATACATCATTTTTTATATATATTCTTTACACATTATGTATAGATAGATTGATTTAAGAATGTATACATCATTTTTTATATATATTCTTTACACACTATGTACAGCAAGATTGATATAAGAATGTATACATCATTTTTTATATATTTTCTTTATACATTATGTATAGCTAAATTGACTTAAGAATGTATACATCATTATTTATTTATACTCTTTACACATTATGTATAGCTAGATTGATTTAAGAATGTATACATTATTTTTTATATATATTCTTTACACATTATGTATAGCTAGATTGATTTAAGAATGTATACATTATTTTTTATATATAATCTTTACACATTATGTATAGATAGATTGATTTAAGAATGTATACATCATTTTTTATATATATTCTTTACACATTATGTATAGCTAGATTGATTTGAGAATGTATACTTCATTTTTTATATATATTATTTACACATTATGTATAGCTAGATTGATTTGAGAATGTATGCATCATTTTTTATATATATTGTTTACACATTATGTATAGCTAGATTGATTTAAGAATGTATACATCATTTTTTATATTTATTCTTTATACATTATGTATAGCTAGATTGATTTGAAAATATATACATCATTTTTTATATATATTCTTTACACATTATGTATAGCTAGATTGATTTAAGAATGTATACATCATTTTTTATATATATTCTTTTCACATTATGTATAGCTAGATTGATTTAAGAATGTATACATCATTTTTTATATATATTCTTTAAACATTATGTATACCTAGATTGATTTAAGAATGTATACATTATTTTTTATATATATTCTTTACACGTTATGTATAGCTAGATTGATTTGAGAATGTATACATCATTTTTTACATATATTCTTTACACATTATGTATAGCTAGATTGATTTAAGAATGTATACATCATTTTCTATATATATTCTTTACACAGTATGTACAGCAAGATTGATATAAGAATGTATACATCATTTTATATATATATTCTTTACACATTATGTATAGCTAGATTGATTTAAGAATGTATACATCATTTTTTATATATATTCTTTACACATTATGTATAGCTAGATTGATTTGAGAATGTATACTTCATTTTTTATATATATTCTTTACACATTATGTATAGCTAGATTGATTTGAGAATGTATACATCATTTTTTATATATATTCTTTACACATTATGTATAGATAGATTGATTTAAGAATGTATACATCATTTTTTATATATATTCTTTACACACTATGTACAGCAAGATTGATATAAGAATGTATACATCATTTTTTATATATTTTCTTTATACATTATGTATAGCTAAATTGACTTAAGAATGTATACATCATTATTTATTTATACTCTTTACACATTATGTATAGGTAGATTGATTTGAGAATGTATACATCATTTTTTATATATATTTTTTACACATTATGTATAGCTAGACTGATTTAAGAATGTATACATCATTTTTTATATATATTCTTTAAACATTATGTATAGCTAGATTGATTTGAGAATGTATACATTATTTTTTATATATATTCTTTACAAATTATGGATAGGTAGATTGATTTGAGATTGTATACATCATTTTTTATATATATTCTTTACACATTATGTATAGATAGATTGATTTAAGAATGTATACATCATTTTTTATATATATTCTTTACACACTATGTACAGCAAGATTGATATAAGAATGTATACATCATTTTTTATATATTTTCTTTATACATTATGTATAGCTAAATTGACTTAAGAATGTATACATCATTATTTATTTATACTCTTTACACATTATGTATAGCTAGATTGATTTAAGAATGTATACATCATTTTTTATATATATTCTTTATATATTATGTATAGCTAGATTGATTCATGAATGTATACATCATTTTTTATATATTTTCTTTATACATTATGTATAGCTAAATTGACTTAAGAATGTGTACATCATTATTTATTTATACTCTTTACACATTATGTATAGGTAGATTGATTTGAGAATGTATACATCATTTTTTATATATATTTTTTACACATTATGTATAGCTAGACTGATTTAAGAATGTATACATCATTTTTTATATATATTCTTTAAACATTATGTATAGCTAGATTGATTTGAGAATGTATACATTATTTTTTATATATATTCTTTACAAATTATGGATAGGTAGATTGATTTGAGAATGTATACATCATTTTTTATATATATTCTTTACACATTATGTATAGCTAGATTGATTTAAGAATGTATACATCATTTTTTATATATATTCTTTACCTATTATGTAAAGCTAGATTGATTTTAGAATGTATACATCATTTTTTATATATATTCTTTACACATTATGTATAGCTAGATTGATTTAAGAATGTATACATCTTTTTTTATATATATTCTTTACACTTTATGTATAGCTAGATTGATTTAAGAATGTATACATTATTTTTTATATATATTCTTTACACATTATGTATAGATACATTGATTTAAGAATGTATACATCATTTTTTATATATATTCTTTACAAATTATGTATAGCTAGATTGATTTGAGAATGTATACTTCATTTTTTATATATATTATTTACACATTATGTATAGCTAGATTGATTTGAGAATGTATGCATCATTTTTTATATATATTGTTTACACAATATGTATAGCTAGATTGATTTAAGAATGTATACATCATTTTTTATATTTATTCTTTATACATTATGAATAGCTAGATTGATTTGAAAATATATACATCATTTTTTATATATATTCTTTACACATTATGTATAGCTAGATTGATTTAAGAATGTATACATCATTTTTTATATATATTCTTTACACATTATGTATAGCTAGATTGATTTAAGAATGTATACATCATTTTTTATATATATTCTTTAAACATTATGTATAGCTAGATTGATTTAAGAATGTATACATTATTTTTTAAATATATTCTTTACACGTTATGTATAGCTAGATTGATTTGAGAATGTATACATCATTTTTTACATATATTCTTTACACATTATGTATAGCTAGATTGATTTAAGAATGTATACATCATTTTTTATATATATTCTTTACACATTATGTATAGATAGATTGATTTAAGAATGTATACATCATTTTTTATATATATTCTTTACACATTATGTATAGCTAGATTGATTTGAGAATGTATACTTCATTTTTTATATATATTCTTTACACATTATGTATAGCTAGATTGATTTGAGAATGTATACATCATTTTTTATATATATTCTTTACACATTATGTATAGATAGATTGATTTAAGAATGTATACATCATTTTTTATATATATTTTTTACACATTATGTATAGCTAGACTGATTTAAGAATGTATACATCATTTTTTATATATATTCTTTAAACATTATGTATAGCTAGATTGATTTGAGAATGTATACATTATTTTTTATATATATTCTTTACAAATTATGGATAGGTAGATTGATTTGAGATTGTAATCATCATTTTTTATATATATTCTTTACACATTATGTATAGATAGATTGATTTAAGAATGTATACATCATTTTTTATATATATTCTTTACACACTATGTACAGCAAGATTGATATAAGAATGTATACATCATTTTTTATATATTTTCTTTATACATTATGTATAGCTAAATTGACTTAAGAATGTATACATCATTATTTATTTATACTCTTTACACATTATGTATAGCTAGATTGATTTAAGAATGTATACATCATTTTTTATATATATTCTTTATATATTATGTATAGCTAGATTGATTCATGAATGTATACATCATTTTTTATATATATTCTTTACACATTATGTATAGCTAGATTGATTTAAGAATGTATACATCATTTTTTATATATATTCTTTACACGTTATGTATAGCTAGATTGATTTGAGAATGTATACATCATTTTCTATATATATTGTTTACACATTATGTATAGCTAGATTGATTTAAGAATGTATATATCATTTTTTATATATATTCTTTACACATTATGTATAGCTAGATTGATTTGAGAATGTATACATCATTTTTTATATATATTCTTTACAAATTATGGATAGTTAGATTGATTTGAGAATGTATACATCATTTTTTATATATATTCTTTACACATTATATATAGATAGATTGATTTAAGAATGTATACATCATTTTTTATATATATTCTTTACACACTATGTACAGCAAGATTAATATAAGAATGTATACATCATTTTTTATATATTTTCTTTATACATTATGTATAGCTAAATTGACTTAAGAATGTGTACATCATTATTTATTTATACTCTTTACACATTATGTATAGGTAGATTGATTTGAGAATGTATACATCATTTTTTATATATATTTTTTACACATTATGTATAGCTAGACTGATTTAAGAATGTATACATCATTTTTTATATATATTCTTTAAACATTATGTATAGCTAGATTGATTTGAGAATGTATACATTATTTTTTATATATATTCTTTACAAATTATGGATAGGTAGATTGATTTGAGAATGTATACATCATTTTTTATATATATTCTTTACACATTATGTATAGCTAGATTGATTTAAGAATGTATACATCATTTTTTATATATATTCTTTACCTATTATGTAAAGCTAGATTGATTTTAGAATGTATACATCATTTTTTATATATATTCTTTACACATTATGTATAGCTAGATTGATTTAAGAATGTATACATCTTTTTTTATATATATTCTTTACACTTTATGTATAGCTAGATTGATTTAAGAATGTATACATTATTTTTTATATATATTCTTTACACATTATGTATAGATACATTGATTTAAGAATGTATACATCATTTTTTATATATATTCTTTACAAATTATGTATAGCTAGATTGATTTGAGAATGTATACTTCATTTTTTATATATATTATTTACACATTATGTATAGCTAGATTGATTTGAGAATGTATGCATCATTTTTTATATATATTGTTTACACAATATGTATAGCTAGATTGATTTAAGAATGTATACATCATTTTTTATATTTATTCTTTATACATTATGAATAGCTAGATTGATTTGAAAATATATACATCATTTTTTATATATATTCTTTACACATTATGTATAGCTAGATTGATTTAAGAATGTATACATCATTTTTTATATATATTCTTTAAACATTATGTATAGCTAGATTGATTTAAGAATGTATACATTATTTTTTAAATATATTCTTTACACGTTATGTATAGCTAGATTGATTTGAGAATGTATACATCATTTTTTACATATATTCTTTACACATTATGTATAGCTAGATTGATTTAAGAATGTATACATCATTTTTTATATATATTCTTTACACATTATGTATAGATAGATTGATTTAAGAATGTATACATCATTTTTTATATATATTCTTTACACATTATGTATAGCTAGATTGATTTGAGAATATATATATCATTTTTTATATATATTCTTTACACATTATGTATAGCTAGATTGATTTAAGAATGTATACATCATTTTTTATATATATTCTTTACACATTATGTATAGCTAGATTGATTTAAGAATGTATACATCATTTTTTATATATATTCTTTACCTATTATGTATAGCAAGATTGATTTAAGAATGTATACATCATTTTTTATATATATTCTTTACACATTATGTATAGCTAGATTGATTTAAGAATGTATACATCATTTCTTATATATATTCTTTAAACATTATGTATAGCTAGTTTGATCTGAGAATGTATACATCATTTTTTATATATATTCTTTACACATTATGTATAGCTAGATTGATTTGAGAATGTATACTTCATTTTTTATATATATTATTTACACATTATGTATAGCTAGATTGATTTGAGAATGTATGCATCATTTTTTGTATATATTGTTCACACATTATGTATAGGTAGATTGATTTAAGAATGTATACATCATTTTTTATATTTATTCTTTATACATTATGTATAGCTAGAATGATTTGAGAATATATACATCATTTTTTATATATATTCTTTACACATTATGTATAGCTAGATTGATTTGAGAATGTATACTTCATTTTTTATATATATTCTTTACACATTATGTATAGCTAGATTGATTTGAGAATGTATACTTCATTTTTTATATATATTCTTTACACATTATGTATAGCTAGATTGATTTGAGAATGTATACTTCATTTTTTATATATATTCTTTACACATTATGTATAGCTAGATTGATTGGAGAATGTATACTTCATTTTTTATATATATTCTTTACACATTATGTATAGCTAGATTGATTTGAGAATGTATACATCATTTTTTATATATATTGTTCACACATTATGTATAGGTAGATTGATTTAAGAATGTATACATCATTTTTTATATTTATTCTTTATACATTATGTATAGCTAGATTGATTTGAAAATATATACATCATTTTTTATATATATTCTTTACACAATATGTATAGCTAGATTGATTTAAGAATGTATACATCATTTTTTATATATATTCTTTACACATTATGAATAGCTAGATTGATTTGAGATTGTATACTTCATTTTTTATATATATTCTTTACACATTATGTATAGCTAGATTGATTTGAGAATGTATACTTCATTTTTTATATATATTCTTTACACATTATGTATAGCTAGATTGATTGGAGAATGTATACTTCATTTTTTATATATATTCTTTACACGTTATGTATAGCTAGATTGATTTGAGAATGTATACATCATTTTCTATATATATTGTTTACACATTATGTATAGCTAGATTGATTTAAGAATGTATATATCATTTTTTATATATATTCTTTACACATTATGTATAGCTAGATTGATTTGAGAATGTATACATCATTTTTTATATATATTCTTTACAAATTATGGATAGTTAGATTGATTTGAGAATGTATACATCATTTTTTATATATATTCTTTACACATTATATATAGATAGATTGATTTAAGAATGTATACATCATTTTTTATATATATTCTTTACACACTATGTACAGCAAGATTAATATAAGAATGTATACATCATTTTTTATATATTTTCTTTATACATTATGTATAGCTAAATTGACTTAAGAATGTGTACATCATTATTTATTTATACTCTTTACACATTATGTATAGGTAGATTGATTTGAGAATGTATACATCATTTTTTATATATATTTTTTACACATTATGTATAGCTAGACTGATTTAAGAATGTATACATCATTTTTTATATATATTCTTTAAACATTATGTATAGCTAGATTGATTTGAGAATGTATACATTATTTTTTATATATATTCTTTACAAATTATGGATAGGTAGATTGATTTGAGAATGTATACATCATTTTTTATATATATTCTTTACACATTATGTATAGCTAGATTGATTTAAGAATGTATACATCATTTTTTATATATATTCTTTACCTATTATGTAAAGCTAGATTGATTTTAGAATGTATACATCATTTTTTATATATATTCTTTACACATTATGTATAGCTAGATTGATTTAAGAATGTATACATCTTTTTTTATATATATTCTTTACACTTTATGTATAGCTAGATTGATTTAAGAATGTATACATTATTTTTTATATATATTCTTTACACATTATGTATAGATACATTGATTTAAGAATGTATACATCATTTTTTATATATATTCTTTACAAATTATGTATAGCTAGATTGATTTGAGAATGTATACTTCATTTTTTATATATATTATTTACACATTATGTATAGCTAGATTGATTTGAGAATGTATGCATCATTTTTTATATATATTGTTTACACAATATGTATAGCTAGATTGATTTAAGAATGTATACATCATTTTTTATATTTATTCTTTATACATTATGAATAGCTAGATTGATTTGAAAATATATACATCATTTTTTATATATATTCTTTACACATTATGTATAGCTAGATTGATTTAAGAATGTATACATCATTTTTTATATATATTCTTTAAACATTATGTATAGCTAGATTGATTTAAGAATGTATACATTATTTTTTAAATATATTCTTTACACGTTATGTATAGCTAGATTGATTTGAGAATGTATACATCATTTTTTACATATATTCTTTACACATTATGTATAGCTAGATTGATTTAAGAATGTATACATCATTTTTTATATATATTCTTTACACATTATGTATAGATAGATTGATTTAAGAATGTATACATCATTTTTTATATATATTCTTTACACATTATGTATAGCTAGATTGATTTGAGAATATATATATCATTTTTTATATATATTCTTTACACATTATGTATAGCTAGATTGATTTAAGAATGTATACATCATTTTTTATATATATTCTTTACACATTATGTATAGCTAGATTGATTTAAGAATGTATACATCATTTTTTATATATATTCTTTACCTATTATGTATAGCAAGATTGATTTAAGAATGTATACATCATTTTTTATATATATTCTTTACACATTATGTATAGCTAGATTGATTTAAGAATGTATACATCATTTCTTATATATATTCTTTAAACATTATGTATAGCTAGTTTGATCTGAGAATGTATACATCATTTTTTATATATATTCTTTACACATTATGTATAGCTAGATTGATTTGAGAATGTATACTTCATTTTTTATATATATTATTTACACATTATGTATAGCTAGATTGATTTGAGAATGTATGCATCATTTTTTGTATATATTGTTCACACATTATGTATAGGTAGATTGATTTAAGAATGTATACATCATTTTTTATATTTATTCTTTATACATTATGTATAGCTAGAATGATTTGAGAATATATACATCATTTTTTATATATATTCTTTACACATTATGTATAGCTAGATTGATTTGAGAATGTATACTTCATTTTTTATATATATTCTTTACACATTATGTATAGCTAGATTGATTTGAGAATGTATACTTCATTTTTTATATATATTCTTTACACATTATGTATAGCTAGATTGATTTGAGAATGTATACTTCATTTTTTATATATATTCTTTACACATTATGTATAGCTAGATTGATTGGAGAATGTATACTTCATTTTTTATATATATTCTTTACACATTATGTATAGCTAGATTGATTTGAGAATGTATACATCATTTTTTATATATATTGTTCACACATTATGTATAGGTAGATTGATTTAAGAATGTATACATCATTTTTTATATTTATTCTTTATACATTATGTATAGCTAGATTGATTTGAAAATATATACATCATTTTTTATATATATTCTTTACACAATATGTATAGCTAGATTGATTTAAGAATGTATACATCATTTTTTATATATATTCTTTACACATTATGAATAGCTAGATTGATTTGAGATTGTATACTTCATTTTTTATATATATTCTTTACACATTATGTATAGCTAGATTGATTTGAGAATGTATACTTCATTTTTTATATATATTCTTTACACATTATGTATAGCTAGATTGATTGGAGAATGTATACTTCATTTTTTATATATATTCTTTACACATTATGTATAGCTAGATTGATTTGAGAATGTATACATCATTTTTTATATATATTCTTTACACATTATGTATAGATAGATTGATTTAAGAATGTATACATCATTTTTTATATATATTCTTTACACACTATGTACAGCAAGATTGATATAAGAATGTATACATCATTTTTTATATATTTTCTTTATACATTATGTATAGCTAAATTGACTTAAGAATGTATACATCATTATTTATTTATACTCTTTACACATTATGTATAGGTAGATTGATTTGAGAATGTATACATCATTTTTTATATATATTTTTTACACATTATGTATAGCTAGACTGATTTAAGAATGTATACATCATTTTTTATATATATTCTTTAAACAGTATGTATAGCTAGATTGATTTGAGAATGTATACATTATTTTTTATATATATTCTTTACAAATTATGGATAGGTAGATTGATTTGAGAATGTATACATCATTTTTTATATATATTCTTTACACATTATGTATAGATAGATTGATTTAAGAATGTATACATCATTTTTTATATATATTCTTTACACGCTATGTACAGCAAGATTGATATATGAATGTATACATCATTTTTTATATATTTTCTTTATACATTATGTATAGCTAAATTGACTTAAGAATGTATACATCATTATTTATTTATACTCTTTACACATTATGTATAGCTAGATTGATTTAAGAATGTATACATCATTTTTTATATATATTCTTTATATATTATGTATAGCTAGATTGATTCATGAATGTATACATCATTTTTTATATATATTCTTTACACATTATGTATAGCTAGATTGATTTAAGAATGTATACATCATTTTTTATATATATTCTTTACACGTTATGTATAGCTAGATTGATTTGAGAATGTATACATCATTTTCTATATATATTGTTTACACATTATGTATAGCTAGATTGATTTAAGAATGTATACATCATTTTTTATATATATTCTTTACACATTATGTATAGCTAGATTGATTTAAGAATGTATACATCATTTTTTATATATATTCTTTACACACTTTGTACAGCAAGATTGATATAAGAATGTATACATCATTTTTTATATATTTTTTTTATACATTATGTATAGCTAAATTGACTTAAGAATGTATACATCATTATTTATTTATACTCTTTACACATTATGTATAGCTAGATTGATTTAAGAATGTATACATCATTTTTTATATATATTCTTTATATATTATGTATAGCTAGATTGATTCATGAATGTATACATCATTTTTTATATATATTCTTTACACATTATGTATAGCTAGATTGATTTAAGAATGTATAAATCATTTTTTATATATATTCTTTACACATTATGTATAGCTAGATTGATTTGAGAATGTATACATCATTTTTTATATATATTCTTTACACATTATGTATAGATAGATTGATTTAAGAATGTATACATCATTTTTTATATATATTCTTTACACACTATGTACAGCAAGATTGATATAAGAATGTATACATCAATTTTTATATATTTTCTTTATACATTATGTATAGCCAAATTGACTTAAGAATGTATACATCATTATTTATTTATACTCTTTACACATTATGTATAGGTAGATTGATTTGAGAATGTATACATCATTTTTTATATATATTTTTTACACATTATGTATAGCTAGACTGATTTAAGAATGTATACATCATTTTTTATATATATTCTTTAAACATTATGTATAGCTAGATTGATTTGAGAATGTATACATTATTTTTTATATATATTCTTTACAAATTATGGATAGGTAGATTGATTTGAGAATGTATACATCATTTTTTATATATATTCTTTACACATTATGTATAGATAGATTGATTTAAGAATGTATACATCATTTTTTATATATATTCTTTACACACTATGTACAGCAAGATTGATATAAGAATGTATACATCATTTTTTATATATTTTCTTTATACATTATGTATAGCTAAATTGACTTAAGAATGTATACATCATTATTTATTTATACTCTTTACACATTATGTATAGCTAGAATGATTTGAGAATATATACATCATTTTTTATATATATTCTTTACACATTATGTATAGCTAGATTGATTTGAGAATGTATACTTCATTTTTTATATATATTCTTTACACATTATGTATAGCTAGATTGATTTGAGAATGTATACTTCATTTTTTATATATATTCTTTACACATTATGTATAGCTAGATTGATTTGAGAATGTATACTTCATTTTTTATATATATTATTTACACATTATGTATAGCTAGATTGATTTGAGAATGTATGCATCATTTTTTATATATATTGTTTACACATTATGTATAGCTAGATTGATTTAAGAATGTATACATCATTTTTTATATTTATTCTTTATACATTATGTATAGCTAGATTGATTTGAAAATATATACATCATTTTTTATATATATTCTTTACACATTATGTATAGCTAGATTGATTTAAGAATGTATACATCATTTTTTTATATATATTCTTTACACATTATGTATAGCTAGATTGATTTGAGATTGTATACTTCATTTTTTATATATATTCTTTACACATTATGTATAGCTAGATTGATTTGAGAATGTATACTTCATTTTTTATATATATTCTTTACACATTATGTATAGCTAGATTGATTGGAGAATGTATACTTCATTTTTAATATATATTCTTTACACATTATGTATAGCTAGATTGATTTGAGAATGTATACTTCATTTTTTATATATATTCTTTACACATTATGTATAGCTAGATTGATTTAAGAATGTATACATCATTTTGTATATATATTCTTTATACATTATGTATAGCTAGATTGATTTGAGAATGTATACATCATTTTTTATATATATTCTTTACACATTATGTATAGCTAGATTGATTTAAGAATGTATACATCATTTTTTATATATATTCTTTACACGTTATGTATAGCTAGATTGATTTGAGAATGTATAGATCATTTTTTATATATATTCTTTACACATTATGTATAGCTAGATTGATTTGAGAATGTATACATCATTTTTTATATATATTCTTTACACACTATGTATAGCTAGATTGATTTGAGAATGTATACTTCATTTTTTATATATATTCTTTACACATTATATATAGCTAGATTTATTTGAGAATGTATACTTCATTTTTTATATATATTCTTTACACATTATGTATAGCTAGATTGATTTGAGAATGTATACTTCATTTTTTATATATATTCTTTACACATTATGTATAGCTAGATTGATTTGAGAATGTATACATCATTTTTTATATATATTCTTTACACATTATGTATTGCTAGATTGATTTGAGAATGTATACATCATTTTTTATATATATTCTTTACACACTATGTATAGGTAGATTGATTTGAGAATGTATACTTCATTTTTGATATATATTCTTTACACATTATGTATAGCTAGATTGATTTGAGAATGTATACTTCATTTTTTATATATATTCTTTACACATTATGTATAGCTAGATTGATTTGAGAATGTATACTTCATTTTTTATATATATTCCTTACACATTATGTATAGCTAGATTGATTTAAGAATGTATACATCATTTTTTATATATATTCTTTACACATTATGTATAGCTAGATTGATTTGAGAATGTATACATCATTTTTTATATATATTCTTTACACATTATGTATAGCTAGATTGATTTTAGAATGTATACATCATTTTTTATATATATTCTTTACACACTATGTACAGCAAGATTGATTAAAGAATGTATACATCATTTTTTATATACATTCTTTACACATTATGTATAGGTAGATTGATTTGAGAATGTATACTTCATTTTTTATATATATTCTTTACACATTATGTATAGCAAGATTGATTTGAGAATGTATACTTCATTTTTTATATATATTCTTTACACATTATGTATAGCTAGATTTATTTAAGAATGTATAGATCATTTTTTATATATATTCTTTACACATTATGTATAGCTAGATTGATTTAAGAATGTATACATCATTTTTTATATATATTCTTTACACACTATGTACAGCAAGATTGATTTAAGAATGTATACATCATTTTTTATATATATTCTTTACACATTTTGTATAGCTAGATTGATTTAAGAATGGATACATCATTTTTTATATATATTAATTACACATTATGTATAGCTAGATTGATTTGAGAATATATACTTCATTTTTTATATATATTCTTTACACATGATGTATAGCTAGATTGATTTAAGAATGTATACATCATTTTTTATATATATTCTTTACACATTATGTATAGCTAGATTGATTTAAGAATGTATACATCATTTTTTATATATAATCTTTACACATTATGTATAGCTAGATTGATTTGAGAATGTATACATCATTTTTTATATATATTCTTTACACATTATGTATAGCTAGATTGATTTAAGAATGTATACATCAATTTTTATATATATTCTTTACACACTATGTACAGCAAGATTGATTTAAGAATGTATACATCATTTTTTATATATATTAATTACACATTATGTATAGCTAGATTGATTTGAGAATATATACTTCATTTTTTATATATATTCTTTACACATGATGTATAGCTAGATTGATTTAAGAATGTATACATCATTTTTTATATATATTCTTTACACATTATGTATAGCTAGATTGATTTGAGATTGTATACTTCATTTTTTATATATATTCTTTACACATTATGTATAGCTAGATTGATTTGAGAATGTATACTTCATTTTTTATATATATTCTTTACACATTATGTATAGCTAGATTGATTGGAGAATGTATACTTCATTTTTTATATATATTCTTTACACATTATGTATAGCTAGATTGATTTGAGAATGTATACTTCATTTTATATATATATTCTTTACACATTATGTATAGCTAGATTGATTTGAGAATGTATACATCATTTTGTATATATATTCTTTATACATTATGTATAGCTAGATTGATTTGAGAATGTATACATCACTTTTTATATATATTCTTTACACATTATGTATAGCTAGATTGATTTAAGAATGTATACTTCATTTATTATATATATTCTTTACACGTTATGTATAGCTAGATTGATTTGAGAATGTATAGATCATTTTTTATATATATTCTTTACACATTATGTATAGCTAGATTGATTTGAGAATGTATACATCATTTTTTATATATATTCTTTACACACTATGTATAGCTAGATTGATTTGAGAATGTATACTTCATTTTTTATATATATTCTTTACACATTATATATAGCTAGATTTATTTGAGAATGTATACTTCATTTTTTATATATATTCTTTACACATTATGTATAGCTAGATTGATTTGAGAATGTATACATCATTTTGTATATATATTCTTTATACATTATGTATAGCTAGATTGATTTGAGAATGTATACATCACTTTTTATATATATTCTTTACACATTATGTATAGCTAGATTGATTTAAGAATGTATACTTCATTTATTATATATATTCTTTACACGTTATGTATAGCTAGATTGATTTGAGAATGTATAGATCATTTTTTATATATATTCTTTACACATTATGTATAGCTAGATTGATTTGAGAATGTATACTTCATTTTTTATATATATTCTTTACACATTATGTATAGCTAGATTGATTGGAGAATGTATACTTCATTTTTTATATATATTCTTTACACATTATGTATAGCTAGATTGATTTGAGAATGTATACTTCATTTTTTATATATATTCTTTACACATTATGTATAGCTAGATTGATTTGAGAATGTATACATCATTTTGTATATATATTCTTTATACATTATGTATAGCTAGATTGATTTGAGAATGTATACATCACTTTTTATATATATTCTTTACACATTATGTATAGCTAGATTGATTTAAGAATGTATACTTCATTTATTATATATATTCTTTACACGTTATGTATAGCTAGATTGATTTGAGAATGTATAGATCATTTTTTATATATATTCTTTACACATTATGTATAGCTAGATTGATTTGAGAATGTATACATCATTTTTTATATATATTCTTTACACACTATGTATAGCTAGATTGATTTGAGAATGTATACTTCATTTTTTATATATATTCTTTACACATTATATATAGCTAGATTTATTTGAGAATGTATACTTCATTTTTTATATATATTCTTTACACATTATGTATACCTAGATTGATTTGAGAATGTATACTTCATTTTTTATATATATTCTTTACACATTATGTATAGCTAGATTGATTTGAGAATGTATACATCATTTTTTATATATATTCTTTACACATTATGTATTGCTAGATTGATTTGAGAATGTATACATCATTTTTTATATATATTCTTTACACACTATGTATAGCTAGATTGATTTGAGAATGTATACTTCATTTTTTATATATATTCTTTACACATTATGTATAGCTAGATTGATTTAAGAATGTATACTTCATTTTTTATATATATTCTTTACACATTATGTATAGCTAGATTGATTTGAGAATGTATACTTCATTTTTTATATATATTCCTTACACATTATGTATAGCTAGATTGATTTAAGAATGTATACATCATTTTTTATATATATTCTTTACACATTATGTATAGCTAGATTGATTTGAGAATGTATACATCATTTTTTATATATATTCTTTACACATTATGTATAGCTAGATTGATTTTAGAATGTATACATCATTTTTTATATATATTCTTTACACACTATGTACAGCAAGATTGATTAAAGAATGTATACATCATTTTTTATATACATTCTTTACACATTATGTATAGGTAGATTGATTTGAGAATGTATACTTCATTTTTTATATATATTCTTTACACATTATGTATAGCAAGATTGATTTGAGAATGTATACTTCATTTTTTATATATATTCTTTACACATTATGTATAGCTAGATTGATTTAAGAATGTATAGATCATTTTTTATATATATTCTTTACACATTATGTATAGCTAGATTGATTTAAGAATGTATACATCATTTTTTATATATATTCTTTACACACTATGTACAGCAAGATTGATTTAAGAATGTATACATCATTTTTTATATATATTTTTTACACATTATGTATAGCTAGATTGATTTGAGAATGTATACATCATTTTTTATATATATTCTTTACACATTATGTATAGCTAGATTGATTTGAGAATGTATACATCATTTTTTATATATATTCTTTACAAATTATGGATAGGTAGATTGATTTGAGAATGTATACATCATTTTTTATATATATTCTTTACACATTATGTATAGATAGATTGATTTAAGAATGTATACATCATTTTTTATATATATTAATTACACATTATGTATAGCTAGATTGATTTGAGAATATATACTTCATTTTTTATATATATTCTTTACACATGATATATAGCTAGATTGATTTAAGAATGTATACATCATTTTTTATATATATTCTTTACACATTATGTATAGCAAGATTGATTTGAGAATGTATACTTCATTTTTTATATATATTCTTTACACATTATGTTTAGCTAGATTGATTTAAGAATGTATAGATCATTTTTTATATATATTCTTTACACATTATGTATAGCTAGATTGATTTAAGAATGTATACATCATTTTTTATATATATTCTTTACAAACTATGTACAGCAAGATTGATTTAAGAATGTATACATCATTTTTTATATATATTTTTTACACATTATGTATAGCAAGATTGATTTGAGAATGTATACATCATTTTTTATATATATTCTTTACACACTATGTACAGCAAGATTGATTTAAGAATGTATACATCATTTTTTATATATATTTTTTACACATTATGTACAGCAAGATTGATTTCAGAATGTATACATCATTTTTTATATATATTCTTTACACATTATGTATAGCTAGATTGATTTGAGAATGTATACATCATTTTTTATATATATTCTTTACAAATTATGGATAGGTAGATTGATTTGAGAATGTATACATCATTTTTTATATATATTCTTTACACATTATGTATAGATAGATTGATTTAAGAATGTATACATCATTTTTTATATATATTAATTACACATTATGTATAGCTAGATTGATTTGAGAATATATACTTCATTTTTTATATATATTCTTTACACATGATATATAGCTAGATTGATTTAAGAATGTATACATCATTTTTTATATATATTCTTTACACATTATGTATAGCAAGATTGATTTGAGAATGTATACTTCATTTTTTATATATATTCTTTACACATTATGTTTAGCTAGATTGATTTAAGAATGTATAGATCATTTTTTATATATATTCTTTACACATTATGTATAGCTAGATTGATTTAAGAATGTATACATCATTTTTTATATATATTCTTTACAAACTATGTACAGCAAGATTGATTTAAGAATGTATACATCATTTTTTATATATATTTTTTACACATTATGTATAGCAAGATTGATTTGAGAATGTATACATCATTTTTTATATATATTCTTTACACATTATGTACAGCAAGATTGATTTCAGAATGTATACATCATTTTTTATATATATTCTTTACACATTATGTATAGCTAGATTGATTTAAGAATGTATACATCATTTTTTATATATATTCTTTACACATTATGTATAGCTAGATTGATTTGAGAATGTATACATCATTTTTTATATATATTCTTTACACATTTTGTATAGCTAGATTGATTTAAGAATGGATACATCATTTTTTATATATATTAATTACACATTATGTATAGCTAGATTGATTTGAGAATATATACTTCATTTTTTATATATATTCTTTACACATGATATATAGCTAGATTGATTTAAGAATGTATACATCATTTTTTATATATATTCTTTACACATTATGTATAGCTAGATTGATTTAAGAATGTATACATCATTTTTTATATATATTCTTTACACATTATGTATAGCTAGATTGATTTGAGAATGTATACATCATTTTTTATATATATTCTTTACACATTATGTATAGCTAGATTGATTTAAGAATGTATACATCAATTTTTATATATATTCTTTACACACTATGTACAGCAAGATTGATTTAAGAATGTATACATCATTTTTAATATATATTTTTTACACATTATGTATAGCTAGATTGATTTGAGAATGTATACATCATTTTTTATATATATTCTTTACACATTATGTACAGCAAGATTAATTTCAGAATGTATACATCATTTTTTATATATATTCTTTACACATTATGTATAGCTAGATTGATTTGAGAATGTATACATCATTTTTTATATATATTCTTTACAAATTATGGATAGGTAGATTGATTTGAGAATGTATACATCATTTTTTATATATATTCTTTACACATTATGTATAGATAGATTGATTTAAGAATGTATACATCATTTTTTATATATATTCTTTACACACTATGTACAGCAAGATTGATATAAGAATGTATACATCATTTTTTATATATTTTCTTCATACATTATGTATAGCTAAATTGACTTAAGAATGTATACATCATTATTTATTTATACTCTTTACACATTATGTATAGGTAGATTGATTTGAGAATGTATACATCATTTTTTATATATATTTTTTACACATTATGTATAGCTAGACTGATTTAAGAATGTATACATCATTTTTTATATATATTCTTTAAACATTATGTATAGCTAGATTGATTTGAGAATGTATACATTATTTTTTATATATATTCTTTACAAATTATGGATAGGTAGATTGATTTGAGAATGTATACATCATTTTTTATATATATTCTTTACACATTATGTATAGCTAGATTGATTTAAGAATGTATACATCATTTTTTATATATATTCTTTACCTATTATGTAAAGCTAGATTGATTTTAGAATGTATACATCATTTTTTATATATATTCTTTACACATTATGTATAGCTAGATTGATTTAAGAATGTATACATTATTTTTTATATATAATCTTTACACATTATGTATAGATAGATTGATTTAAGAATGTATACATCATTTTTTATATATATTCTTTACACATTATGTATAGCTAGATTGATTTGAGAATGTATACTTCATTTTTTATATATATTATTTACACATTATGTATAGCTAGATTGATTTGAGAATGTATGCATCATTTTTTATATATATTGTTTACACATTATGTATAGCTAGATTGATTTAAGAATGTATACATCATTTTTTATATTTATTCTTTATACATTATGTATAGCTAGATTGATTTGAAAATATATACATCATTTTTTATATATATTCTTTACACATTATGTATAGCTAGATTGATTTAAGAATGTATACATCATTTTTTATTTATAGCTAGATTGATTTAAGAATGTATACATCATTTTTTATATATATTCTTTACACATTATGTATAGCTAGATTGATTTAAGAATGTATACATCATTTTTTATATATATTCTTTAAACATTATGTATACCTAGATTGATTTAAGAATGTATATATTATTTTTTATATATATTCTTTACACGTTATGTATAGCTAGATTGATTTGAGAATGTATACATCATTCTTTACATATATTCTTTACACATTATGTATAGCTAGATTGATTTAAGAATGTATACATCATTTTCTATATATATTCTTTACACAGTATGTACAGCAAGATTGATATAAGAATGTATACATCATTTTATATATATATTCTTTACACATTATGTATAGCTAGATTGATTTAAGAATGTATACATCATTTTTTATATATACTCTTTACACATTATGTATAGCTAGATTGATTTGAGAATGTATACTTCACTTTTTATATATATTCTTTACACATTATGTATAGCTAGATTGATTTAAGAATGTATACATCATTTTTTATATATATTCTTTACACATTATGTATAGCTAGATTTATTTAACAATGTATACATCATTTTTTATATATATTCTTTACACATTATGTATAGGTAGATTGATTTGAGAATGTATACATAATTTTTTATATATATTTTTTACACATTATGTATAGCTAGACTGATTTAAGAATGTATACATCATTTTTTATATATATTCTTTAAACATTATCTATAGCTAGATTGATTTGAGAATGTATACATCATTTTTTATATATATTCTTTACACATTATGGATAGGTAGATTGATTTGAGAATATATACATCATTTTTTATATATATTCTTTACACATTATGTATAGCTAGATTGATTTAAGAATGTGTACATCATTTTAAATATATATTCTTTATATATTATGTATAGCTAGATTGATTTATGAATGTATACATCATTTTTTATATATATTCTTTACACATTATGTATAGCTAGATTGATATAAGAATGTATACATCATTTTTTATATATATTCTTTACACGTTATGTATAGCTAGATTGATTTGAGAATGTATACATCATTTTTTATATATATTCTTTACAAATTATGGATAGGTAGATTGATTTGAGAATGTATACATCATTTTTTATATATATTCTTTACACATTATGTATAGCTAGATTGATTTAAAAATGTATACATCATTTTATATATATTTTCTTTATACATTATGTATAGCTAGATTGATTTAAGAATGTATACATCATTATATATATATACTCTTTACACATTATGTATAGGTAGATTGATTTGAGAATGTATACATCATTTTTTATATATATTTTTTACACATTATGTATAGCTAGACTGATTTAAGAATGTATACATCATTTTTTATATATATTCTTTAAACATTATGTATAGCTAGATTGATTTGAGAATGTATACATCATTTTTTATATATATTCTTTACAAATTATGGATAGGTAGATTGATTTGAGAATGTATACATCATTTTTTATATATATTCTTTACACATTATGTATAGCTAGATTGATTTAAGAATGTATACATCATTTTTTATAAATATTCTTTACCTATTATGTATAGCTAGATTGATTTAAGAATGTATACATCATTTTTTATATATATTCTTTACACATTATGTATAGCTAGATTGATTTAAGAATGTATACATCATTTTTTATATATATTCTTTACACATTATGTATAGCTAGATTGATTTAAGAATGTATACATCATTTTTTATATATATTCTTTACACGTTATGTATAGCTAGATTGATTTAAGAATGTATACATCATTTTTTACATATATTCTTTACACATTATGTATAGCTAGATTGATTTAAGAATGTATACATCATTTTTTATATATATTCTTTACACATTATGTATAGATAGATTGATTTAAGAATGTATACATCATTTTTTATATATATTCTTTACACATTATGTATAGCTAGATTGATTTGAGAATATATATATCATTTTTTATATATATTCTTTACACATTATGTATAGCTAGATTGATTTAAGAATGTATACATCATTTTTTATATATATTCTTTACACATTATGTATAGCTAGATTGATTTAAGAATGTATACATCATTTTTTATATATATTCTTTACCTATTATGTATAGCTAGATTGATTTAAGAATGTATACATCATTTTTTATATATATTCTTTACACATTATGTATAGCTAGATTGATTTAAGAATGTATACATCATTTCTTATATATATTCTTTAAACATTATGTATAGCTAGTTTGATTTGAGAATGTATACATCATTTTTTATATATATTCTTTACACATTATGTATAGCTAGATTGATTTGAGAATGTATACTTCATTTTTTATATATATTATTTACACATTATGTATAGCTAGATTGATTTGAGAATGTATGCATCATTTTTTATATATATTGTTCACACATTATGTATAGGTAGATTGATTTAAGAATGTATACATCATTTTTTATATTTATTCTTTATACATTATGTATAGCTAGAATGATTTGAGAATATATACATCATTTTTTATATATATTCTTTACACATTATGTATAGCTAGATTGATTTGAGAATGTATACTTCATTTTTTATATATATTCTTTACACATTATGTATAGCTAGATTGATTTGAGAATGTATACTTCATTTTTTATATATATTCTTTACACATTATGTATAGCTAGATTGATTTGAGAATGTATACTTCATTTTTTATATATATTCTTTACACATTATGTATAGCTAGATTGATTTAAGAATGTATACATCATTTTTTATATATATTCTTTACACATTATGTATAGCTAGATTGATTTAAGAATGTATACATCATTTTTTATATATATTCTTTACACATTATGTATAGCTAGATTGATTTAAGAATGTATACATCATTTTTTATATATATTCTTTACCTATTATGTATAGCTAGATTGATTTAAGAATGTATACATCATTTTTTATATATATTCTTTACACATTATGTATAGCTAGATTGATTTAAGAATGTATACATCATTTCTTATATATATTCTTTAAACATTATGTATAGCTAGTTTGATTTGAGAATGTATACAGCATTTTTTATATATATTCTTTACACATTATGTATAGCTAGATTGATTTGAGAATGTATACTTCATTTTTTATATATATTATTTACACATTATGTATAGCTAGATTGATTTGAGAATGTATGCATCATTTTTTATATATATTGTTCACACATTATGTATAGGTAGATTGATTTAAGAATGTATACATCATTTTTTATATTTATTCTTTATACATTATGTATAGCTAGAATGATTTGAGAATATATACATCATTTTTTATATATATTCTTTACACATTATGTATAGCTAGATTGATTTGAGAATGTATACTTCATTTTTTATATATATTCTTTACACATTATGTATAGCTAGATTGATTTGAGAATGTATACTTCATTTTTTATATATATTCTTTACACATTATGTATAGCTAGATTGATTTGAGAATGTATACTTCATTTTTTATATATATTCTTTACACATTATGTATAGCTAGATTGATTTAAGAATGTATACATCATTTTTTATATATATTCTTTACACATTATGTATAGCTAGATTGATTTGAGAATGTATACATCATTTTTTATATATATTCTTTACACATTATGTATAGCTAGATTGATTTTAGAATGTATACATCATTTTTTATATATATTCTTTACACACTATGTACAGCAAGATTGATTAAAGAATGTATACATCATTTTTTATATACATTCTTTAAACATTATGTATAGGTAGATTGATTTGAGAATGTATACTTCATTTTTTATATATATTCTTTACACATTATGTATAGCAAGATTGATTTGGGAATGTATACTTCATTTTTTATATATACTCTTTACACATTATGTATAGCTAGATTGATTTAAGAATGTATATATCATTTTTTATATATATTCTTTACACATTATGTATAGCTAGATTGATATAAGAATGTATACATCATTTTTTATATATATTCTTTACACACTATGTACAGCAAGATTGAATTAAGAATGTATACATCATTTTTTATTTGTATTCTTTACACATTATGTATAGCTAGATTGATTTAAGAATGGATACATCATTTTTTATATATATTCTTTACACATTATGTATAGCTAGATTGATTTGAGAATATATACTTCATTTTTTATATATATTCTTTACACATGATGTATAGCTAGATTGATTTAAGAATGTATACTTCATTTTTTATATATATTCTTTACACATTATGTACAGCAAGATTGATTTATGAATGTATACATCATTTTTTATATATATTCTTTACACATTATGTATAGCTAGATTGATTTAAGAATGTATACATCATTTTTTATATATATTCTTTACACATTATGTACAGCAAGATTGATTTAAGAATGTATACATCATTTTATATATATATTCTTTATACATTATGTATAGCTAGATTGATTTAAGAATGTATACATCATTTTTTATATATACTCTTTACACATTATGTATAGGTAGATTGATTTGAGAATGTATACATCATTTTTTATATATATTTTTTACACATTATGTATAGCTAGACTGATTTAAGAATGTATACATCATTTTTTATATATATTCTTTAAACATTATGTATAGCTAGATTGATTTGAGAATGTATACATCATTTTTTATATATATTCTTTACAAATTATGTATAGGTAGATTGATTTGAGAATGTATACATCATTTTTTATATATATTCTTTACACATTATGTATAGCTAGATTGATTTAAGAATGTATACATCATTTTTTATATATATTCTTTATACATTATGTATAGCTAGATTGACTTAAGAATGTATACATCATTTTTTATATATATTCTTTACACATTATGTATAGGTAGATTGATTTGAGAATGTGTACATCATTTTTTATATTTATTTTTTACACATTATGTATAGCTAGACTGATTTAAGAATGTATACATCATTTTTTATATATATTCTTTAAACATTATGTATAGCTAGATTGATTTGAGAATGTATACATCATTTTTTATATATATTCTTTACAAATTATGTATAGGTAGATTGATTTGAGAATGTATACATCATTTTTTATATATATTCTTTACACATTATGTATAGCTAGATTGATTTAAGAATGTATACATCATTTTTTATATATATTCTTTATACATTATGTATAGCTAGATTGACTTAAGAATGTATACATCATTTTTTATATATACTCTTTACACATTATGTATAGGTAGATTGATTTGAGAATGTGTACATCATTTTTTATATTTATTTTTTACACATTATGTATAGCTAGACTGATTTAAGAATGTATACATCATTTTTTATATATATTCTTTAAACATTATGTATAGCTAGATTGATTTGAGAATGTATACATCATTTTTTATATATATTCTTTACAAATTATGGATAGGTAGATTGATTTGAGAATGTATACATCATTTTTTATATATATTCTTTACACATTATGTATAGCTAGATTGACTTAAGAATGTATGCATCATTTTTTATATATACTCTTTACACATTATGTATAGGTAGATTGATTTGAGAATGTATACATCATTTTTTATATATATTCTTTACACATTATGTATAGCTAGATTGATTTAAGAATGTATACATCATTTTTTATATATATTCTTTACACATTATGTATAGCTAGATTGATTTAAGAATGTATACATCATTTTTTATATATATTCTTTACACATTATGTATAGCTAGATTGATTTAAGAATGTATACATCATTTTTTATATATATTCTTTACACATTATGTATAGCTAGATTGATTTAAGAATGTATACATCATTTTTTATATATATTCTTTACACATTATGTATAGCTAGATTGATTTAAGAATGTATACATCATTTTTTATATATATTCTTTACACATTATGTATAGCTAGATTGATTTGAGATTGTATACTTCATTTTTTATATATATTCTTTACACATTATGTATAGCTAGATTGATTTGAGAATGTATACTTCATTTTTTATATATATTCTTTACACATTATGTATAGCTAGATTGATTGGAGAATGTATACTTCATTTTTTATATATATTCTTTACACATTATGTATAGCTAGATTGATTTGAGAATGTATACTTCATTTTTTATATATATTCTTTACACATTATGTATAGCTAGATTGACTTAAGAATGTATGCATCATTTTTTATATATACTCTTTACACATTATGTATAGGTAGATTGATTTGAGAATGTATACATCATTTTTTATATATATTCTTTACACATTATGTATAGCTAGATTGATTTAAGAATGTATACATCATTTTTTATATATATTCTTTACACATTATGTATAGCTAGATTGATTTAAGAATGTATACATCATTTTTTATATATATTCTTTACACATTATGTATAGCTAGATTGATTTTAGAATGTATACATCATTTTTTATATATATTCTTTACACATTATGTATAGCTAGATTGATTTAAGAATGTATACATTATTTTTTATATATAATCTTTACACATTATGTATAGATAGATTGATTTAAGAATGTATACATCATTTTTTATATATATTCTTTACACATTATGTATAGCTAGATTGATTTGAGAATGTATACTTCATTTTTTATATATATTATTTACACATTATGTATAGCTAGATTGATTTGAGAATGTATGCATCATTTTTTATATATATTGTTTACACATTATGTATAGCTAGATTGATTTAAGAATGTATACATCATTTTTTATATTTATTCTTTATACATTATGTATAGCTAGATTGATTTGAAAATATATACATCATTTTTTATATATATTCTTTACACATTATGTATAGCTAGATTGATTTAAGAATGTATACATCATTTTTTATATATATTCTTTACACATTATGTATAGCTAGATTGATTTAAGAATGTATACATCATTTTTTATATATATTCTTTAAACATTATGTATACCTAGATTGATTTAAGAATGTATACATTATTTTTTATATATATTCTTTACACGTTATGTATAGCTAGATTGATTTGAGAATGTATACATCATTTTTTACATATATTCTTTACACATTATGTATAGCTAGATTGATTTAAGAATGTATACATCATTTTCTATATATATTCTTTACACAGTATGTACAGCAAGATTGATATAAGAATGTATACATCATTTTATATATATATTCTTTACACATTATGTATAGCTAGATTGATTTAAGAATGTATACATCATTTTTTATATATACTCTTTACACATTATGTATAGCTAGATTGATTTGAGAATGTATACTTCACTTTTTATATATATTCTTTACACATTATGTATAGCTAGATTGATTTAAGAATGTATACATCATTTTTTATATATATTCTTTACACATTATGTATAGCTAGATTGATTTAACAATGTATACATCATTTTTTATATATATTCTTTACACATTATGTATAGGTAGATTGATTTGAGAATGTATACATAATTTTTTATATATATTTTTTACACATTATGTATAGCTAGACTGATTTAAGAATGTATACATCATTTTTTATATATATTCTTTAAACATTATCTATAGCTAGATTGATTTGAGAATGTATACATCATTTTTTATATATATTCTTTACACATTATGGATAGGTAGATTGATTTGAGAATATATACATCATTTTTTATATATATTCTTTACACATTATGTATAGCTACATTGATTTAAGAATGTGTACATCATTTTAAATATATATTCTTTATATATTATGTATAGCTAGATTGATTTATGAATGTATACATCATTTTTTATATATATTCTTTACACATTATGTATAGCTAGATTGATTTAAGAATGTATACATCATTTTTTATATATATTCTTTACACGTTATGTATAGCTAGATTGATTTGAGAATGTATACATCATTTTTTATATATATTCTTTACAAATTATGGATAGGTAGATTGATTTGAGAATGTATACATCATTTTTTATATATATTCTTTACACATTATGTATAGCTAGATTGATTTAAAAATGTATACATCATTTTATATATATTTTCTTTATACATTATGTATAGCTAGATTGATTTAAGAATGTATACATCATTATATATATATACTCTTTACACATTATGTATAGGTAGATTGATTTGAGAATGTATACATCATTTTTTATATATATTTTTTACACATTATGTATAGCTAGACTGATTTAAGAATGTATACATCATTTTTTATATATATTCTTTAAACATTATGTATAGCTAGATTGATTTGAGAATGTATACATCATTTTTTATATATATTCTTTACAAATTATGGATAGGTAGATTGATTTGAGAATGTATACATCATTTTTTATATATATTCTTTACACATTATGTATAGCTAGATTGATTTAAGAATGTATACATCATTTTTTATAAATATTCTTTACCTATTATGTATAGCTAGATTGATTTAAGAATGTATACATCATTTTTTATATATATTCTTTACACATTATGTATAGCTAGATTGATTTAAGAATGTATACATCATTTTTTATATATATTCTTTAAACATTTTGTATAGCTAGATTGATTTAAGAATGTATACATTATTTTTTATATATATTCTTTACACGTTATGTATAGCTAGATTGATTTAAGAATGTATACATCATTTTTTACATATATTCTTTACACATTATGTATAGCTAGATTGATTTAAGAATGTATACATCATTTTTTATATATATTCTTTACACATTATGTATAGATAGATTGATTTAAGAATGTATACATCATTTTTTATATATATTCTTTACACATTATGTATAGCTAGATTGATTTGAGAATATATATATCATTTTTTATATATATTCTTTACACATTATGTATAGCTAGATTGATTTAAGAATGTATACATCATTTTTTATATATATTCTTTACACATTATGTATAGCTAGATTGATTTAAGAATGTATACATCATTTTTTATATATATTCTTTACCTATTATGTATAGCTAGATTGATTTAAGAATGTATACATCATTTTTTATATATATTCTTTACACATTATGTATAGCTAGATTGATTTAAGAATGTATACATCATTTCTTATATATATTCTTTAAACATTATGTATAGCTAGTTTGATTTGAGAATGTATACATCATTTTTTATATATATTCTTTACACATTATGTATAGCTAGATTGATTTGAGAATGTATACTTCATTTTTTATATATATTATTTACACATTATGTATAGCTAGATTGATTTGAGAATGTATGCATCATTTTTTATATATATTGTTCACACATTATGTATAGGTAGATTGATTTAAGAATGTATACATCATTTTTTATATTTATTCTTTATACATTATGTATAGCTAGAATGATTTGAGAATATATACATCATTTTTTATATATATTCTTTACACATTATGTATAGCTAGATTGATTTGAGAATGTATACTTCATTTTTTATATATATTCTTTACACATTATGTATAGCTAGATTGATTTGAGAATGTATACTTCATTTTTTATATATATTCTTTACACATTATGTATAGCTAGATTGATTTGAGAATGTATACTTCATTTTTTATATATATTCTTTACACATTATGTATAGCTAGATTGATTTAAGAATGTATACATCATTTTTTATATATATTCTTTACACATTATGTATAGCTAGATTGATTTAAGAATGTATACATCATTTTTTATATATATTCTTTACACATTATGTATAGCTAGATTGATTTAAGAATGTATACATCATTTTTTATATATATTCTTTACACATTATGTATAGCTAGATTGATTTAAGAATGTATACATCATTTCTTATATATATTCTTTAAACATTATGTATAGCTAGTTTGATTTGAGAATGTATACAGCATTTTTTATATATATTCTTTACACATTATGTATAGCTAGATTGATTTGAGAATGTATACTTCATTTTTTATATATATTATTTACACATTATGTATAGCTAGATTGATTTGAGAATGTATGCATCATTTTTTATATATATTGTTCACACATTATGTATAGGTAGATTGATTTAAGAATGTATACATCATTTTTTATATTTATTCTTTATACATTATGTATAGCTAGAATGATTTGAGAATATATACATCATTTTTTATATATATTCTTTACACATTATGTATAGCTAGATTGATTTGAGAATGTATACTTCATTTTTTATATATATTCTTTACACATTATGTATAGCTAGATTGATTTGAGAATGTATACTTCATTTTTTATATATATTCTTTACACATTATGTATAGCTAGATTGATTTGAGAATGTATACTTCATTTTTTATATATATTCTTTACACATTATGTATAGCTAGATTGATTTAAGAATGTATACATCATTTTTTATATATATTCTTTACACATTATGTATAGCTAGATTGATTTGAGAATGTATACATCATTTTTTATATATATTCTTTACACATTATGTATAGCTAGATTGATTTTAGAATGTATACATCATTTTTTATATATATTCTTTACACACTATGTACAGCAAGATTGATTAAAGAATGTATACATCATTTTTTATATACATTCTTTAAACATTATGTATAGGTAGATTGATTTGAGAATGTATACTTCATTTTTTATATATATTCTTTACACATTATGTATAGCAAGATTGATTTGGGAATGTATACTTCATTTTTTATATATACTATTTACACATTATGTATAGCTAGATTGATTTATGAATGTATACATCATTTTTTATATATATTCTTTACACACTATGTACAGCAAGATTGAATTAAGAATGTATACATCATTTTTTATTTGTATTCTTTACACATTATGTATAGCTAGATTGATTTAAGAATGGATACATCATTTTTTATATATATTCTTTACACATTATGTATAGCTAGATTGATTTGAGAATATATACTTCATTTTTTATATATATTCTTTACACATGATGTATAGCTAGATTGATTTAAGAATGTATACTTCATTTTTTATATATATTCTTTACACATTATGTACAGCAAGATTGATTTATGAATGTATACATCATTTTTTATATATATTCTTTACACATTATGTATAGCTAGATTGATTTAAGAATGTATACATCATTTTTTATATATATTCTTTACACATTATGTACAGCAAGATTGATTTAAGAATGTATACATCATTTTATATATATATTCTTTATACATTATGTATAGCTAGATTGATTTAAGAATGTATACATCATTTTTTATATATACTCTTTACACATTATGTATAGGTAGATTGATTTGAGAATGTATACATCATTTTTTATATATATTTTTTACACATTATGTATAGCTAGACTGATTTAAGAATGTATACATCATTTTTTATATATATTCTTTAAACATTATGTATAGCTAGATTGATTTGAGAATGTATACATCATTTTTTATATATATTCTTTACAAATTATGTATAGGTAGATTGATTTGAGAATGTATACATCATTTTTTATATATATTCTTTACACATTATGTATAGCTAGATTGATTTAAGAATGTATACATCATTTTTTATATATATTCTTTATACATTATGTATAGCTAGATTGACTTAAGAATGTATACATCATTTTTTATATATACTCTTTACACATTATGTATAGGTAGATTGATTTGAGAATGTGTACATCATTTTTTATATTTATTTTTTACACATTATGTATAGCTAGACTGATTTAAGAATGTATACATCATTTTTTATATATATTCTTTAAACATTATGTATAGCTAGATTGATTTGAGAATGTATACATCATTTTTTATATATATTCTTTACAAATTATGGATAGGTAGATTGATTTGAGAATGTATACATCATTTTTTATATATATTCTTTACACATTATGTATAGCTAGATTGACTTAAGAATGTATGCATCATTTTTTATATATACTCTTTACACATTATGTATAGGTAGATTGATTTGAGAATGTATACATCATTTTTTATATATATTCTTTACACATTATGTATAGCTAGATTGATTTAAGAATGTATACATCATTTTTTATATATACTCTTTACACATTATGTATAGGTAGATTGATTTGAGAATGTGTACATCATTTTTTATATTTATTTTTTACACATTATGTATAGCTAGACTGATTTAAGAATGTATACATCATTTTTTATATATATTCTTTAAACATTATGTATAGCTAGATTGATTTGAGAATGTATACATCATTTTTTATATATATTCTTTACAAATTATGGATAGGTAGATTGATTTGAGAATGTATACATCATTTTTTATATATATTCTTTACACATTATGTATAGCTAGATTGACTTAAGAATGTATGCATCATTTTTTATATATACTCTTTACACATTATGTATAGGTAGATTGATTTGAGAATGTATACATCATTTTTTATATATATTCTTTACACATTATGTATAGCTAGATTGATTTAAGAATGTATACATCATTTTTTATATATATTCTTTACACATTATGTATAGCTAGATTGATTTAAGAATGTATACATCATTTTTTATATATATTCTTTACACATTATGTATAGCTAGATTGATTTAAGAATGTATACATCATTTTTTATATATATTCTTTACACATTATGTATAGCTAGATTGATTTAAGAATGTATACATCATTTTTTATATATATTCTTTAAACATTATGTATAGCTAGATTGATTTGAGAATGTATACATCATTTTTTATATATATTCTTTACAAATTATGGATAGGTAGATTGATTTGAGAATGTATACATCATTTTTTATATATATTCTTTACACATTATGTATAGCTAGATTGACTTAAGAATGTATGCATCATTTTTTATATATACTCTTTACACATTATGTATAGGTAGATTGATTTGAGAATGTATACATCATTTTTTATATATATTCTTTACACATTATGTATAGCTAGATTGATTTAAGAATGTATACATCATTTTTTATATATATTCTTTACACATTATGTATAGCTAGATTGATTTAAGAATGTATACATCATTTTTTATATATATTCTTTACACATTATGTATAGCTAGATTGATTTAAGAATGTATACATCATTTTTTATATATATTCTTTACACATTATGTATAGCTAGATTGATTTAAGAATGTATACATCATTTTTTATATATATTCTTTACACATTATGTATAGCTAGATTGATTTAAGAATGTATACATCATTTTTTATATATATTCTTTACACATTATGTATAGCTAGATTGATTTAAGAATGTATACATCATTTTTTATATATATTCTTTACACATTATGTATAGGTAGATTGATTTGAGAATGTATACATCATTATTTATATATATTCTTTGCACATTATGTATAGCTAGATTGATTTGAGAATGTATACTTCATTTTTTATATATATTCTTTACACATTATGTATAGCTAGATTGATTTAAGAATGTATACATCATTTTTTATATATATTCTTTACACATTATGTATAGCTAGATTGATTTAAGAATGTATACATCATTTTTTATATATATTCTTTACACATTATGTATAGCTAGATTGATTTAAGAATGTATACATCATTATTTATATATATTCTTTGCACATTATGTATAGCTAGATTGATTTAAGAATGTATACATCATTTTTTATATATATTCTTTACACATTATGTATAGCTAGATTGATTTAAGAATGTATACATCATTTTTTATATATATTCTTTACACATTATGTATAGCTAGATTGATTTAAGAATGTATACATCATTTTTTATATATATTCTTTACACATTATGTATAGCTAGATTGATTTAAGAATGTATACATCATTATTTATATATATTCTTTGCACATTATGTATAGCTAGATTGATTTAAGAATGTATACATCATTTTTTATATATATTCTTTACACATTATGTATAGCTAGATTGATTTAAGAATGTATACATCATTTTTTATATATATTCTTTACACATTATGTATAGCTAGATTGATTTAAGAATGTATACATCATTTTTTATATATATTCTTTACACATTATGTATAGCTAGATTGATTTAAGAATGTATACATCATTATTTATATATATTCTTTGCACATTATGGATAGGTAGATTGATTTGAGAATGTATACTTCATTTTTTATATATATTCTTTACACATTATGTATAGCTAGATTGATTTAAGAATGTATACATAATTTTTGTTATAAATTCTAGGTCCTGTCTAAAGTTTAGGACGATACAAAAGTCTGGTTTGTCCATTTAATCATTGTTTTTACTACTTTTCAAAATTTATTTGATACTTACTTTTGTTTAAAAACATTTTTGAGAAATCCTTTTGAGAATCTTTTGAAAAAGAATTTATGCCAAGACTTTGATCTTGCTAATACTATTTCTATTATTTAGACTCTATATTACTTTAGGCTCTGAAATTAGAAAGTATATTATTTGAAATATATTTAATATAATAATTAAATATAAATTTTCATTCTTACTTCTTTTTTTTTATTTTTTAATATAAAATTAGCATGTCCCATCATCTTTCTCAATAATAATATTGTAATCAATGCTTTTTTATAAATAAATAAGCTAATTAGCAAATTGATTAAGAAGTGGTTTTCTCTCTTGCCTCTTTTTTTATGCCTCACTACAAAGAATGTTATTACTATGCATTTTAGAAAAAATGTGAATTTTTATATACACTGTCTCTTAATCTACCTCAACTACTCTAGATTTAGTTTTAAGCAAGATACATGTATAATTATGTGTAAATCCAGAAAGAATCATATCACCTCAAAGTTTTTAATTAGATGTGACTGATTGCTTAGCCATGTGTTTTGTAACATAGCTTTTTTATTAATTGGATTTACTATCATATTAGATTTGGTATTAGTTAGTGTTCAAAAAAAATGATGTTGATGTATTGTTGTGACTTATCCTAATTTCTAATTGTGCTTTATATGTATCATCACCTTAAATCTAGTTACAATCCTTAAATACTTCTTTCTAAAATTACCACTAACATTATTAAATCTTGTTAGATTTAATGCTAACAAAGTTCTATTCTTAATTGAAAAACCTTGTGCATGTGTATACTTTTCTTAGCAAAGAGGTTGATGTTGCACTTAAGACCAATAACACCTTCTACACCTCCAAAAACCCCATCCCTTGCTGTAGCCTCTCATTGCTTCTAATGTGCAAACCGATGGTTCTCTTGGGTTAATGGAGCACAATTTTTATTCAATCAACATGTTTAATTTACATGCAATAGATATAATAGGCATTAGAAGCAGGAAAATATATTAACCCAGAGTTTGATATGATCTATTAGTGCACATTTGATATAATTCCTATTAGTGCACATCAAAGGAACATTGTTAACAGCAGCAACAGAAGTCACCAACTGATGCCCCTTGGAAGACCCATAACCTTAGATGACGCTATAACAAAGATGCAGTATTTTGAGTGTGTGATCCCCAATATTTCAGTGGAATATCTCCCACTCAGACATGGTTTTGACTCAAATCGGCGATTCTCCAATTTAGACGGTACATGGCAAATTCATGCAGAGATAGCAGATGTCTGAATCGCTGTGGTCCGATATGGTACGCAGGTGACGAGAATATTGATAGGATAACTCTAGTACTAATCCTCAAAGCATCAGCACTGCAAGATACGTCTCAGTTTCCCTTCGTCGCCGTCGCTGCATCCCAAGGCGTGACTCATGCAACACTATCATCAAAGTGCGTGTTACAGTGAAAAGGTTCGATAAAATCTGCTTCAGTCCTACATGTTTTGTAGCGTTTTTCTATGTACTTTTTCTTTGAGAAAGGCAATGACCTATGCTGATCAATGCCTTTGGAATTGTAATCTGATTTGTGGATGAAGTGGTGTTAGGTTACATGTACTACTACTTGGCACTCACCGTAAAGAGAAGGCACGACGCTGGAATTCAAGTTATACCTCTACTTGCCCTATCAAAAAGTTGATACCTAGAAGGGTATGGCACAAGAGGTTACCTTTCACAGTACAGTTAGAATGATAAGCAAGGCTTCTGTCTTCACACAATCTCGAAATACTCAAATACTGAAACACAATGTCTTTGAGGATCCTACTGCTTAAAAATTTGCAACCAAGATTAGAGGTTCAGAAATTTAATTCGACGTCAAGCTATGAAGGTGGAGTAATACAGGCTCAATGGAGTCAAGCAAGCTGATGAAATGGGCTATTGCGGACACGGTACACTGGGATTTACAGTTGAACACGGTTAATGCAATTAGTGCCTCGTGTTCTGGGAAACTTGAGAAAAGCAAACAACCCGGAGGTTGGGGCGACAGATAACAGGGCTCTCCGAAAAATTCCTTGATAGACATTCCGTGCTGCTTCATTAATGAATGAGCACCTGTTCGAAAAACGAAGCTTAAAATCCTTCACAGTCCGGCCTTTACTGAGCTAATACAACTTGACATTCCTATGCACTTGTTGAATTGGAATTCTACTTCTTGTCATCAACTGTGAACTCTATCTTTTCTACGAACATTTAAAAGGGGGGTTTACCTATGTTTTCTACATTTAAATCTAAGAGAGGCTATTGGAACATTATATCACATGAATGAAAGCATCCTCATACTTCAAACAATGGCACCTCGTAGTCGTCTGGCCAACTGCAGATCCTTCGGCACTGCATCCATCAAAGCCGGTAAGTTGATAAAACAGCGATTTCACATGCTTACGTCGGATGAACTGTAACCTGACGTTCAAAGAACATAGACATGTAAAGAATCTATAGCTTTGGATATTAATCAAAGCATTTTAAGTGAATAAAAAGAGAGGATTTCTTACTTATGGTTACTCGCTTAGCATGGATAGCACACAAATTGGTGTCTTCAAACAAATGGCACATATAATCTTCAGTGGCCTGCATCCATGCAATGTTTAGAACTAAAGTTATTGACAGAAAGTTTTCAAAAGAAAATAGACACTATCGGACTTCATGGAACGTGAAGCTAAACGTTTAAAAGGTGATAATCTCACAAGTACTGAAGGCATAGCTGGGCAAACAAGAATGCCATCCTACTGTCTCATGGCCCTGATAAGTAGCCTTTTGATGGTTAAGGAGCCTTGCAGTTGAGAAAAGAGCACACCGCTGATTATGGCAAGGTAATACTGAGAGTTTGAAACTAGTGAGGATGATAAAGACGAACCTTAGTTCTGTCACATTTACAAAAACATATCGATTAGTCTCATAGGAGCGATGAATAAGTTCTGAGTAGAATACTACCTCTTGGAGAGCGGTCAAAGCTTCCGCAGTCCACCGGGAAACATCACTAGCGTACATCATCGTAATTTCCTTCACCTGCAACATCAAGAATCAGGGGAATCAGGGTGGACGACATTGACAGGCGTATTGATCAATAGCTGCGCAGTGTATCAAAAATCTCATCTCGCCATTTGGCTCGAGGTGCGAAAAGCTTGCAATAAATTTTATTTCGTGGTGTCAAATGCTGCGATGGTTTCAGTGAAGTTTTCAAGAATTCAGTAGTGATGGGAAGGTTTGTGTCACCGACCTTACAACCATCTCGAGACCCATCACTACAGACTGGACACTCGAGGGGACAGGCACCTGATATAAATTGAGCATACGAGAAACATACTATGAGTGAAAGAGGCGCACTAGACAAAGGTAATAAAATTTTCTTGAGGGCATCGCCTATCGTTCGTAAGAGGAATGGTAGCTTGTAGCAATAGATGTGACCATGTCTTGTTAAATCTCCGGGGACATGCTTTCTTCCCAGAGATTCAACCAAAAAAATTGACAGTCTAAATGATTACAACCACGATGTAAAGAAATGTATCGTGAGAGCTCCAGCCATTATTGAACTCGATAATTTTGATGTCACCTCTTGGGTCACTAAGTTTGCTCACTCATGCAGCATATTGTTTCTCAACATTCTTCTTGGTTTAAAACCTAACAACATTTGTATGATTTGCCCATTTTGTGCAAACGCACTCATATCGACGAGGTCTATTAGAGAAATCCTTGATTAGAGCAATAGCAGGCTAGCTATGAATAAGAGAACCTAACCCCACAAGCCCTTAGAGTTGCGAAAACATTTAGAAGTAAACCTTGAGGAAAGTTCCGAACATCCTGTACTACATACCACAATCACCCGATTTAAAATCCACTAAGACACTCCGACGAAGGCTGTGATGCATTAAACTAGTAATCGGCCTGTAAGTCAATCATTAATAAATTGAACGTACAGCTCGTAATCTTGAGAGAAAGATGATGCGGCGTCCTGAAACCCATTTTTTAGAAGAAGAGGCCTGTGTCCGGAGGAATACAGCTAGAGTAGAAATAAAAACTCGCCCTCTTCCAGAATGAACGCTTTATCAATGGTACGAATCCGAAGACTTAAAGAACTGGCTCATTTCTTCGAAGACAAAAAAATCCGGATAACTAGTCGATACTTCACATGACCAAAAAGGTAGACCAAGAAACGAAGGGGTACAGCTGGGTAGAAACTTACATAGCGGGCAAAAGGTAGTCGAGGGATGAGAAGGTCGCACGTCTTTTGATAATGGCGGATCTCTTGCAATGCCTTGGTCCCGGGTCTCCATCGGTGCGGCTTCCTGGGCCTCACCGCAGCTCCACCAACAGAGCTAGTAGAAGCTCGGTGGTTGCCATGTACAGGGGTAGTTTTCCTTCTTGCCATAGCTGCACCCCTCTCTGCTGCTTCTCTTTTAACTACCACTCACAGAAGTGCACCTGCCACCTTGATTCTCTAATCCACCTGAGACCCATCGCTACGATCCTACTTCTCATTTCCTTACCACCCATGCTTGAAACTCAAACGCAGCGCCAACACACACCCGCCAACAGCGTTCAACGAAGGAAGTAACCTCGTCCTTCAGTCTCAAGACAATCTCAAATAAACCCACAAAGGCCATAGCTACCAAAGTACTTCAGCAAATCCATTACAGACGCTCGCTGACTAAGTTGACTTAATTCTTCCACTGGTTCAATACTGCCACTCTCCTTCCGATGCCTCCCTCTCTCGGATCGTGACCATCCTTGTCCCACCTTTTGGACAAAAAACCAAAGCGAAGGGTCTGGCGGCAAAATATGGTCGAAGCAGGGTCGGCATTCCCACAGATGGAGTCTGACGAAGCCACGATTTCGAGCGGGAAACCGTAAAACCCCCCTCATGCCCCGCCCACAAGCTCCCTATCTAGACCTCTCTTAGATCCAACATCTGCCAGAGTGGCCCTTATTTGGCGACATCCCCCAACGGTCCCTTCCGCGTCTACAATATAACCGCCAGCATTGCAACCGATCGCAGTCTTCCGAAGCTTAATGCTGCCAGACCGCGAGCACGGCGGCGTTGTATGCAACAACCCCCCACTGAGTCCAAAACAATTTGCCGCTTGCATCACATCCTCCATTCTCCGCGTCCTGTGCTTGTCTCACGACATGCTTCCATCTCTCTCTCGAATGTCGAGGCATTTGCGAGTGTGGCAAAGCTGCTGCTGCCTCTGAGTCGCGTCGCAGCAGCTTGTGGATCATCCATGCTCGCATTCTCTTTGAATGTCCGATTGGAGTTGTGGGTTCTTTTGCTGCCAGGTTTCAGATTTGAGAGGTGGGTACAACGATGGTGGAAGTGTGGACTTGTAGGCGGAGAGATCGCCGAGGGCTTACACTTTACGTTTGGATTGATGAAGGGGCAGCTTCATGTGTGTGCTACAACAGAGATGTGCAGAGTGTGCTTGGGTTTGAGGACACCGCGAATGGAACTGTGGAGGCTTGACGCCCAATCACGTGAGGAAACCGCGATTGCCCGTTGATTTGCTGCGATCGAAACCCTAGATTTACCGCAGGAGATGGGTGTTCAAAGAAACCCTACTTCGGAGGACTTGTCTGTGTCAACAAAGGCTGATATAGAAACATCGTGGTTAATGAAGGTATTATAATGTTCGTGCGCCTCTTGAAAAAAATGTTTCTAATGTCACACTCTTTTAACAAAGTTGGATCATATTGTTAAAATCCTTACAAAATCTGGAAAACATTTGAAACACATATATTGATCAAACTAAGATTTTGACGTAAAGCATTCTCATGGATGATTCATATCACTCTGTTGTTTATAAATGCACACATGTTATCTACCAAATGTTTATTATGAGAGGCGATCAAAATGCATTAAAATCTTTGAATCCCATAATCCATTAAAATCATTGAATGGATCTTCAACCCTTTAGTCTTAAGACTATCATCTAATATCTACTTGGTTTAAGTCTTATAGCATGTAAATTATCTCCCTCAAAGAATGGATGTTCTATGATGCTCTCACCAAGACTTTGTATTGGCCTAATTAAAATTTCTCAAGCTTCTTCCTTGGTACATATATATAGATTGCTACTATTATTTATTTATTTATTTATTAGTGATTTTGCCATTGGTTTTATGAAAAATGCTAAATGAGTGTAACTATAAGAACAAAGAATCTTAATTGAGTATAACACTATTTTCTTCCTTACATTTCTCCTTTGGTAAGAGTGTTGTATCAAATAGTTTTTAATTTTCTTTTTAGAAAAGATTCTTGATCCAAATCTAATATTCTATTGGTCAAAACATTGTTTTAGAAATATTTTCATTATTGTTATAACTTAGTCACCTTAATATATATATATATATATATATATATCTTATATTTTCGTTACATATGATCTTTGTTGGTGTATGTATGACCTACTTTTTTTGTATAATTGCATGACTAACATTGATTGACAATAAATATTGCATGTTATGATGTTCTTTTTCTTTTATTGATGTGTTTGTAGTCCCTTGTAGTTTTGTTTTTGTAATGATTCTATTATAGATTCTTTAGATAAGACTAGCTTTTAATGAAATATGATTGCAAGTTGAAGAAATGACCATAACAAAGGATTTACAATCAAAATAGCATTGCTTTATTTTTTGTAGCAAAAATTTGTAGTAGTATTATTATTGTCATTGATTTGTAAATTATAGATAATAAAACTCATAGATTTGTTCAAATTAATCTTGTTAAGAGTATGCACACAAATTAGACTAAGTGTGACTATGATTAAGAAATAACAATGGTGGTGTAGAGATATGTTCAAGTATTATAAGAACCAATATTATCTTATGTTGATCTTATACTAGCATTGGTTGGCTATCAAGTGTCATAAAAATCAATAGATTATTAACATTGATTTATCTAATCAAACAAACAACCAAAAATATTAATTTCATCTCTTTTTTCTAAAAATATGACTTGCATTGACTAAAATTTGCATTAAATCAAGAGATTACAAGGAAGTGACATTCTAAGTTTAGAATAATATCTATTAGATGTTTTCCTCTTATTATTGGAGTTAGTACTTTGGGAGATGACTCTTATATTGTTATGCTTGTAAATTTTATATTTTTCTTTCTTCTAATATACAAGAAGAATAAATCCCTTATCTTTTTTTGACTTATCCTTGTATCCTTCAATTAATCTATTCCATAATTTTACAATTTAGTATTTCTCTTATTTGAGATTGGTAACACATTGTTGTATAAATTAAAGAATACAAGTTTTTTATTGGAACCAAAATTAATCTCTCTTTAGCACAAACAAGAATAAGATAGCCTTTAAAACAATAATTTGTTGTTAGAATAAAATACTAAATTTTGAGATTATATTAACCATTTACTATGTTTTTAATTTATTTTAGATTTAGATTTTGCATGCTTGGTTTGAATTTCTACTCTATTCTAAGTTTTGGTACTAAATGGAATTAGAGTTCCAAAGCATTATCATTATTTGTTCTTTTTAATAAAAAAAACAATCTAATATGGACAACCACTTGTGGTACTATTTATCAGATTTTTTTTCTGTAAGCATTAGAGGATTATGATGTCAAAATTTTAATCTTTTTCATTCTTCTTAAAACTTCAAGTTTCTAAATTGTATAGACATTAAAGTAGAGATTCCAAGCTTAAAACTCTTTTTTAACATAGTATAGATATTTGTTTTAAAAATATTTGTATTTGTTTTTTTAAATGTGTTTTTAAAATAAAAATATCATTTATCTACAATTTTATAATTAAATCTTGTTAGCTATATCTTTGATAAATATAAAAAGCAATCATCAGAATTGTTTATGTAGATAGTATATGCTTATAAAACATACAATGATAAACATCATTGTAATAATACATTGTAATAAACTTTAAGAATTTTTTTTGACAAGAAATCTCTTTTATGGAATGTGTTCTATCCAATTCTATGTGTTTACTAATAGATTCAAATAATCTAAACATTATAATGTCATTGAAGTGATAAATATAGACATTTCCAATGATGTTTTTAATATATGATTTTGTTGCTTTGCTCTTCAGTCTCATCCCATCATGTGTTTTCTCAACATAAATTTTTATTGTTATGCCCTAATCTTAATTAATAAATTTTCTTTGAAAAACAAAAAAACAAAACCTCTTTCCATATGCCATTTCTAAGTCTACATTGTAACCTTGCACTTTCAAATCTAACAGCCTAAATTTATAATAACTAAATATGTATATTTCATAATTTATATATTTTTTTGTATCAAATAATTAATATCTCTAGATCTTTCCCATTTTTAGAGTTTGTACGAAACATTTTGTATGCCTATTAGATTAACTTATATATATATATATATATATATATATATATAATTAATTAATTAAAACCAAAACCTCTTTCTCTTTCTATATATACATATATATGAGCACTCTCTCTCTCTCTCTCTCTCTATATATATATATATATTTAAAATTTTGTAGAAAAAAATGAATAAATAAAACAAGTGACATTAAACAAATTTTAGTTTTTAGCTATATTTTGTAGTATCAATGTAAAAACTCAATAGCTAAAAAATAATATATTTTAAATCAAACCTTTGTTTTAGAAACAATCAAGTTTAGAGAATAAAATTTACATTCTTTTTTTTTTATTATTAAAGTGTGATATAGATAAAATAGTTTGATCATATGTGTATATATATATATATATATATATATATACACACACACACACACACACACACATATATATATATATTAGTTATTGAATTTAATAATAAAATCATAAGCATTTGTGAGTCAAGTTTTTATTTTTTAAAATTTTAATTATTTATTTATTTAAGTTATGAAGGTATTATTTTTATATTTATAATATATATTTTTGTGTGTATATATATATATATATATATGTATTCACATATAAAATTAAACTATATAATAAAATATAAAACCCATTTGTATTAAATTATTATATAACTTAACTACCATAAAATAGTATCTAGAAAAATAATAAATCTAGTATCTGAAAACAATGATTAGTTTCTATAAAAATATATAATTTTTTACTTGTTTCTTAATTAGTCTATTTTGCATTGATGTCATGTTATGCTATTCTTTGCAAACAGTTTATTCATGGTTTTTAATATACTTCAAACTACTTCAACTACCATTAGATTCTAACATAAGCCAAAATAGTTAGTGCATACAAACTTTATAAGTATTTGAAGTAATATCTATAGTTTTAAATAAATGTGGAGAATTAATAAATCAAAAAAATTAATTATGAAATCAGGTTTTTTCAATGTTAAAATCTATAAACAGAAATATAAAGAATTTTTTTATAACGAAATTCATAAAATCTTTACATATAAGTAATAAAGAAAGCTTTAACTCAAATAAATTGATTTTTTTTTTTTTTTTTTTCCCTACAGTTAAAATATATGCACACAGAAAAATGAGCACTTGACAATTGCAATACCACACACATTTACTCTTCATGTCTTATTTATTTTCTATATTTACACATTTCTAATTATTTGTTTCATGGTTACATCAGCAAACATTTGACGAATGAACATCAGAAAGAGAAGCCCTTCAACAGTCCTGTGCACCAAATAATTCCCACAGTTTCCAAATCTGTAAACAACAAATTATGCATCATGGACAGCAGTAGTAGAACTTGACAAAATGATTCAAAACAAAGTTCCTAGAGAACTTTGAAAACGCATCAGACCACATAAATCGACAACCATAAAGTGTTGCTTTCAAAATCCCACCAATCCAAATCCGAAATACATGATTTCTTAAACTTCGAGCAACAATCTTTGAATAACAAAGAAATGAAACAACAAACATCTGTACATGGGTCTAGGTCAGGATTATGGCCGAGCAAACCCTAATGGATGAATAATACATGTTAACGGATGTAGTTGGATGACATTCCCAACACGTCACTCCCTATATGTCGGTGAGTTCTGATCGCCGAACACACCTTAGTAGTATGAAAATAAGCGCCGGTGCTTGGCATCCTAGCTGCAGCGACACAGACGCGCGTTGAACTCCGGATAGCATCGGAGGCCAAACCCGATGCACGCAATGCTCCAGATCGAGACTTCATGGTACCAATTCCACTCTGCAGGTGAGCCTGGCCGGCCTTTTGGACGAGGGTATTGCAGAGCTTGTGCCATGGGATTACAGAAATCAGTAGTAGTTATACCGACCGGGGCGGAACTCGTTGTCGTATGATCGGCCACCGTAAGGAGCGGCGTAAGGAGGAATGTAGCCTGAGCGGCCTTCGTATGTGTACATGTCGTCGTAGGCGGTGGTCCGGGTTCTGTCCACGGGTGGGGTGTACACGGGCTGCAGAACTGCTGTCGGTGGCGCTTCCGTGATATTGATGATGTGGGCTGTTCCCATTACTCTTCGTACTAGGTTGACGACTGTCCGAGGCGAGAGACTGGAGGAGACAGTGATGGTCTGTGCTGGAATGTCGCACACCACGTTGAATACCCCTGCAGGATAACACATTGGGTCTGAGATGCGGGGATGGTGGAATTTTCACCAACAATCAGCTGCAAAGAAGTTTTTAGTCGAGGTGAATACATTGGTAAAAGAAACCGAAGACAGGTTTAGAGATCGTGTGTGAACTAACCGTCAACGCTGAGGACATCCTTGATTCGCGTAACATCCAATAAATCGTATAAAGGTGCCTTAATTATTACATCCTACGCGCAGGAAACCACCACATTCAGTGAGGAGATTTGGCTTAATGATGACAATTTTCTTTTTCTTCTTCTTTTTATTTAGTTATCTATTTTTCGCAACTAGAGCGCCACCAGCGAATTGGCAATGGCTCTTAACCATGTTCGTCCGCTCGAAACCATGCTCAAAATTTATCAGATGCGTCTTAGAATCGAATTGCAAATTCAACTCGTACTATACAAGTCGACTTAGGCTTGCCCAAGTCAATAGCTTGAGTAATTTTCCAGCACTTTTGGTATGATTCTCAGAGGCAGATCTACAGCCGTGGTCCTAAATTTAGAAGAAGTATAGCCTAAGGCTCATTAAACTTGTGCAATGACATCAGACACTAATTATTGCTCGAACAACAAAAATGGCTTAAGTTGTGGAGGAGAAATGCAGCGTAGAAAAGATGAAAAGTACCGGTAAGACTGTTCCACGCGTGTATGGGCCAAATTCATAGGCTCCGCTACTGGAGATAGACGTGCTGTGATATGGGGTTCCCAGCATCCGGTGCCGATTGTTGGTCACCCACACAGGCTCTGGCTTGCCATAGTAAAGCTGCACAAACATTGACATCAGGGTTTCAGCAACACTAAGACACATCTCAACACATCTCCTGGCTCGCACACTGACTCAAAAGTCTAAGGGCAATTTAAGGACATGGCGACAGGCCTAAATAATACCATGTTCCTTGCCAGTGTACAGCTCCTCACATGCGTTCTACAAGCATATCAACTCATCTGCTCACGTACTTCCAGCTTCAATTCTTGTCAAGGAAATGAAAACTGGAGGAAATGACAGAAGACGGACGCATCTACATTCGAAACTGAAGCAAATCACCTTGTAACCATCTTAGGCAAGGAATCAACATGCCTGCGTCTACCCATCTCCTCCATAGCCACAAAAACTTCAATCATGAAGTAAACAAATGACATCCCACTACAAAAACAGAAACACAAGATACGTGAAAAACTCACCGGGTTCACTAAAGTCCTCGACATCCTTCTCTCTTTGATCAACTTCACCGCCACGTAACCACTTCACCACAGAAACCAGCCGTAACCCACCCACCCAACCAAGTTGCCAATCCACCCAAATCTAGCTAACCAGCCGACTACGAACGCGCCCTCTCAGCCAATCGAACGATCCTCGAAGAACCTCTTCGTCCAGACAGGACGCCACCACCACAACCTCTGAACTTCAACCCCTCTGTCCACTTCATGTGAAAACAATCAGTGCTTGAACCACACGACGCAACAGCCCAAAACGCCACAGCCCACGCCACCGGCACCGCCACGCCCCTGAACTCGAGCGACTATCAGAAAGTCTGATCTAGATTCTGGAGATGAAAAATGGGTGGAAGGAATTCACGGGAAGAACAGGGGAGAGCGAGAGAGAGCGAGAGATTCATGAGCTGAATGGCGATTGCAACAGCCAGGGGGACATGGAATCACGAACCCCGCCTGCCTGCGATACATACAGACAGAGCCGGCGTGGTGGGAGTCGGGTGCGAAGAAGCCATGCTAGTTTGACAGGTGGCGGGCGGTCATGGGGTGGAGATTGGTGGGGGTAAAATTATCTGCGGAGCCTGTGGCCTCTCGTCCATGGACATCTTTCTCTGTTCACACCGCGACTCGTCGTCGTGAGCCATTCTGGACTCTCATTCATTCATTCATTCATTCATGGGGGCCCTTTCTGTCTCATATTTGTAAATAATTAAAAATTGTGTGGGTGTTCTTTAGCACTGACTTTTGACTTGCAATCCTCATCTTTTAAATCGTAATTTTTCTTGTTCTGTTTTCTTTTTTCTTTTTTCTTTTTATATAAAATTTCCTTCCTTAATTGCAAATTCTTCAATTGTAGGTAATGTTGTGAATTATACATGCATGTATGTGTCTGTATGTTTACAAGCACAATCACTTGATGTTGAAATTAAATTCAAAAAAAAAAAAAAAATGGATGTAATATAACTGCAAGATAATAATTAGATAATCATTTTCCAATTAGGGTTATTTTTGGTTTCATGGTTCTAATGCAAAAAAACAGGAATCGTGTAGTTTTTCTTAAAAAGAACATACTTCATACCAAAAGGACACAATGTAATGAATGGGAATATTTTCACTTTATTTCAAAAGATTTTTAAATAAATAATTTTTGGCCACAAAAAATCTTAAATATGAAAAGAAAATATTATTTAAAAGAATTTAGAAAAAAAAATTCAAGTCACCAAAGGCGGTGGTGGGTAGGGCCATTTAATGGTACAAGTCCTCTAAAAATAAGGAATGTTTTGGAGTGTAGCAATCATTGTTCTAACAACTCTAGAATAAGCAAAAATATACAACATAATCTACACAGGTCAGCAATTACAAATAATGCTCAGGATATTTATTATTATTATCATTATTATTATTTTAAATATTTTTTTGAAAACAGTGATAAAAATTTAAATATTTCAATTTTTTTTAGCTTCCGTTTAAATTCAAATAGAGACACTACCACTTTGCTATCAAATTATCCAAACTTTAATTTCAACCTTGTGAATTGCTTAAAATAAAAAATATAAAAAACTTTATTAGTATTTTTATATGGCTAAACTACTTCTAGAATTATTTACATAGTGCATTTTTTTATTAGTTATTTATTTTTGAATTAACATTTCTTAATACAAGAAACAAGGATTCTAATATAAAATCTTTGAGCTAAAGAAAAGAACCATCCAAGTAAATGCACTGCAACAATAAAATATTCTAGTAAACTATCTCAAGATAACCAAAATAAATTTTAAAATTTGAAACACACTTTATAATTTATCTTAATTAGTGATGATCAAAGCAAAACTCTTAATAAGACATGATATTTCAAGACAACTAAGATCATAGATTAATGAATTTCAATCAAAATATCTAGAATATTATGTTTATATATACACACACATACACATAGACATAAATAACAGAGTAATATGAAACCTACTTATAAATCATATTAGGTATTTGATAAAATATTAATAAAAAATATAACATTAAAAAAATAAGTACTATACTTTCTAATTAAAGACAATATTAAATAATTTACTAATAAAATATTAATACTTATTTTTTTAAGAATAAATTTTATTTCAAAAGAAAAAAAAGAATTACAAATGTATGAATTTCATTTTAAATTCATATTTTAATAAAAAATATCAATATTTTTTACAAATTAAATATATATATATATATAAAGAAAATAAGTAGAACAAGATAATATTATACTCATTTTATTGTATGTTTGATAAATTAAAAAAAGAAGTATTTTAATAAAAAATAAATTTTTTTATAAATTCAATGTTTTTTTATTCTTTTTTTTTGTTAATCTATAGTATTTAATCATGAATGTTTTTATATGCATATTAGCAATCAAGCTTTATTTTGTGCACATACTTTTGTTTATCACTCCTTGAATCTTCTCTAAATTAAAGTAATTTTATACATTTACATATTTGATATACACATAATCATTTTAATTATCTAAAATTACAGTGTATTATTATTTATTGTACATAATTAATGTTTCTTCTATTTACATGTACAAAAGTATATTCTATAGTAATTATAGCATGCATAGTTCCATAGTACATTAGTTTTATATTATATTTTCTATTTTTATTATAGAATATATATTTATTAGTTGATTATTGAAATTACGAGATTTTTTTATTTCTAATAAAAAATATATAATATATAATAGATCTTTCATTAAATATATTATCCGTCTAATTCAAATCACAAAATCTTTAAAAACTATTGTTGTTATCACATAAATATATATAATAATCTAGTATATATTTTAATTTTTTGTGTTTATTTTATTTTATTTTAGTTTCACCTAATTTAAAGAAAAAAATTTATATATGTATTAATTTATAATATTATTCATATGTATAAGATTAATGATTTTTTTATCATTATATCTATAAATAAATCTATAATATTTTTTTTGGAATAATATCTATTATTTTTTTCATCTTATATAATATTTTTATTTCAAAAAAATATAAATGTCAATTTTTTTTAAATAGGATTGCTAGTAGACTTTACAAATTTTGACATTTTTTTTGAGAAACTCAAGCATTTCTTTCATGACCATGATTTTCACAAGATTGATATCATAGTCATTTCATTCCATTAATTGATTTTATAATTATTTTGGGTTATTGCAAGAAGATTGCAACTAATTAGGGTACCATTCTCTTAGTAGATTTGTGATTAAATAAAACAAAACATTAAAGAACAACAATACAAATAAATCCATGTAAAGTTCCAAATGATTTTTGAAGTTGAAGATGGTCATTGAGGATATTCCATGTATTCACCTCCAAAACTAATTAGAAATAAGATGGTTTGAAGTCATAAAATAGAAACCATTTGCATATTTCAAGATAAATTTATTACTACTTTGTTAAGCTATATAATAATTAAAAGACTTTATGCAACACAAAAAGAAAAATTATATTAAAAGCAATTGTAATATAAAAGCATGAGTTTATTAAAATTAAAATATTAAATATTTACTAATTAAGATATAATGAAAAAATATTCATGTTGGACAACATGTAATAATTAAGGTATTAATTCTTTGAAAAATATGTTAAAAATCCACATAAGTGAAGTCCATTGTTAGTTAGGTTTTGATATTTATTTTTTCTAGAAGTGATTATGCTAAAATATGTTTGCTTAATTTATTTGGATCAATCTATATTAACAAAATACAACAAAACCACTAAAAATGAAGTCTATATAAGCTTGTAAGCTATAAAATATCTTATGAACAATATTGTATTGTATTTTCAATAAAGACAATTCCTACAAGATATTATAACTTCAATTTGTTGAATCTAAACAAATAAGTATTAAATAAGAATATCTAATATGATATTGTATTTACTATTTAAATAAATACAAAAGACAGTGCCTTATTGCATTTCTAATGACACCAAATAGCTAGAGTGTGCATAACACTTCTTAGAATGGATAATCTGAGCATAGGTGAACAAGTTATTGATTTGCCAAAAGACTTGTTGGAATAGGCTATATATAAAGATTTTTTTATTTTTGATTTTGGCATACATGTTCATGACATTGCCATTGTTGGCACCAATGGTGGTGCCAATAATAGTGTCAAATGCCTTGGCTTCAAAACAAGCTTCATCGTGGCTCATTCAACAATCCTAGCATGTTAAAGAATTTCTTTAATAGCCTGTCATAGACACTCATTTCTCCTCTTGTGGTTGTGGCATCCAGATTTAGACCAATTCTTTAATTTATTGTGACCAAGTTTAGACCAAAGCATCAATTTATTGTGACTAAGTTTAGACCAAAGCTTTTTGAGACCAAATTCATAATAAAACTTTAATTTATTATAATTAAATTTAGACCATACCTTCTTTAGATTAAATTTAAATTAAAACTATATTTTATTGTAACTAAGTGGCAAAGATAAGAACTCAATGAAGAAAAATAAATAAGTTAGGAATTTTTCAAAAAAAGATGAAAAAATAGAAACAAAAAAGTATGTATATTCAAAAGAAACTAGAATGACTATTGCCAAAAGATGAAAAAAATAAAAATCCTTGAAACTAGATTGAAAGCAAGAAAGGAGTTGACAAAAGTGAAGAAGGATTTACTCTTGCCTCTCTATATATTATCTAACTAGGAGTTATATAGAAATGTTCTATAGGACTTTCAACACATGTCCAATTTACAAGACACATGTCTTAGCTTGCAATGCAAATTTTCTATGTGTATGCCACGTGATTAGTTTATATCATAAGCTACCAACACATGCAATTATTACAAACATACATATTTACTTCTATGGTTATTTAAATAATATAAATTAGTAGAAGTAAATTAAAGTAGATTAATTTGTTAATATCTTGTAGAAAAGCTTTTTAGAAGCTTTGTAGATGCGGTTTCACCTTTATAAATGTCTATAGGTGATTGATAGGTTAAATACATGGCCAATAAGTTAATCACATATTGCACGTATTAATAGCTTGTGGTATAAGCTAACAATATGGCGCACATACAAAAAACTTGTCTTACAAGTTAAGATACATGTCTTGTAAATTAGACATGTATTAGAGGTCTTATAGAATGTCACCACATAGCTCCTAAATAGATAGTATATATAAAGAGAAGAGTAAAGTTTTTTTCATTCTTATCATATTCTTTATTGTTTCCAGCCTAGTTTTAAAGGTCTCTAATTTTTTTGTTTTTTGGTAATAGACATATTAATTTTTTTAATATATATATATATATATATATATATATATATATTTCTATTTTATTATATTTTTTTGAGAAAAGTCTCACTTATTTATTTTCTTTCATTGAGCTCTTGTCCTTGACAACAATATGTGATTAACATATTGGCCAAGTATTCAATCTATCAATCATCTATTGACATGTATAAAAAAGAAAACACATTTATAAAGCTTCTAAAAAGCTTCTCTTTAAGATATTATGAATTTTAATTTATTTTTATGTACTTCTACATAGTCTAACTATCTAGGTCATTATGATAGTAAATATGTGAATCTATGACATCACCTTTCTATCTAAGGATGAATTTGACTAAGAAGGATGATTATATGTTGATGAAGTCTAAGATAGGACAAAATATATTTGATACATACTTTGATCTTTGTTTCTTTTGAAGATAGTTGATAGGCCCTTTTAGCCATCAATAATGTCTCATTCTAGGACATGAAGACCACCTTAGTATTTGATCATTGTTGAAGCTTTTGTAACTTCTTTGAAACAAAATATTTATAATTTCATTAGGAATTGTTCCTACTTATAGTAAAATCACTAAACATTGAAATTTTCTTCGAAGATCATGATATCAAACACATTATATTTTGCCAACAATTTAAAGAAGAATATGTTGTTCTTCAAGGTATTTATTTCTATTATGTTATATTGAAGGTTGTGACAATTGTAAAGTCTTGTTTAATAAGTTAGCAAATAATAGCTTTTAAATCAAATTTGTTGATTGTTGATTCTCCATCTTGTTAGTGCTACTAATACAAAGAAATCACAATGAAAAATAGAAAATAGAATATAATCTTCATTGAACATCCTTTCTTTTATAATAAAGATTTATTTGATTCTTCATCTTAGTTTTTATAGATGTCGTTGATAAAAAGTATCAACCTTTTTTTTTTGCATTTATAAGATTCTTTACAAACTTTCATATGTATTTATTAATATTTTATCTATGCCAAAGAATAAGATATTTTAACCTATTTTGGCACTGCCTTGAGTCTAAGACTTCATCCACCTCAAGCTTTTAATTATTATCTATTTTTATAGAAGGAAGTAGTATTTATTTTCTTTCCAAAATATTAAATATCTTGTACGGCTCAAAAAGAGACATGTCGAATACAAGATAAATCTTTATAAATTTCAATAGGTGTAATCAATATGCAATTGGATTAATTTATTCACAAATAAGAAATAATCTAAATCTATAATAATTCAACTTGTTACAAGAGCAATTAGTTTTAATATTACAACAAAATAATTATGTTTTGTTACCAACTTGTAGTTGAGGTTTTTTTTTGCAATAAGCATCTGCATTAATCTTTTGTTGTTTTTGAATCTCTTTTAATTGTACATTCATTGTTGCATATAGTTCAAATAAAAAATTCATCAAACCTTCCACTGCAAGAATATCAACTTTTCAAAAGTCAAAAGCATCAAGTTGTGGATGACAATTATTATTAATATAAAAAGATTTTTATTTAGTAGAAGAATGTATTATATTATAATAAGTAAACTACACCAATGGAAAAAGAGTTATTTAATCATTTTATAATTATTGATGATAAATTACAAATATTGTTCTAAAACTTGATTTATCAATTGTGATTGTCTATCATTTTGAGGATGAAAAGCCAAAGATAATTTTATATCCATCTTCAATAATTGAAAAAAGGTTCTCCAAAATCTTGACACAAATTGAGTTCTTCTATTGGCATTGGCAAAATAACTAACTCTTTTGCCATTGGCAAAATTTAACAAATGATGATAGTGATAGATATTGTCAAGGAACAATTTAACTATTCCTTCACTTATGATAGATTTTGTACATGGTATAAAATGTCCCATCTTAGTAAAATAATCTATTGTTACAAATATAGAATCAAATGAACTTGAAGTTGAAAGATTTGTGATTAAATCCATAAGAACAAAGGACCATGATTGTTCTAGTATAGGTTCTAATTGTGGAAGTTTATAAGGTTGATGACAAGGAATTTTTGGTCTTGAACAAATATCATATGATTGTGCAAAGCCTTTGACTACCTTCCACATTTGAAGCTATAAAAAATCTTTTGAAATTAATTTCAATGTCTTCTTATATCTAAAATGTCTTATTGTTAGAAAATTGTGGCAAGCTTGAAGAGTTTGTAATTGTGTTTTACCTTTTGGAACATATAAGCACCCTTCAAAATATAATAGATTGTTTTTGAATTCAAACTTAAAAATATCATGAGATTTTAAAGAATTATTCTTAATATTATAAATAAAAGGACCAAAAGACATACTTGATTGAAATTCTTTAAAAAAAATTAACTAATAATTAATGCTAATTTAATTAGTCAAAAACAAAATTTCTTTGATTTCAAGAGAATTATTCATTGTTAATCAAAAGTTATATTTTTTTTCTTTTGATATAAGATAAGATTATTTAAAAAAGATATTTAATAAATCTTATTATTTTTTTAGCCAATAAGCAATCTTGAATTCAAAACTTGATAAAAACATGCTTCAATGGATTTGATGGTTATTTAAAATTTGTACTCACATAAAATATTTAAGGTTCTTGCAATCTATATATAGAGTAATTAAACTAGTATTATCTTCTAGATAATGGCACCATTCTTGAAATAAATCCAAAATTGCAAAAAATTCTTTATTGTAGATCTCATAGTTAATTTTGATTATTGAATTTTTTTTAAATAAAAAGCTATTGGATGAAATTTATCATCTGCTCTCATTTATGATATTATGATACCTAAAGCAAAGTCTGATATATTTGTTTCTATAAAAATTGGTTTACAAAAGTTGATATGATACAAGATTGATGCTAAAAAAAAATGCTTATTTCAAAGCTTCAAATGTTACTTTCACTTCTTGATTCCACTCAAATTTTTTTTTATAAGTTAAACATGTAAGTAGAGGTGCAACTTCATGTAAGTTCTTGATGAAGATCCAATAGTAGTTAGCAAATTCTAAAAAATATTAGATATTTTTTTTTATCATTTTTAGGATCTTTCAATCTACAATAGTTTGAACTTTCTTAGGATCTAGTATAAGTGTATTATTTGAAATGATGTATTCTAGGAAGTCAACTTATATAGTGTAAAATATGTACTATTTTATCTTGACATAGAATCATGCATCTCTTGATTTTTATAACATATAACAAATATGAAGCTCATGTTTATTTATATTTTTAGAGTAGATTAAAATATTATCTAAGTAATAGATAATAATATCATCTAAAAATTCTCAAAAGTTATTATTTATTAAATATTGAAAAGCCATTTGTTCATTTGTGAGTCCAAAAAGTACAACATTGTATTCAAAATGTCCATATTTAGTTTGAAATAAAGTCTTCCATTCAAATCCTTCTTTGATGTATATATAATTATATAATCTTCATAGATCTATTTTTGTATAGATATTTGTTTTATTAATTAGTTAAGAAGTTCAAATATCAAAAGTAAAAGATATCCATTTTTAATAGTAATTTTTTTGATTCTTTGATAATTTATACACATTCATATTTTTTTATTTTTTTATTTTTTTTATAAAAAAAATTGAAGCTCCTACTAGAGATTTAGAATGGCATATGCAATTCTTAACTAAGTTTTTTTAGTATTTTTCTTGAGTTCAATCAATTCATTTTGTAATAAAGTATAAATTGGTGTAAATAGTGGTTGAGCTCCCTCTTAAAGATCAATTGAATAGTCATACAAAAAATAATTTTGGAAGATTTTTGCATTCTTATTTTCAAAAATATCTTGATAGTCTTGATATTGGCTTATAATGCTACTTGAAGTCTTTCTACTATTAGAAATAGATGTGATATAAAGAATACATGGTGATCTTTTTTTTGTAGCATGCAAGTAAGATCTTGTACCTATAAATATGGATTTAGTTGCATTAGACTTTTGACTTTCTATTTACTTAATAAAACTCTTAATTGTACTCTACAAAAAATAAAATGACAAAAAATTCAATCAATTTAAAAATTATACTTTTTTAGCCATGGTAAATATAAAAGTATTGGATTTGATAGAGATCTAATGATATTAAATATCACAAAGCTATTATGACCATTATTTGCTACTTTTATAAGAAAAATTTTATGAAGAACATTTCCAAATGACAAGGGACAACTATCTATATGACTTCTACATAAACAAGTTTAGTTTTTTTATTTAAAGATATATTATCTATTTTACCAAATAATTTATCTAAAAAAATAAATTGAAGCTCTTGAATCTAGTAAGGCAAAAACTTTGTGATGTTTAGATCTTAAATCAACATCTATCGTAAAACAAAAAAAGGATACTGATGAGGAAATAAGACCTTTATTAGTTATTTATATAAGATTGTAGCCACATGGTCCCTATTATAGTTAAAAAAAACTTTTTTTTTGTAATATTATCTTCTTTGATAGCCATACTTTTCATTTTATGGTTGCGTCACTCCTTTGAACAATATTGAATAATGTATTTAGATTTTTCATAATATAAATATGAATATCTACAATGAATATTTTCTTGTTTAGTGAGAGATTTGAAATATATTTCATTAATTTTCTTATTTTCTACTCTTAAATATATGTATTAAGAAGATATTGGTGTTACCATTAAATTGCAATAATGTTGAAGTCCACTTAGTGTCAAAATTCAAAAGATCAATTGTCATACTTCATAGCAAAGTAAATTGCTTAACTTAATATTTGAAGATCAAGTAAGTTGAGCATCAATTTCTTTACTTCATATTATAATTTGTAAAAAAATTAGCTAATGATTGCAACATCATTCCACTTGATATTAATTGTCAATTGTTAAAATTATAAAGCATACAACATTATAGATTGATTTTCTTATTATAAAATACAAATCTTATTTGTTGCAATACAAATTGTATTATTTTTTATATATATATGGATCAAAATTCTATCAAACAAGCCTCCAAATTATTCAATATTGAATCATATTATTCAAAAAAAGATAAAAAAATTATGGTAATGTGGAACTTGAAAGAAATGTATCAATAAACCTAACTTTTGATCCTAGAATTGAATAGCTTTAGAATTGAAGTTCAATAGCCAGTTGTATTTGATTGATGAATCTTTAAAACTTTAACATTGTGCCATCAAACTTCTTGAGCAAGACAATTCTTAATTTTCTTATGCTTAAATGGAGTTTCGTTTATAAGAAGAGTAGCATGATTAGGTGTAGATATTGAAGTATCTCCAATCATCTTTATATCTTCACTTCTTGCCAATTATATTGCTCCTTGTAGTAGTAAATTAAGTTAATGCATAATAAGATTTAACTTCCTAAATTTTTTTTATATTTGTGCTATTGTATTTTTTATTTCAAAAGTTCTATCATGATTATGTTTAATATCTCTCAAGATAAGTAGAACAAAGGACTTGGAAACAAAAGAAATTTTAAGAACAATACCAATTTAAAAGTAGGTAATCCACAACTTCTATTATACTTATGTCTTATCAAGAAAAAAGAGTAATCTACTCTTAATTAAGAAGAAACAAAGTTCTAATATTGTAAGTGTATTATTGTCAATTTGTCAAAAAAAAAACTCAATGAAGGCAAATAAATAAGTGAGAATTTTTTCAAAATAAGATGAAAAAATAGAAATAAAAAAATATGTATATTCAATAGAAATTAAAATAGCTATTGCAAAAAGACAAAAAAACTAAAAATCATTGAAACTAAATTAGAAATAAGAAAGGAGTTGACAAGAGTGAAGAAGGCTTCACTCTTGCATCGATATTTATTATCTAACTAAGAACTGCATGACAACATTCTATAGAACCTTCAAAACATGTAAGATTTTATGTATTAGAATTTAAGAATACAAAGAACACAAAGAAAGTATTTTTATTTTATTTTATTTCATATTCAAAAGGAAAATATTTTTAAAATGATTAATATTAGTGTTATCAAGTTGTGATAAGTAACTAGTACTTTTACTACCTAGCAATAAATAGAAAAATAGTTTTAAAAATAAATTACAACATATTATGAAAATCATTTAATATTGTGAATAAAATCACAATCATACATAGCTGCTTAAATAATAGTATTTAAATACTCTGATGATGAAAATAAAACTAATAAAAACCCTTAGGTATATTTGGTCGTTACACAGAAACAAATGTGCTCAGATTTACTTACAAGCACCGCAACCGAGATTTAATATGGAACTAGGCAGGTGCCAAAACGAGATCTCAAAATGGTGTGCCGTTACCTGGACCGGGACGTGATAGGGAATCTGATTCAAGTCCCTGAGCAAGTCCAATTTGGAAGTGAGAGGGTGGGGGTGGGGACGGAGATGGACGCAGTGAGCCCCCTGGCTATGGCGCTCCTTCAACCCCCATTGCTGCTCACTCGCGGCACTTCTCGTGCTCCCACGGCACTCCATTCTCAACCCCCGCATCGCTTCCTGACCCGGAGCTTCCACCACCCAGCAACTCTAACCAATTGTAATTTCGATGCGCGAAGAATTTGTAGCCTCTCGCCGAAGCCGCCCATCGTAGCTGAGCGATCTGCGTTTTCGGAATCCCGAATCTCGCCAGCTTCTGGTATCACTGCGCATGCAGGTTTGAGCCTTCGTGGTCGGGATTTGCACGTTGCTGCGCGCGCTTCGAAGTCGGATTACACCACTCGGCGGGTGCTCCCCTTTCGAGCCCTGCTAGCAATTTCCGCGGGTGCTGCGATTGCTTTCTTGAGAAGGTGAGGGTTGATTTTTGTCCAGTGAGATTTTCCCTTCAGATGAATTTTCTATTGGGAGCGCTCATTCAATGCAAACGTTTTGAATGATCTCCAATGGTTGCTCATATTTTGATCTGTACTTCCGGCTGGTTGTATGTTCCTGTTACAATGCCGAGCCTTCCACGGGATTCTGGTTTGCTTAAATCATGTACTATTGTCATCGTGGTCTAGTCGATGTATTTGTGAAACCTTCAGAAGACAAAAGGTGCACGTTGCTGTCTTAAGTCATGTAATCTAGGAACTGTCCGGTTTGGGAACTTGAATTAGATGCATGCCCAGTGTCACCACTCATTTCAAAGTTGCAATGACTGGTTGCTTTAATGAGTCCGCCTCAATTTTCTGTCTCAAAGAAATGTGGCTATCTGTGTTGATTAACTCGATGGTGATGCATAGAATTATTGTGGTTTCAAATTTCTCAAAGTCAAGTCAGTGTTGCGATTGATCAGGAGGCGGAAATTGCAACCATTGAAAGTGCGTGGGTCAGTTGCATACACTCAAGGAGAGGAAAAGACTGAAAAAATGACGAAGATTGATTCGCACCTTCATGTGTGGGCCTCACCTGATGAGGTAATCCTCTATTTTTAGTCATACTGAGAAGACCAAGTCCACAAAAATGAATAAATATGCTGTTTTATGTTGGATAGTTTTCAACCTATTTCGTGTTTGTGTACCATCCGAATGAATAGTTTTCAAGTTTCACAAATTGCCTTCTCGATCCTCGATCCTCTTCATGCTCTTCTTTCGTAAAGTGCATTCTGTGACACAGAAAGGTTTTGGGCTAACCCCAATGGAGTCTTTGTGAAATCTGTGGATTAATGTTTACTGTTATAATTAATTCTTGCAGGCAAAGAAGTTTCCATATTTTCCTGGGCAAGAACCAACTCTTCCTGGGAGTGCAGATTTTTTGCTGAAAGTGAGCATATATTCTTTGATTGATCTACTTGCAGTCAATATATATTACTCGACTTGAGAACTCTAAATTTGATTTTGTAAACTCCAGCTTGCTAGGGGGGTTAATGTTAAAGGAATGCTAATAGTCTTGACAGAACATGGCAGAGGCAGGAGTGGATGGTGCTGTTATTATTCAGCCCATCAACCACAAGTTCGATCATTCGTATGTCTCCAGGTATTCAAGTATGAGTTAGCGTCTTGAGAAATAAAGTTGGTGTTGCTTATTCGATTTAGTCTTAGGTCACAGAATCCTCGGTGGGACAAATAGTGGTGCAGTTTCTGTCGTGATCCTATTGCCTACAATCGTCATTTGTCTGAATTGCCTAATGTCAGGCTACATTTTAATCCTTTTTGTTCGAATACTTCATTGTCTAGCTTTTGCTATTCTGTCTACCTTTATCCTATTACGACGTGCACATGGAGCGCAGCAATTATTTTTAAAAAAATTGCTTTTGCTTCATGAAAAGTGTGTTACAAAAGTACCCAGATAAGTTCGTGGGGATGTGCCTGGCGGATCCAACCGAAGGAGGAGGCGGCGCTAAGGAGATTGAACGCCTCATAAAAGAGGTATGGTACGTAAGACGAGTACTTGTATTAGTTTTCAGTACAAACGTTAACTGCTGGAAAGGCATGCCTATACTTCGTCGGATATGTTGGTCAATTGTCTTGCTACATTGCACTACCTATCTGCCATTCAAAGAGAGTTGTGGGCTTTTGCAGGAAAATTTCAAAGGGGTGCGGTTTAACCCTTACCTTTGGCCCTCTGGAGAAAAGGTACACTCACATCGTTCAACGCTCTAAATTGAGATCCACATGATATATGGCCATGAAAATTTTATGTAAATAGATGAACTTCTTGACGGACTTTTGATAACTCACTATTTACTAACTACTGTAAATCTTTGTTTATGAGTAGATGACGAATGAATTGGGCAAGGCTATGTTCGCCAAAGCTGGAGAGCTTGGTGTTCCAGTTGGTTTCATGTGCTTCAAGGTATAAGCAATCTTTTATTGTTTCGGATATTACGTTGTGGTGGTCACTTTCGCTGTTGAGTTTCGGTGGACTTCAAAAGTGACCTCTCAAGGCCGTTGTAATTTCAGAGATTTCGTAACCTTAGTAAATGCCTAGTGTTAATTGAGGTTTCTACTTGTGCCTGCTGACTTTTGCCATAATTAGCCTGTTACACGTGGCATATGTTTCTGCATTCAAAGAATAGTGATACATCTGCAAGCAGTTGAAATAGATTTCTTAAAATGAATAGTATGCTTGATGATGATGCATTTTAACGTTTTTATGAGCATTCGCCTTTTTCAGGGCCTGATGTTGCACATTGATGAGATTGAAGAGCTTTGTAGAGAATTCCCAACAACAACAGTTCTGATGGACCACCTTGGATTTTGCAAACCTCCACTGTAAGTGGATAATCACATCACCGACCTTATGGCATGAATTGTTAAACCCCTGGAAATCAGGAATCAACTCCGCTGACTGCATCGCATAGACGTTGAATTCTGAAGCCGACATTTCTTGAGAACTCTCAATTCTAAATACGAAAATTGTATGGTTTTGCGCAGTACTGAAGAAGAGGCCGACGTTTGGAACCGTCTACTAAATTTGTCGAAATATCCACAGGTACCTCTACTTTCGGTCAAGCTTTCTTCCATTATTTGCAACGCCGTGTAGCTCATTCACCTCTTAGCTGGTTTCTCTCAAGTCAATTGACAGCCTAAAAAATCTGGATTGCCCTTGTGAATATGATCCATGATTTTTGCACTGTTTGACATGTATCATTCAGGTGTATGTGAAGCTGAGTGCATTTTTTCGAGTATCACGAGAACCATTCCCATACAAAGATACGTGGCCGTTTCTTAAACAATTACTGGAATCATATGGCGCCAACCGACTCATGTGGGGCAGGTAACTAGGCAGTTGTAAGATGACGTAGTGAAAAGAAACATGTGTTCACGTTGGTGGGTTCTTTCCTTTGAATGTTTAGTTACAGTAATCCCTGAGATGAGTATATCTTTGTATTTTGGACGAGCACTAGCAACACAAATGAATCGACACAACCTCTTGTTTAGGATGTGTATTTTATTCCCAAGCATCTTTTAATTTTTTATCAAAAAATCCCTTCATGATTGTTCCGACTATTTTCTCTATCATTTTTCCCTCGTATTAATTTCGATTTTTTTTTAATCTTTCTCTACTGTGCAGTGATTTCCCCTTTGTAGCAGCTGAATGCGGATACACAAATTCTTGGCAAGTGTTACCCTCACGAAACTCAGCAGAAGCATTTTGCTCAGAAGAAGAGCTTGAAGCTATTATGGGCGGTACTGCACTTTCCGTCTTCAAGGGCAGCTGGAGGAGCTCTCTCTTCGACGGATGATTCAGAATTGAATGATGATATTTTAACGTAAACTACAGCTCCTCCGAATAGTTACAACTAGAAGTTAAGCAAGATAATTCTTATCAGAGCAATTTCGTTTGACAAGGACATCTGAAGTAAATTTGAGACTGGCTTTTTTCAGCCTTACGAGCACATAACGCTTGTGTTTTTTATTTTTTTATTTTTAAAGTGGCATCCTGTTCTCAGACTTTGCATGTACCCTCTGTTATTTGCGGTTACCTTACCTGGATTCCACTGGTATTACCACACTGTCGCTATCAGTTAGAGGAGACCGTCACGGCTTTGAAACGTTACTGGTTCTTCGAAGGAAAAGTTGCACGTGAATGTATCACACCAGGGGACAGTGTTGTGAAAGTTGGATCTGACATGGGGAGCTCCTAGAGCAGTATGAAGTCTTTAGGGTAGAGTGACTGGAATCTTCAAAATGGAGGATGCTTTTCTCTTTCCTTTTTTATCACCCCTTTTATCTCAGTTTGTTTTTGCTGCACTCCACTTCTGAGCCGTATTTGAGTATGGACGTTAGCCAACGTTATCTACATACCTCGGCCATTGAGTCTGTCCACACCCTAAATCTACTCTCTGCTTCTTCCTCTCCCGTGCCTCCTCACTTCTATTTTTTGACTTGCCTTAGCTTTAATCCCACTCTCTACCACTGCAGCGTCAACACTGTATCATCACCACTTACTGTTTTTCTTTTTTTCTTTTTTTTTGTCAAGGTACAGATCTGCACCTCCCACTTGTACAATAAACCAGGTACTATTTTCTGCTAAACTCATTGAAACGTTTTCCAATGTTGTACTGGGTCTTCTTTTCACAGTAGCCCAGGATTTAAATTACATGCAGTCCTTTTTTACCCACAAGGTATGCTGAATGTGGGAGACCAACCATGCAATTCAGGTCTAAACTAGTCTCATGATACCAGTTACACAAGCCAAATGACTCCCACACTTGAGGTACTGTGTACTGAAGAAGAGAAAAGCCATGGCAGGAATGGAGGTTAGAGCATCTTGGTCACAATAATGTACCCCCACTAAGAGCCTGCATCTTTCTGTTATGGAACCTTTCACACATTTGAGTCATGCTCTGAGAATGAAAAATAAAATAAACTTTTCATATTGTGACTTGTCTCAATGACAATAGCTCCTTTGAAATTTCAGCTCCAAAGGTCAAGAAATAAAAATGACTAAGTAAAAAGCAAAACAAAGAACCATGTTGGGTTCAACATCTTGCCTGATTTTATGATATCTTTGAAGAATCTAAAGATGGGAGTTGATGAAAGGGATCAATCAAATTTAACCAATTCCTGCAATAAAAATGAATTGGGCTGTGATTCTGTTTGGATGATGGGTGGAGGATGACAGGGTTGTTTGAAGCAGAGCAGTGCAAAACATTCACCTGTTACACACCATAGTAATTGATTTGCATACACACACACAATTGTAAAAGTGTGTGTGTATATATATATATATATATACACATATGTGTGTGTGTGTGTGTGTGTGCTGAGATATCCATAATAATAATAAATGATAGTAATGAAGTTCTAAAAGCAATATTATTCCACAATTGTGAGCTACTTGTTTGGTTCTGAGGCTACATGCCATGTTACTCTGTCACAAATTGAGGATGATTTTTTTGTGCCAGCTTTTGGTATTTCTTTCACAAGTCCAACTAATTTTCTCAACAACCACAAAACTATTTAATTCTGTAACTGTATTATGGATCTAAAATAGCTTCCAAGAAGTTCAATATGCCACCTCATACTCACATGATTAGCAATGAACTGTCATGGATTATTTTTCTAGTACCTTCTTCTCCTTGTGAGAAGCTCCAGAGGCTCCGACATGATTAGAAGGATTAGGGCTTGTAAGTAACAGTAATGAAGCTCAACATGTGTGGGGAGAGAAGGGCTGTTACCCAACAACACCCCTTCGGTTTCCTGCATTGGTTTAGTCCTCCATTATCTGAACGAATGAACAAATTCCATCTTTCTGTTCATCCATATATTGGTGGGGGCCAAAGGGCCCCACTTCAATCATATATCATCCAGAGGCAAATAAAGGGGCAAAGCATGCCCAACATCTTAGCCCCCCTTTTCGAGTATTTGTTTTTCTTGGGTGGTGGTAGTAGTGTTGTTGTTGGGCCCACCCCCCAACTCCATTCCCTAAACTCATGAGAAGAAGAAGAAGAAGAAGAAGTAATAGAAGATGGTGACATATCTCACAAGTTGGTGGGGGGCCATAACTACAACTCAGCCTTTGCCAGTTCATCCATCCACCTACACACCCATCCATACATCCATACATCAATTCGTCTATACGTTCATCCATCTTCAGTCCCCTGCCAGATCATCCTCCTCTCCATTTCAGTCCATATCCCACTCAAAGGAAACAGCTCAGATAGTTATATATTTATTTATTTATGTGTGGCAGGATAGGAACTCTCCTCATTCAGATCATCACAGCCAATATCCACATGGTGCTGTAATTGAGAGCTGGAATGGGGGGATGATATAAAAATAATAATAAAAATAATGATAATGATAATAATATAAAGGGGCTGTTTATTCTTGCACCATCCAACATAGTTCCACCTGTGAAGATGTGTTTGTATGTGACACGTTACAGTAGAATTAATATGTATATATATATAGATATATTTATATATCTAAAGTTGTGCATTGTAAATCATGATTGTATGGTTTGATTCAGCAATAATGCCACAAATTCTGAAAACCTGTGGATTTGAGCCACAAGTCTTGTGTGATGAACAAAATTATTTCTTAAGATTAAGAAAAATATATAAAGTAATGGTAGGATTGCACATACTGCCCATTGATTTGGGCGCAGAATTGGGTGTGTTGTCCTTGAGGAAAGACCCCAGATCCTTATTTTTGACTTGCAACTGTGGAGAACACACTTGTGAACAAGAGCACAGCCTGAACATCTCTCCTTTTTAATGACAGCCACAAGGGAGCTTAGTGCCTGTCACAACAAACAGAGTCGATAGAGTCCAGTGTTTGTTCATTAAGAGAGGACCAGTCAACTTTTGGGTGATTTGAGATCCATTGGTCATGCTTTCCACTACCAACAGAAGAGATCTCTGGGTCAAGGAGGGCTGCTTGCTATAGTTGTTGTAGGGTTGGTTGCCATGGACAACAAGACGAAGGACCCCACATCTTGTGGTGTGCCTTGTACAGGGCCACTGCTTAACCTGGCCATGCAAAACCCTAATGCAATGTGCTAACCAATTTTCATCTACATGTGGATGAATGATACATCCAAAGTCTCATGTGCAGAGATTTTGAGTATCTCAAGTTCACATACTAAAAGTGATAATAATAATAATAATAATAATAACACCAAGAGCCTGGCACAAGGTAAACCTGCAACTATCAGAATAAGCTGTCTAACATGTACCAACTAAGTTGTGAAATAATCCAACATAAGTCAATCACTCCATTGACCAAGCTTTCCACTTGAGAAAAATCAGAAGCTTGTCTGCAGGGGATATGCTCAATTTACTGCATTGTGGAGGTTTGTGAATTATTTGCCCAAGTTGGAGTATGACAGGCGAACACCCAATGCAATGGCTGAACCTTTGCTTACGAAAACAGCCATTCTGTTCTTACTTTTGAATAATTTAGACCCAATTTCATTAAGTACAATACTAAATTGTTATCATAAGTGTGCAAAAATGTGCTCCATCTAGCAACATTTTGGAGAAGGATTCAATCAGTAAGTCGTTGACCAAAGGAAGGGAAGGAGACATAGTGTCTGTGTCACACACCCTTCTACTCACAACAGCTTGGAGTTAGGACCCCATTTTTTTAGAATAAAAAAAGAACAATGCCCCAATGAGTGGAGGAAGGTAACAATGCTCTCTTGAGGGGGTATTAACTTATACGTGTATAAGAGAGGTGGGAGAGTAAGATTCAATGGAAAGTGTTCAATGGGTCAATGGACTGACGGAGACATGGCCACCGAGGGGTACGAAAGCTCGTTCACTTTTATGAGCTTCACAGCTTTTTTCTCAAAAGCAAACTTGTCTCACTCACATGTTCTTGCTTATTATGGGACCTTTCATTCTCCACCCCCCTTCCTCCCTCACCCTCCAGTGTGAATGCGTTCCCTGTTTTTCTTCCTCTTCTGTGCATGACATGGATGTAGAAATACATTGATTGAATGAGATATGACGCTTTGCAATTTTTCATTCATCCGTGACTTTTAAAAGTAGCTTTTGGTGTTATTACTTTTACTTTTCAGTGCTGAACATCTTTATCATGAAATAGCTCTGTATGTGTAGAACAACAGCCACTTTCATATCACTCTCTCTATCTTTGAAGATTTTAAAGGAACAGAGAGCAATATCCATAAGGTGTAAGCTACAATCTATAAGCTTTCATAGCATTTATAAACCCCAACTCTTAATCTAAAGTGCTCTTAAGTTTTGAAGCCATATAAACTTCCATTTAGAAGTAAAAGAGGGTGCTACTTTAGACAAGTATTTCATTCACATATTAAAATCAACCAGAAGCAAGCCCTTATTCATTCAGAACAATACCTTGATATGGGCTGTAACAAGAGAGAGAAGAGTGGGAATAAAATACTACGGACAGAGATGAAAATAGATTAATGAATGAGAGGTAGATGAAGACGTGGATGGATGGAATGTTGCATTGCACTCTTGGGAACATTTATGACTTGGGCATGCCAAAAAGCATTCATTCTGTCGCCCATTTCCAGACCACTCCAGCATTGCATCTGTGCAGAGGAGCCAAATCAGAAACCCTAAAACTCATAATTTTTTTTCTTCTGTTTAATCCTAAATCAAGTTTCTATACACATACACAATCAACACATAATGTTTCAAAATAATTATATTGCAATTATATGGTCTCTTTTTTATGTTATGTTGTCTCCAAAGGTCACTGCTTCCAAAGTATAAATTTTATTTATTCAGTCGGAGATTTATTTATTTATTTATTTATTTAATATAGTTGTTCAAAGTGAGCTTGTATCTATAAATGTCCCGTAAAATTAGTGTTTTGCAAATTTTGGCAGACAACATTATTCTTGTTGAGTAAAAAAGGAATGCATTCCATCTTATATTCCCTCTTACAACTTTTGGTTGATTTTCCTTAATATGAAGTCATATAAATGAAACTTGCTAATTTTAACCAATACACAAATTCAAAATTTGTGTCCTCTCATCCTCTCTCATGTAAATAACAAGTGGTTCCTTTATTATGCTATTGTCTCATGATAAAACTTTTCTTAACACAAATCCACTCATAAATTGCTTACAAATGATATTGTCTATAAGGAGACAAGAGTAATAATATTGGTAAGCAACTTTAAAACATTTTCTTTTAACATTTGTGAATAAAATTACCTAAATTTGGTTATAAATTATCCGAAATGTTTTTATTTAGTTGTTTATTTATTTACTGAAAAATGCTGGATATAGAATTGCATGTAAACAACCACATCATGGTAGATTCTTCTAACTCAAACTGCCAAAATATCTAAATCTTTCACTATACCATTCAATATTTTTGAAGTCACACACACACACACATCTGTGTATGTGTGTATGTAAATATGTATATATATATATATATATATATGAGAAATATACAACCCACGAGCTTGTGACGTGTTGTGTTTTAAATTTCATTTAATTTGCGGAAGTTCTCCAATTTCTAGTATCAGTCTCAGTTCTTCAAATAATACGGCCCTCAGACCCAACTTCATTTTCATAACCCGTTATTTCTCACTCAAAAACAGAATCAGCCATCGTTGCCAACACAAACTCAATGCAAAAATAATAATAAAAAATTCTCAACACAGCCATATCCCTGATCTCGAAATTCACGTCGAACAATCACACACCTACTCACCCATGTCAAAAAAGACAAAAAAACATTCATATATAACAATAAAAAAAAATTCGGAATATTTTGGAACGTGATGGGATGACAAAGCCTGTGAGCAAGGAACAGAGTGACGCAGAGTGATGTATCATGGGCAATGATGGCCAAGCTCTCCATTTCCCTCCATAACAAAACCCACTCAAACCTTACCTGCAACACTGAACCTCGGGAAGCAAAACAACCGAGACAAACAAAACAAGCAACAACCACTCACTCCCTCGCACACTCAGTCACGGACAAAGCTAGATTCGTAATCGATCACGAGCTCGACCGCGACTACCGATGCGCCGCGACCCTGCGGCCATGCACGCACTCACGCCGTGGTTAGCTCCAGCCCGCTGTGTCGCCTCGTAATCTCGACTTCTGCTGCGGTGACGGGCTCGCTGGCGGGGCCGCCGCGACGAGCGTCGCTAAGAGACTGCTTGCGGCGTGCGTGCATGCGAGAGAGAGTGTGAGAGTGTGTGAGTGAGTGAGTGATCGAGTAGCCTGGCGGTCAGCCAGAGCTGGAGGGCGCCCCGTCTCTGACACCACCACCGCTATAGTCTGTTGTTCACTCTTTCTCGCTTTGTCTCTTTGCCTGGCCTTGTGCGCTCCAGGTACCAATCTGTTAGTGCTGTTGCCAGTGGAGCGGCTTTGTTCCCTCTCTCTCTCTCTCTCTCTCTTTTTCCTCCTCGTCTCTCTAGGCTAGTCTGGCTCGATCGATTGCACAGGTGGTTTGCTTGTTGCGCAGAGGATTCGCTGGAGTGGGGTCCAACTGCCCCCACTGAATTACGCCAATCACACAGACCCGTCGCCTTGAGGCGTCGAGCTCGTGTCGAGCGGCACGAATAATGGATAGTTGGGGTATTGGTGTTGGGGAAGGAGTTTGTGAGCGGATGATGATGTGGGTGGGAGTGAGATGGGTCACTTCGGCGATTTGATGATGGGCAGCGATGCTGTAGGTTTGGAGAGGAGGCGGAGAGGGTGAGGGTGAGGGTGAGCGTTGGTCTTAGTTTTTGGTTTGTAACCGAGGGAGAGGTGAGGTGGTTGTAGCCACGGATCGGTAGTTGAGCGTCGGTTTGGATCATTGCATCTGGAGTTGCTCGCACTGTTGGAACGGAACTCGGGTGCATTGGGAAGCGCAGGGCATTGCATTGCATCTCGAGGACGAGCTGTGAGGAAGGCGTGTCGGTGGGTGGTGGTTTTGTGACAGTTTCGTGCGGGCATTGATGCAAGCCATTGTCATTTGGGCTTTCCAGTTGTGGTTTTGGGTGAACACGTGTGAGGGAGCATTTGATGGGAAGAAGATGACCCAAAGTCGATATTATTCTGCGGTGATGACACCGCCAGTGTGGAGAACGATGCGTGGTCTGAATTAGATCACCGAGCCAGGGATTACACTTCCGTGTCATGTTTATCGATTTGAAAACAGTCGAGGAAAGCTTTTCTCTGTAGCACCACTTGGTTACCACTGGAATATTAGGCTAACTTTACAGTTTCATCGTCACCCGGTCTCCTTGGCAAATAGATCTGTAACAACCGACCAACTGTGAGGTGGTCGGTCACTTCTTGGTGCGTCTTCCCGGACTCAGATTGGTGGTTGCTTTTGGTGGATGAGGATCTGAGAACTGGTGACAATTAGTGAAATGTTTTGCAAATTACTCCTACGTCTCGTACGACTTCCACTGAAGGGAATGTCGGTGTTTATACTGAGGTGGGTTTTGCAATCTATGAACCTGTCTTTGTGTCATTCGCTGGTCTCTACAAAGCTCGGCTTGAGTAATCGTTCTCTGTAGCATGGTGCTCCCCGTTAAGACGCAGCTTAACTGGTGCATGGCGCTGCAGTTGTGTCGTGACATGCAGCAACGAATCATTCTTCGCCTAATGTGTTTGTAGAGGTAGTAGGTATTTTGGAAGCGGCTATTTTGCTCCATTAAGTGAGGTGACCTTAGTCGGTGCTTGTATCACCCCCTTCTCCGTCTTGGCAGTGTACCATCTTGCTATGTTGGCTGTCCTTCATCAAATTGGATATGATTAGCTGGTCGCTGCTCTACTATTTTTACGATGCCCTCCCACACTCTTGAGAGCTAGCCAGTGTAACATTAAATTCGTACGTCCTTGACGTTTCTGCCCTTTTCTCCCAGCCTTTGCTGAGAAACTGTCGGGGTTCTTTCTCCCTGATTCAGAATGGGTGGGCGATCTCAGTAGCTTTTTCCTACTCTGTGGAGTTGTTTTCAACGAGGATCATTTAAATTCTCTTCATTTTATTTTACTGTAGCTTCGTCACGGGTGTGTAGCAGGTGTTGATTGAGTGCATGTAATCTGGCTGCAGCATCCAGAAGATCTATGCAACGGTACCACCTTCTTCCAAAGCGTTTCAAAGTTAATGCAAGTCATGAGTGGATATAGGCTTGCCTGTAGAAAACCCATTCTACCTTCAACATCAAGTTCATGAAATGAGCTTGTCCACACCTGGAAGCATTTAATGTGAGATGGGACGCTTGGGTGGGACATCTCAGGTCACAAGTGAGACTCTGTTTGTTTGGACTCATTTAGGGTTGATAGGTTCAATCCTTACGTAGGTTTTTTTGAGGGGGTGTGAACTCTGCTTTGCTATGAACAACATGGACAACTGATTGAGTACATTTAATAAGTCGATGTACATCTGAACAAGTGAAGGATTCAGGACCCCTGTATTCTGAGGAATTGAAGGGCGAGTATTTGATAGAGCTGAAGATGGCGTCGGACATCACCACAAGCGAGCTTTCGAAGAAAACGGACATCTTTGGATTGAAGCTGTGGGTAGTGATAGGAGTATGTGTCTGCCTAGTAATTATTGCAACTCTCTTTCTACTGTGGCTATGGCTATTATCCCGGCGCAGGTCAAAGAAGGACAAGCTTCCCTTGCACCAGGTTTCCGATGTGAGCTCGAAGGTAATCAAGGAGGTGAAGATAGATAGGGCTGGCAACACATACCTCCCGCCGCCTGACCCCGTTCTTCTAACCATCAGTGAGAACTCTGGGGATAAGGATACTATGGAGAAGGGCGTGGTTCATGTCGGGGAAACGAAACATTCAAGCTTCAAGAACCCCATCATGTGGAAGGGGGACAGGGAGAAGACGGGATATGCGGGCGAAGTCGTCATTCGAACACACGATATCACTGTTGAGCGGCACGAGAAGCCGAGCTCGCTCAAGTTTGAAGCCAACCAGGAAAAGGGCTCCTTTCTGAGTCTGTCGGGCGGCTCTGGCTCTACCAGGAGCCTCGACTCGCCTGTCTCTGCCGTGCCAGAGGTTTCTCATTTAGGGTGGGGTCATTGGTACACCTTGAGGGAGCTAGAAGCTGCCACAAATAGCTTCGCTGATTCGAACGTCCTAGGGGAAGGGGGTTATGGGATTGTGTACAGAGGCCAGCTGCCTGATTCCACCTTGATAGCCGTCAAAAATCTCCTTAACAACAGAGGTCAGGCCGAGAAAGAGTTCAGAGTGGAAGTGGAAGCAATTGGACGCGTCCGGCATAAGAATCTGGTGCGGCTTCTAGGGTATTGCGCGGAAGGTGCTCACAGGTGAAGCATTTATTCTTCCCACCTGGAGTTTTTGTGTGCCAGCACAATTCTCTTACACGTGCAATGCTAACTTCGTCTCTCGTGGCTTTTGTAGGATGCTTGTGTACGAGTACGTGGACAATGGGAATCTGGAGCAGTGGCTACATGGACCTCTGTCACAAACAAACACACTTCCATGGGAAGCTCGCATGCGGATCGTCATGGGTACAGCTAAAGGGTGAGTGAGCTGTGTAACGTCAGGTTGGTGACAAGCATTGTCTTGTGCACTAGAACACCGTTTTTTTTTTTTTGATTTTTGATTTAGAATTGTTATAGGTTTTGGAGGCCAGTCTGACACTTGTAATTCACGCTCGTGCTTCATGTCCTTGAGATTATAGTTGGGAATGCTCTTTCATTTTCTAAGTGTTTTAGCGGTTGATCAGATTGGCATATTTGCATGAGGCTTTGGAACCGAAGGTTGTACATCGAGATATCAAGTCCAGCAACATTCTTGTGGATGCACAGTGGAACGCAAAGGTGTCTGATTTTGGACTTGCCAAGCTTCTTGGCTCTGGCGATAGCCATGTCACTACGCGTGTCATGGGTACTTTCGGGTAAGCTCAAGGCCCTCCTCTGGATTGTATTGTATTGTTGAAACAGTAGTTGCAGTTATAAACGGCATTTAATGTCGATTTCTTCTAGTCACATAGTTTTATGTCGCGTGTTTCTCAACGTTCTAGTCCCCATCCCCATTCTTTGGCTGTATCACTCAGGTACGTAGCGCCGGAGTACGCGAACACGGGCCTGCTGAATGAGCGAAGCGATGTGTACAGCTTTGGGGTGCTTCTCATGGAGATCATCACGGGGCGAGATCCTGTGGATTACAACCGCGCTGCGGGAGAGGTAGGAACGTTTGGTTTTAGTCGTCACCACTTAACAGAAATCAATCTTCTGTGCTGATATTGTGCTCAATGCAAGTGTGGGGTGCACGAAGGCCGTGTGGCTAACAGTGCAATCTACGTGATATGTTACAAATATGACCTGCAGATCAATTTGGTAGATTGGTTGAAGCAAATGGTGGGCAATAGGCGCTCAGAGGAAGTGGCGGATCCAGGCATGGATGTGAAGCCAACTTCGCGGGCCCTGAAGAGGGCTCTTCTAGTGGCTCTGCGGTGCGTGGACCCAGACGCTCTGAAAAGACCCAAAATGGGCCATGTCGTCCACATGCTCGAGGCTGAAGAGTTCCCCTTCCGTGATGTGCGTCTCATCCCGTCCCATCTCTTCAAGATTTGTTCAGTCCTTTCTCACTCCTTCGGTGGCATCGTCCAGTGACTGTCCACTCACATTTTGTAACTGTGCAGGATCGGAAAGCTGGATCGAGCCACCCTCGTTCTTACCGCACGGAGGCCCAAAACCAAGAGCGGCTGCTTCAGCGGCTCTCCAAGGGGCAGCCAGCCGAAGTCGAAAGTGACAACTCTGTCGACGACAGTCCCTCGAACCTGAACTTTGTGAGACGCGCCCGCGGATACGAGAATCTAGCCACCAGCTCGCCTCGCAGGTACGAAGGATGAGATGCACGGATGCCAACCCCATCGTTACATCGCGACCAATCAATCTCGTCGAGTCGAGGCCGTGCTCGTAACGATGAAACCATCTCCGCAACACCCTTGTCAGGCGTGCGTGGAGTTGAACCCTGCTACCACTGTTCCACGTCTCAGCCTCCGAGGTCCTTTGCTCTAGATGGCCTCTGAGCAGATTCCAATCCAGGGATTGTGTAGGAGGAGCGTTCCAGATGTGTGGGGTGGATGTAAGTAATATACATTGACTGTACTTTTATAGGAACCTCGGGTGTCGGAGGGGGAAAGAATTGGTTGTGGACTCCGCATACTAACCACGAGCAGTTTTTTTTTTTTTTTTTTTTTTTTTTTTTTCCTTTTTCCTTTTCATACGCCGTTCTTTTCCTGATCTATTTTCCCAGTGTGTCTTCTCCACTCAGTTCTGAATGTCACGGCTTTCAGCTCTCATCCCGCTAGTTGTAGTTTGTTGGCAGTCTGTTCATTGACATGCCCACTTACACCATCAGGTGCATTGGAGACTGTTGTTGCCTTCCGAGATATGTCGAGGGATGCGGCACTGGTGGAGCAATCTCGCTTGTTCGTGGCCCAGGCCCTTGAATCGACCGCCACCACCACGTTTTCCTGCTCACCGTGGCTAAGTTGCTCCCACTGCCACTGTCACCACATGCAACTGACATCGTGTTTCTGGAAACACGTCAACCTTCTTTGGAGTTGCTGGAGGTTGGCTGTGTGCCTGCGGCGATATAAACCCCTGCTTATGGATATACTGCCGGAGTGATTTGTATCAGCAAAAAGGAAAATTCTTCCACATGCCTCAGTCTTTTTTTTAGAAGTCTTGAGGTCATTAAGTTTCCTCTGAAATTATCATGTAGAATTCAAGCTTTTCACATCAGTTTCCTACAATTCATGTGTATTAGTAGAACATGTGGTTCACCATTAACATAAGATTTCATTGTGCAAGTTGAGAGAATGGACTTGTTTGAACATGATCATATTAAGATGAAGTTCTAGTTTTTTTTATTCAATCGTTGAATCTGTATGCACTCCGTTGGAAGGGACTCAAGTCAAAACCATGTCTTAGTTGTGACCTTCTTGAGTTATTTTGAACAAATTGTATATCCACGTAGGATGCATAGACCATGTTATTATTTGTGCCAGCCATGTTCCCATCCCCTTGGTGTGGAAATATGAAATTAGGGTTTCTATCTCAAGTTCGGCTAAAATCAGTTATGAGAGCTTTTCAATCAAAAAAGAAATTGAAGAAGGTTAAGTACTGTAATTTTAAAGTGATGGCTGGCCAGTGATGTTCTAGTTGCAGGTTGAGGGCCTTATCAATGGTAGGCTTTGCCCTTTTGAGCCCAATAGTTGAGGTACCATTAAGTAAAACAGTAAACACTACTCATGATTGACACAAGCTGCTCTGGGTCATATACTTCATTGTGGGATGCTTAGTTTGTGCCATTCTTGTCGCTGAAACATCTTCTACGCTGAAGTTTTGCACGGTGTTTCACAGAAATGCACACTGCAAGCCTTTTTAACTGATGCTTTCATACTGAAAGTTAGCCCAGTGAGTGCTCTCTGCTCAACGCACACTCTTACTACAACTTGTTGAAAACAAAATTCTCATAAAATTCTAAACTGGTTGTGCTACATCTTGAAGGGCGAATAGTTCTGCAGTTTTGATATGACTTGATTTCTTTTTTTAATAACAGGTTATTACAAAATTAAGAAACCATGCCGGTAGAGTTATATATATATATATATATATATATATATTTAAGACGTTTGTTGAGTGGATTAATCTTATTAACTGGCCTAATGATTTTTTTAATTTTTCACATTTGCTTGTTATTATTGATGTTCAACTTAGCTTAGTTAATTATTAAATTTAAACAACTAGAACAAGTTTGAAAGTACTTATTAATTGATGCTTGATATGTGTTTTTAGAGAAACTAATCTTAGACTTTAGAGGATTTGTACACTTAGAAGTGTACAAGAGAAAATTTCTCTTTTAGATGCCTAAGCTTTGGATAGAGTATAAAATAAAATATTACAAAATAAATCAAATTATTATATTATTTGAAGTTTAAATATATCAACTTATATCTCAATTCTAATAACTATAAGAGAAAAAATATATAAATAAATATATATATATATATATATATAAAATATCTTGATTCTAATAACCATAATATATATATATATATATATATATATATATATATGTATTCTAAAATTAATTTTAAAAAGTATCTTTTAAAGTGGATCCAATTTATTTTTTGAGAGACAACATTGTTTATACTATAGAAGAAATAAATACTCTAATAAACACATTTTATGTACATATATGTTTAATTTTTAATTTTTTCAAGAATAACTAATTACAATTAGAGATGATATACTATCCTTTTTGAATATTTAGAATAAGGATTATAAAAATTTATACTTTAAAATCTAAATCAATTTAAAATTTTATTTTTATATGATTTGATGACCAAAAGAATTGTAAAAGAAAATTTTAAATCATAATTTTTGAAATATAATATAAATTCGAATTTTATGTTTCTTTAGAAATTGATGAAGGTTAATAAATTATAATTATTTAAAAATGTAAAAATCATTATATAATTACAATGAACAAGATTTATAGATTTCAAAATAATATTATTATAAAAACTCTTAACTGGTAAAATTATTTTGGTATATAAAATTATACTATTTATTTAAATAGATTATCAAGAAACTCATTTGAGTAACATCAATGGCTTGATTCAACTAAAAATAACTCAGATTTTATATTTTTTGTGTTTTTAATCATTTTGGTACATAAAATATAATTTGGAAACTTATAATCAGAATTATCTGTTATTAATTTATTAAATTTATAAAAATATTAAATTAAAAAATTAATGATTATAATTAGAAATGCTTAATTTTATTTTTAAAAATTGACAATTCTAAAAATTACAATTAACATATTAAAATATAAGGAACTATATATAAATAATCAAATATTCTTTAATCCATTTACAATCAAAAAATTAATCTTAAATATTTAAATAAATTAATGATACTAATGATATTAATGATAAATAAGAAATAAATAAAGATAAATAAGAGGTATCTAAATAATAAATTCAAATTTGATAAGATTTTTATATCTATAAATAATTATAAATATAAAATATATATTTATACATCTTGTGATAGATTAATATAATAATTCTATTTTTTAGTGTTTTATTGTTATTGTTATTGTTTTTGATATTTTATTGTAAAAAAATGTAGAATTGATTGATTGACTGATTGATTGATTTATTTATTGTGTAGACATTATCATTTGATTTTAGAGGTTACAAGATACTATCTTTTATTTTTTTTTTCTTGTTATTTAAAATATGTTTTGCTTTAGATTTAGATTATCTTTGATGAAATGTGTAATGAATTCTTATATTAATACAATAATTAGAAGTAAATAGAAGTAGGTAAAAATTTTCTTGACATATAACATCTTCTTGAAAGAAGTTCTAAAATTGTTTTATAGATACAAATTAAATCTTTAGATTTTAATAGATATACTACATGGCTATTGGAACTTATCTTACAAGTATCAAGGGCAAGTATATGTGAGATGTGTCTTAAATAAAGACTAGTTGAATGAGTGTTGTTATCATGTTGTAACATGACTGTATAGTGAAAATATAAACAAAATCAATTTTTCATTAATATTCAATCATCTTAGTTTAATAAAAACTCAAGACTATTAAGAAAGACTTTATGAAAATATCTTAGATCATTTACTTGGCTTAATAGCTAGTAGATAAAAATTAGTTATCAATTTTTCCTTCTAGGCTGTAGAAACTCTTTTATTGTCTTAAAAAGGCAATAAATTAGTAAAAATAAGATAGATGAGATAAATAATTAATATGGTTGATATTAGGATAAAAGTGAGGATAGGGTTGTACTTAAAAAACTCTATGATAAGTTGGATTGATACTTGAAGAATGACCATTTCTAGGTCATGGTCAAAATCAATCCTCTAGCTACTAAAATGATGACATGAGACAAAAAGGAGTATGATTTGTAGAGTTTGGCAAATGAGATCAAAAAGTTAGCAATAAGCTCATTCAAAAGGTATAAAGCTTATTTTCTTAGGTTTTGGGAAGTCTTTGTAATCATTATTCAAGGCTAATGTTTGTATTAGTGACTTGGGAATTATAAAATAAAATTAGGGATAGCACTCTCAGTTGATTTATGCAATCAATGCAACATCTACAGTTCAAAATCTGTCAGTGTATGTTTATTTGGATATCATAAGTATATATAAAATTTTGTGTTATTCTAACAATGCAGTTTGAAGATATTCAATCATTTGTGCAATGAGGTATCGAAAGTTGGTAGTTTAGGATTGATTAGGATTTTTGTAATATCTGGAGATCTATTAGTTGGAACAAGGTGAAATTTAACATGGTATTAGAAGACTTGAAGGCTAAGTTGTATGTAAATTTTGAGTAGAAGTTAATTATTGTAGAAGGAGAAATTGCTATTTGAAATTTGTCATTAACTTTTAATGTGATAGCTAAGAGACATCAGTGTGAATTTATGCTATTTTTTCACAATTTGTAAGTTGAATTAATTTGAAAATTCTTGAGATTATAGAAGACTTGCAATGACACTAGTAGGAAGAATTTTGCATCAATTAAATAATTTGATTAAGAATTACAGCTTGTTGAAGCTTCCTATCTAAAATTAGGATTTGGAAAGAAAATAGAAAGTTGCAACGAGGTAAAAGTTACAAAGTAATTTGGATTTGTTCTTACTTGAGGTTGATAAGAAGAGTGTTTTTGAGCACTTTGTATTGGCTCTAAGTCTTTTGCATTGAAATTGAAATTATTTTATATTTACATGGTTGAAACCTATTATAATTTCTTGAATACTTGTAAAATATAACTTTATCTTCTAAAGCCAGGTGCCTAGTGCATTCCCAAGCAAAACAACATATAAAATGACACCATTGTCATAGATTTATGATATAAATTTCTACAAAGTCTAGTTTGTTGATATCAAGATTTTAGCTTTTTAAGCATTTCATCCTACTCATCACTAGAAAACTTTATATTTAGTTTCTTCAAAAGTAATTCTACATTAATATAACAATAAAGTCTAGAAACAAAAAAATATTTGA